>NC_047574.1:3535000-4135000 GCF_011004845.1 Esox lucius | reverse complement strand
TTTGTAAACATAAGCACCCTAAACATCAAGAGGGGACGGCACCAGTATTTAATGTCTGAGATAATGGCCAGAAACCAACGTGACAAATCATACTAACACCATATCGAAAACCTTCCTGGTTTTCCAGAACAGGAGCCTTTATGTTTTGTCATCCGACCCGACTGAAATATCTCCTCTGCTTGCTCCAAAGATTCAACGCTGCTCTTTTCAACCAATGAGCTGTGCTCTTATCCAACCCCAAGCAGAGAGCGAAGGTCTTCTGTCCCTACACCCCTACCACCAGTTAAACATTTTCATGGTGGATTTGAAATCAGATTATGCACGGGTCCAATTGACTTAATGGATTTCAAGAGGACTAGATCCTATTAATGAATGGGGTGCCCCAAGGCTACTTGCCCCCACCGAAAGCAAGCTAATCTGGCATGCAAATTAAATCCTGCCTCAATATGGCTGCCTCTTTAATGCGATCCATTACACACTTTCACGTATTTATATCTATTATTGGAGTAGAATAGGCTTATAAACAAACTGACTGGCCCTACATGGGAGAGGTTATTATGGTGTAAATGGGGCCCATGCAGGGAAAAGAGAGAGTAGAGGCAGGGGTGTGTGTGTGTTGGTATGTCTTTGGTGTGTGTGTGTGTGTGTGTTGGTATGTCTTTGGTGTGTGTGTGTGTGTGTGTGTGTTGGTATGTCTTTGGTGTGTGTGTGTGTGTGTGTATGTGTGTGTGTTGGTATGTCTTTGGTGTGTGTGTGTGTTTTTGGACCCCTTGGTAACGAAGAGCAAAATCTGCAACAAAAATGAACAACAGCTAACATTTGAGGTAAAGGGTTCAATAGAAAAAAATATGAATTAAGAAATGTTCTTTCTCAAAAATGATCACAATGAATCATGCCACTAGACATTTTATGAACCCAAATACAATAAAAGTATTTCATATGTAGATCTACAGAAAATACGTCTTTATGAAATATAAATATATAGCACCGGAAAAAATTAAGAGATCACTCTACCTTTTAATTTCCTTTCCAAAAAAGTTGAAAAGGAAAGTTTTGAGTGAGGAACAGAAGGGTTAAAATTGCAGTGGTCTCTTAATTTTAACCTCTGTTAGGACAATAATGAAGAAGTTGAAGTCAGCTACAGATGTGACATACCTGCCTGAAGGGGGGCCAAGTGTATTTCGCCTACACAGCTCCAGATCACAGTTGGAGAGTTGCAGTCACCATGTTGGCAAAAATACAATTAGACACCACCTCCATGCCAAAAAGCTATTTGGATATTTTTCTAAGAAGGCCTTTAATCTCGCCCAGACAATAAATATCAGCAGTAGGAGTTTGCGAAACATAAATTGGAACTTTGACTGACACCACATTATATGGTCAGTTCAGACAAAACTAGTGTTTTTTGGTTGCAAACAACAAAGGCCTATTTGACATAAAATGAGGGAAAGATACTGTGTAATCTTGAATTCCACTGAAAAGAACTAAGAAGACAAATCCAGAAGCGTGAAGTAAGAGATCACTTTATAAGGTAACTTTATAAACATGGTCTAAACATGGTCTATAAGGTAACTTTATAAACATGGTCTAAACAGCACATTCCACTTTCTCAGATATTCCACCACATTATGGCCAAACTGCAAACCCAGTATAAAAACATGAAAACAAAGAAAAAATGGGAATTTTAGCCTTGGGGTACAGTAGGCATAATGCTATAAGTACGGTAAGGTTTAGGATTAGAGTTAAGGTTAATGTCTGGGTAAGGTTTAGATTAAGAGACAACAAATTTAATATCTGAATGGATATAGAATATCAGGTTTGAGTTAGGGTTAGTGTCTGGGTAAGGTTTAGGGTTAGAGTTAGGTTTAGTGTCTGGGTAAGGTTTAGGGTTAGAGTTAGGTTTAAACTTGGCTAAGTTAGGGTTAGAGTTGGTGCAGTGTAAGGTTTAGGGTTAGAGTTAGGTTTGAACATGGCTAGGTTAGGGTTAGGTGTAGGGTTAGAGTTGGTTTCGGTGTATGGTATAGGTTTTGAGTTGAGTTTAAACGTGGCTAGGTAGCAACAACCACACAGAATACATGGTTGGTTGTTTGAGTGGACCAGCAGCTTATTTGGATTACTAATCTGGCACATGATCTAGCTGAAGGCACGATGTAGTGTGATGTCTGGCTGCTATGATGAGGTCTCCCTCTCTTTCTTTCTTTCCCTCTCTCTCTCTCTCTACGCTTTTGTCTCTGCTGCTGTCTTCATGCCTGGTTACCCAGAAGCCTGCTTTGTTAGTGTCTAACAGGGGAATAGCAAGGGGTCACCGGGAGGCCAGGCGTACTCCAAAATGACACCCTGTTCCCTACATAGTAGCCTGCTGCTGACCGGCGCCTTATGGGTCTCCCTCCTGGTCCCTGGTCCGAAGTGACGCACAAGGCCCACGCAAAGATTTCAGTGTAATATTAGACACAACCCAGAATGCACCTGGTCCCAGATGGGTTCTACCACCTCGCTGGTGGTAGCACTCCAATAACAGAGGACCTGAGTGGAGTGGAAGGGTTTCCCGCTGAATATAGTCCACTGCGTTTCTCACCAAAGCCCTAAAGGGTCGGTATTAGAACTGGTTAAAAGCAGTACACTATGTAGGGAAGAGGATGCCATTTGGGATTAGGATGATGGCCATTGCTTATTTGTCTGCCATCGAAAGTTTGAAGATAAGACATTACTCCCCTACAAGTATCATCCCGGTCAATGTGTATAGCGCTTGCGTTTAATTGCTCAAATGCAGTCTGTTTGTGTCTTGTGTGTACAGTAGGAAATCCCTGTGTCTCGCATAAGATGGTGCTCGTCTGATTTAATCTGTCTCAACCCCTCTTAACACACACTTCAGCAGAAGTCTTTCTTTTGAGTAAAATTAAACAAGACTTAAATTGAATATTTTCTATTTATCTGACAGGAGCCAGGAATCCTGGTAAATAAATAAATAAAGCCTTTGCTTCCCAGCGCAGGCCAGGTTGGTATGGTTGAGTGTTCGCGCCTCATTTCAAGCACAATTAACTTGAAATGGAGTTCTGCAGGATCAATAGGTCCCAGTTGATCCAGAGGATCTCTGTCATTCCAGGGAAATGGCCCACATATGGTAATGTGTAGTGTGTGTGTGTGTGTGTGTGTGTGTCTGTGTGGTGAGACACCTCAGTGTGTGTGTGTGTTTCTGAGTGCGTGTTTGTGTTTGGGTGCAGTGAGACACCACAGTGTGTGAGTGCATGCTTCCGTGTGTACATGTTTGTGTGTGTGTGTGTGTGTGTATGTGTGTGAGGTAATACACCCCAGCTTAACAAGAATGCAGAGGATTTACTCCTGTCGCCTTGGTTCCAGACCAACATGCATAACAAACAGCCAGGCCACCCCTTGGGAGCCATCTTCTTTTATCCCAACTCCAATTAATCTTTAGGGGCGATACCATTTAAAGCTAATGAAACAGGGGGCAGAAACTATGCGGCTGTGTGTTGTTGATACCACTGAAAGGTAATGGGGGGCAGAACAGCACACCGTATGATTTTCTCAGCCCTGGGATTGATGTCAGTGTTGTTCTGCCTCGTGGGCATTTTGCTTTGCGTAAGCGCACCGTTTAGGACAGACTTTGTTGGGTTAAAAAATAACTTATGTCGGCACGATTCAATATTTCTGATCGCAAAGTCTGTATTTATTTATGTCATATAAAAAAAAAAAGAACTATTGACGCAAGGTGTTTCATTGTGTTTTTTTATGTCTTTTTCTTGCTGAAATAATGACTTGCGGTACCTCAGAGGAATGAAAGGGGCAGCAGTGTACATAGAGGAATGAAAGGGGCAGCAGTGTACATAGAGGAATGAAAGGGGCAGCAGTGTACATAGAGGAATGAAAGGGGCAGCAGTGTACATAGAGGAATGAAAGGGGCAGCAGTGTACATAGAGGAATGAAAGGGGCAGCAGTGTACATAGAGGAATGAAAGGGGCAGCAGTGTACATAGAGGAATGGCAGACTGGATGGCCTCACCCTCAGTGCTGCTGTCAGGATCCCCTCAATCAGATGAACAACAACCAGAAGTCAAAAGGGACGAACCTTCTAGCAGGACGACGGGTTCCAGCCCCACGCACGGGTTCCAGCCCCGCGCACGGGTTCCAGCCCCGCGCACGGGTTCCAGCCCCGCGCACGGGTTCCAGCCCCGCGCACGGGTTCCAGCCCGGGTGCTTACATGAAACGTAACTTTCCTACTGAATTCCCGGCATTTATTCGCAGAACTCGGTTTCAATTTAAAGCCGAAGGAGTCGCAGGGGACATCGTCTCATCTACACACACACACACACGTTGACAGGCCTTTAAGGACCTCAGCAGGCTGCATCATCTAAACACTGAAGACCTCCACCAGCCAATGTAATGCGCTCAGTGCTGATGGGCTCAGAATCCCCCATTTACTCTAGTGTTTCTGTGTGCGGGTGGGCCCAGACTGTCTTGGAGGTGGTGCTCTTCGGGTAGCCTGTTGATAGCACATGGGTCTTGCAAAGGGAGGATAATAGGTTCAATTCCCGGGTCCACGTTTGTTGGCTTGGAATTGAAGCTTTGCTCAATGGCAATTGTTGCCTTTTCGTTCTATGCCCTTATCTCCTTTTTCAGCTCTGCTTTGTGGAAACAGATGACATTAAATAAATAACAAAAACAAAACCTAGAAAAATGAACAGTGTATCATTAGGTAGTAATCTCAACGCTTGGAAACCATGGGTAGAAGTAATTTGTTCAGAGTCACTTCAAAAGACGTTATCAATGTTTAGTACTGTACTTTGATCAGTTAAAAACAGATTACATTTTCAGACCATATGGGTAACACGGACTAATTCAACTTTCACTGCAGCACCAATCTGGCACCGCATTCACCAAAATAAAACTCCCCCAAAAAAGGCAGCGGCATTAAAACAACACAATGGACAAATTAACTTATTCAGTAACAACAACAGCAAAACAGCATCTTACAGACAGACCATTGGCAATATCATCTGTAACATAGCTGTGTTCCTGTTGGCTCAGCCTGGGATTTTTAATTGTTTGATAATTCATCTCGGAGCACTAATTTACCCCCCACTGTCAGAGTTGTATGTTCCACCATTTTGTGAAACATTCCCAGAGAATTCTTAATGAGTCGATGGCATATAAACTCTCTGTTCCAGGGGAAAGTACCTATTTATGGACCCTTTTTCACGGCCTGTTCATCAACATTAACCCTATGGGCAACAGAATGCCCATATGCTGCCTTTTTTTTGGACATTCTATTCAAACGTCCTTGATGAAGATTAGGCCTTTTGTTCCTGTCATAGTTACCGCATATAGCTTTACTAATTATTTCTAATGTGATTCATGTTTAATTTAATGAGGTAGTACAGTTTGTGTATGATATTGCTTGTTTCCCCAAATCAGATATTTTATTGCTGTTGGTATTCCTCCACTATATGAAGCTTTCCCATTGTCTTAACCCCTTCTCATTATTCAAGGTGGAATGCGGAAACTGCAGAGTTTGTGTTGTGTGGTCCACGCTGCCCCGTTCGCTCGCTGCCCGAGTCCCTAAGGGTTCCTTGTTCCCCATTCAGTGCACTACCTTTCACCAGAGCCCTGTGGCCAATAAGTAGGGGATTGGGTGTCATTTGGGACCCTGTCAGTGGCCTGCAGGTGGGGCTCCTCCATCTGTGATGAAGAGGTCATCCGCACCGCGGGTCACAGGGTCGCGTGGTGTGCTCAGACCACCAAGGCCACTGATCCTCGCCTCCAGGACGACGCTGACGGTCAATAATCTATTATAGAAGTCCCCCCCGTCCCCCCCCCGCTTCACACTCTTCCGCACAGGGACTAATGCCCGGGAGCTCAGATGGGCTGTTAAAGGTTAATGCCGGCCTGCTGACCTCCATCACTTCTGACAAATACTGTCACAGTTTGATAGCCGGATCACCCGGATCTCCTGGTCTCCGGGATCGTATGTATTAGCCAAGTTTAAAAGCCTAGCCGGGGAGAGCTCGTCAGAATGGACAACGCATGGATGTACGTGGACTGAAACTCCTATCCCTAAGCGGTTGGGAAAGTAGTCTTTTCGACACTGCCCTTGTTGGGTGTTTGGACCGATGTGTTGTGATTCGGGGGCTTATTCAGAGGTTAGTTCTTAACGAGCAAACAAGAACTCCCTTAAAAGACACGGTTCAAATCCCTTGTGTGTGGATATCCACTGCTTAGTGTAGAGCAGGCTTCTCCTCAGGGACCCCAGCCGTTCCATGATCTATTCCACATCCAGCACACCTGATTAGACTTGTCAGGTAATCATCAAGACTTTGATTAGTGAATCAGGGTGAGCTAGTTCAGGACTGCAACAACATTTTTGAAATGTCTTGGGAGTCCCCTGAGGAGAGGTTTGAGAAACCCTGGAATAGAGCAAGCCTCAAAAAACCAATGACCGGTGTATGGTAGTGTAACGCTGGTGTTCAGTCTGGTGTGTTCGTGTAGAAGGATGGGAACCTGGATCTGTAAACAGCCAAGAGCAGCACCATAAACAGATCTCTTTATAAAACACTGCTCTGATTGGTTGAACATCATGTTATTCTGCCAACCCTCACTTCCAATCAATTTATGCCACAAAGTCTTAACTCGCATTCACTGAAGCATTGCCTATTGCCTTGTTCCTCCATCTCTGCTCCCCTTGGGAACATTGGTTGGGTCTATCCTCTCCTTTTTCGCCCTTCTCCCTCTCTGTCCTCCTTCTCCCTGTCCTTCCTACTGCCCCCACTTTCCTCCGTTCTCCTGCCCCTCCCCCCACGGTCTCTTGAGTAAGTTTAATAAACAAGGCTCAGCACGACTAAATATTAATCAGCTGTATGGGTAGTGGATAGTGGCTTAATTTTATGACAAATAATGAGAATTCCACCATGCAATCATAAATGTTATTAAATTTGCCTGATACACATTTTGAACTGTAGTTTCTCCGAGTTTTTTCTGTCCATTAATGCAACATAAAGTACATACGTTGCTGAAGTGACGCGTCAGACAAAACATTTCTCTCTGTCTCTTGTTTTGTAATACATAGCAGCAGAGTGGCGGTCCCCTTCTGGGCCGTGAATGGTCTTCTAATCAAGCTTCGGCTTGCACTACAGCTGCTTTACAGGGATGGAGGGAGAGAGGGAGGGAGGGAGGGAGGGGAACGTCAGCCAGACAGGCAGGGGCCAACCTTTGAGCGGCCGGCCTCCCCCAACGCCCCCCCCACCCCACCGTCCTCAGGGACCCTTCAACCAGCTTTAGAGGCCAAATGAGGTGTAAGTCTATTAAAAGGCAGTTTGTGCGCGGATCACGGTCCCACAGCGCGATGGGGTGGGGCTGGCCTGGGCCTTTGCCTTGTCATTCAGGTGGGGCTAATTTCCCTCTTCTCGACACATACAGAAGCAGAGTGTACACTGACCTGGCCCTACGGCGGGGGGGGGGGGGGGGGGGGGGGGGGGGGTCGGGGGAGTGGGTGGGCTTCAGGGTGGGAGACAGGAGGGTTGCCATGCACACCATCTTTCTCAGACAGGATATGTTGCTGTTAGAATTTCAAATGGCCAGATAAACCAATGTAAGCTTTCAGCAGAGCCATTCTCACAGTGGTCTATCAGACTGAGTAATTCCATCACTGGATACACATACCGGATACGTGCTTGTGAATTTATGAATTATATACAAAATTCCAGACAAATCAGTGAAATATAATATTTTGATATGTTTACAAAATGTAATGTGGCATAAGTATTTGTAATGTTCAGGAACAAGACAAATTATGGGTGGATTTCCACATTCAGACTACATTTCCATATTCTGACAGCATTTCCACATTCAGACAAAATGTCCACATTCTGACCTGATTTCCACATTCAGAAGAACATTTCCTCATTCAGACTACATTACCATATTGCAATAGCATTTCCGAATTCAGACTATATTTGCACTTTCTGACCTAACTTCAACACTCAGACTGCATTTCCACATTCAGACTACATTTCCACTTTCTGACCTAACTTCCACACTCCAACCGCATTTCCACATTCAGGCTACATTCCCAGTTGTGTTGCTGTCTGTATAATGCTTTGTGCTCCAGCTAGTATTACTGGGTGAGCTGCTCCAGAGAATGCTTGTTGCGGGACCTGCCTTTGCCCGGGTTAGACAACAATAGCAGCAAGCCAAATGTAATTGGCGTCCCCTGAATAAGTTCTCATTGACTCATGATGATAAACCGTCCCATGATTACAGAGTGGGAATTGCGTTGATTCGGCCTGTGCATTAACCTCAGTCCTTGCCCGTGTCCCACACCACACCTTGTTCCCTAGATGGTGCGCTGTTTTTGACAAGGACCCGGGTCAAAAGTAGAGCACTGCTCAGGGAATAGGGTGCCATTTGGGACTTAAGTGTGTTGCTGTTTTCTTCACACTTCACTCAATGATGTCCAAACCACAGAATATTCCCATTGATAGGCAATTATCTTCCGAAGAGGCTTTCACACACTTCCCTGTATCCCATCCTGGGTTAATTCAGCGGTGTTCGTTCTTATCTTCCCAGGGGTGGAACGTTTGCATTTTAAGTGCGGCCCTCGACACAGAGAACCGTGTGTCGTGTTTGCTGTGATTTTGGGGTGTGTGTGTGTGTGTCTGTGTGTGCAGACACACTGCAGCATCTTAACTCCCCCAGTTGAAGTGTGGCACAGAGCTAAGTGGTCCCTGTGCTCATAACGGCACCTCTCTCCACCCAAACATGACAGCTGGGGACCTGACTGTTGCTATGGTAATCACGCGCACGTAACGCATGTGCACACGCGCAGGTTGAAAATGACCCAGACTGCTCATTTGAGACCGGCGTCCTCCTCCTCCTCATGTTAACAAGTGCACTTTTCTGTTGTTCCAAGCTATTCCAGACTGGCTTTATTGCAAATGAGAAAATGACTGGGGGAACACTAAAGTGGCTAAATGCACAGCTCTGCTTGGCCCTGCTGCTGGCCCATTCAGGACGTCTGTTTCGAGTGTAACGGAGGGGTACAATGTTAAGGTTTGAATGTTTCTGTTTTGGAAGCATTAAATGACCCTTCGTTTAGGTTTTACAGACGTGTACAGTGATCGGAACATGTCTCAAGGCCTGGACAACTGCGTTGTCGTTGCTGAATTTGTTTAGAATGTGCGAAAATGAATTGAGGAAAAACAAAATAAGGGGGAAAAATTCAATATTACTAGGGGACAGTAGAGGGCGATGAGCTGAGATGCGATCTGCCAACCCAGTCCCAAACAAACAAACAAAAACACAAAAAAAATGAATATTTGCTATGGAACGTAGTTCGGGTTATGCGTTTCAAAATGTTAAATGAATATATTCAACATGTCAAAGAGGTTTATTGACCACTTAGCACTTGAATAAGAACATTGTATTCGAGTAGCGGTTGCACTGTTACTTCTAATGCACATGTCACAGGTACCTATGCTATTATACTGTATAGAACTGCTGACCCCCAAAACACAAACTAAAAAGTAAATTTGCGGGTGGCTGTAAACAATGTTCTCCCCTAAAAAAAACAGACTCTGCTAGTTAGGTTCTAGACATCATCTGTTAAGCTAGGACAGACGTCCAGTAAAATAAATCTATCTGATGGAGGCAAATTATATTCTTCCCTTACAAAAAAACATTAAAACAACTTTCAGTTAACTGACAACTAGCAATGTGTTCTCATTTCTACACTCCTAATCTGTAAGACTGTTTCCATTGTTGATGTTGCTTGGACACGGTCCATTCAGGTAAAGCAGAGGTATGAGGCCAGCTGCTTTAATAATGTTAGGTTGCTTTGGGACAACATGGCTAGTATTCTAGCTTGTTTAACTGTCAATAAAGTTATTCTCAAATGCACTACTTCCCATTACTCTTTGTATTCTGGTTAGAGCTGGTTTGTGCTGTTCTTGGAAGGGAGTAGTCCACAACGCTGTGTGAGATCTTCAATATCTTGGCAATTTCTTGCATGGAATACCCTTCTTTTATCAGAAGAAGAATAGACTGACAGGTTTCAGAATAAAGTTATTTGTTTGTGCCCATTTGGATACTGTAATCAAACCCACAATGGTTGATGCTTCAGATACTCAAGTAGTCTGAAGAAGGCCAGTTTTATTGCTTCTTCAATCAGCATGACAGTTTTTAACATAATTGCAAAAGGGTTTTCTATTGATGAATTAACCTTTTAAAATAATAAACTTGGATTAGCAAACACAGGAGTGATGGTTGCTGATAAGGGGCCTCTGAACGCCTGTGTAGATATTCCATTTAAAATCAGGTGTTTCCAGCTACAGTAGTAATTTACAACATTAGTAATGACTACACTGTATTTTTGATCTATTTGATGTTCTGTTAATGGGCATGAAGATTTTCTTTAAAAAACAAGGACATTTCTAAGTGACCCCAAACTTTTGAACGAAAGTATATTTATATACTGGATATCAATGAAAATATATGATTGCTTTGTTCTTCTCCAAGGAGTAACCTTGTATTTAGTGGTTGTGTTTTGTATCCATAAAAATGTTCTATTTATTTTACTAAGCCAAACCCTTACTAACCTTAACCCTTACTAATTCCTCCTAACCTTATTAACTCTAAATTACTTTTCCAAAATAAGAATTCCTAGGCCAATAAAGCACCTTTAAATGTTATTTAACTGAAAGCGAGACAGACACACGGCCAGACAGAGAGGGTGAGAGAGACAGAGAAAGAGAGAGACAAAAAAGAGACAGACAGAGTGGGTTAGAGAGACAGAGAGAGACAGAGAGAGACAACTCTGGCCAAAAGTCATGCACTGCATACAGTATAGGGTGCAATTTGGGACTCAGATTATAAAATAAGTAATCAGTCCCTTAATGCACTTTTCACTACATGTGAATGAAACAAGATCTGTAAAATACCAGACTTTAATGGGTGCCCTAATGCAGAGTGAGTGGAAGAGAAGCCTTGCATCTCCAATGGCAGCCTAGCCCAAAACTGGCCTCTACACTTGACGAGGACCCATAGGGCTTTGGGTCAGACTTAATGCACTTTGTAGAGAATAGGGTGGCATTTTGGATGCAGGCAATATGTATGGCTCTTCAACTGGAAGGAGAGGTGGGTTGGATTTATCACTCAGACCGAGTTGGCAGTTAATAGCCGAACAGTGGAGAGCAGAGAGGGACAAAGAGTCCCACACAGCCCTTCTAACTGAGCCATTGGATCAGGTCAACCGGTGAAAATGTGACGCTGAAAATAGTTTTCCAAAAATAATTCTATTGTGAATAAATTAACACTGGATGTACCGGTTATTTTAACTCAAAATTTATTTTAAACATACACATCTCTTCTGCTTCCCAGGAAAAAGTGACTTAAACAACAATTATTTCTGTCATTACATTGATCCTTGAATTATTATGCATATTAGTTTATAGACAATTGATGTGTGTCTGGCTAGAAACCTGAAAAGTGTTGCCTGTTTTGGTGTTTCTCATTCAAACCCTTCAAAAGAATTAGGAATGAGTGATTTTTCTTAAAATGGTGTCCATGGGCACTCAGTATTATTAAATGTTTCCAGCCTCTTTCTTTGGACAGTCTGGAGTTTTTTGTGGTCCAGGCTTGAATCAGCAATGAAAACAGCATTACGCTACAGAAGTTATCACAGTGCACTTGGTGTGGTACATACAAGGGATTTCTGCAACGGGTGAGTTCATTCACATATTCACAGAGATGGAAACGGTTGCAAAAGATGAATGTTGAACTACACGTTGCACTCTTACCAAGATGACGGGTTATGTGTACATTTTGGTGACACGGAACTGTAGAAATGTCGAGGCCTAATTGAAATTTTTATATCCTGTCCTAAAAACAAACAACTGTAGGACTTTATAAACTCATCACAAAGTGATTTAAAGGACCAATCTGTGATTGGATTTTCTTTTAACTTTAAAATGTAATGTGTGCCAGTTTTCCATTTATACCCACTGATTCTTGAATATTGAAGAACTTATAAATGCCCCATGAGCTTATTTCAACAGTCATACCTCATCAGATCATAAAAGATAAAGTTGTTTTACACCACGGTTTGTAAACAAATAAAAGAATAGCCATAATTGTATTCTCATGGATGGTCAGCCCTCATATCTATAACTGTCAATGAATGCAAGAGTGGTTACATAACTCTAGCCTCATCCGTCAACCTGTTTGATAAAAAAAGTGGCTGGGCGACTACTTTATCGTTGTTCAAAATGCAGATTTCCCCTTTAATGCACACGTCACTCATCTCCATCTTGATGATATGAGAGGTTTGAGAACAGGCTTTGCTGATCAAGATCAGTGAACAATCTCGCATCGACAGATGTCTGCTAGTTTATTTATCATAAAACGTCTCTAACCTGCCTTGTTATCCATCAAACATCCTTATCTCTGAATCACTGTGCGTTAACATTTAACAGTTTTTTTTTTTTTTTTTCTCGAAGACGAGGTGCTTCCGATGTTTTAGTGTTGTTTGTGTGCTCTGTGTAAACTGTGAAGCAAGCAACAAACATCCATATTGTGTGAACAATAAAGTTTTCTCCTAATCCAAGTATACAATCACATTAAATTAGTCCACCTTGTAAAGGGGGCAAATGAATGAATAATATCCAACAAAATAAACTAAACTACTGTAATTGTGTTAACGCTGGCATCAAGACTGAGTACAGATAATATAGTCTGTCATTACTGAAGTAATATATTTCCTGGCAGAATTATTTTGAAACATATCTGACACTAGGCTGTGTATTCCAATACACGATAAAAGGTCATGTAAAAAGCCACTAATCAATAAGAATATTTTAATCATCACAGTTCCATAAACAAAACGTTGTGCCCTTCTTTATCATTCCAAAATGTATCCCCAAAAAATCTTTGTTTTACTGAGACCTTTATTGGCTCCTGGCCTGTTGCCTGCAGGAGGGTCAGTTCAGCTAAAAAGCTTAATTCCAACCATCCCAAAGAGGCTTCTGGGCACCGCCATGGCCATCTGACTGAGTGCTGCCTGCCTGAGCCGTCCAAAACACCTCAGGGTTAAAACCAAGGCAAATGCTGTTGATTTGGTTATAATTTATGCCAGGCATTGTGGCTTTTTTCCCTACCAATTTGAAGTGCTGTGTGCGTGTGTGTGTGTATGATTTCATCTAAAATTATACTCCATTCTCTATATGGCAGCACACTACTTTTGATTAGAACCCTCATGGGCAAGGCCTAATGTAGTATTCTAAATTGGGGATAGGGTGCCATTTGGGATGGAAGTTGGGGTGTCTCCTGTCTCACTCCTCTCTCCCTCAGTCTCCAGGGCATAAGGGAGCCGTGAGGGTCTTGTTGCTCTTCGCTCTTTATCTCGAGACACTTAAATTAAATGGAAGAAGCCACTTGATTGCTGGAAGGAAACCACAGGGCTAGGTGATAGAAAGCAATTAAGGACTTCTAATTCTTTCGCCCAAGGAAAGGAGGACCCCGGAGACTATTAATTTAGCTCGATCTAATGAAGTCCCCTATAGTCCTTTTCTATTCATTTTTTTTTTTTTGTTCTGTTGGCGTTGCTCTTTTGAGGTGAAGTTGTGCTGGAGATGCCAGATATTCCCCCTGCTGGGTGTCCCAAATAGCACCCTCCTTCATTATATATTGAGAAGCGCACAGCTTTTGACCAGAGAGCACACTAAATAGGGAGTAGGATGCCATTTGGGAGCAGAGCCCTCTCTTGTCTGGTCTTGTGTGAGAGATGAAAACAGATCAGTGTTTAATGGGTCCTCTGTGGACAGAAGAGGTCTATTAGAGAGTCATTTAAATGAAAAGGAGGAAAGACAAAGTCTCACTGGCCAGTGATCACGATAGGACCACCTTTAAAGGTGCTGCATCTTAATTTGAGCCTCCATGAAAATGATCCTGCAGCAACAGGCCAGTTGTTTTACTATGTGGATTGTATACCCACATTTTTTAAAAGGGGATGATTCAAAGGGTGGCACACATTAATGATATTGGAGAGCCTTTTTAAACCTTGACTACACAGAGTAAGCAAATACTGGTAACGACCGGATGTTCAAATGAAGAAATCCGTAATTTACTAAAATGGTGCAGTTGTTGCATGTGTTGCCATCCTTTCCTTAATGTTGTCTTAGGGAGAATGACACCCTGGAATCAATGGGTTTCCCCAGAATAATGAAATTGGATGAGTTCATTTTGTATAATTTTTTTTATTTCAAAATGGTAAAACACCTTATTTTCCATGGCAACATTTGAATATAAATGCTCTCAATTATTCACACAGAAAATCTATTCAGGCACTTCGTTTCGAATGTATTTCTCATCATATTCTAAAAGCAGTGCTGAGCATTGTGGTGTAGTTCACCAGGCCTAACGCCTGTTGTGGCATTACTCTATGTCGGAGATCGATCCCTTGATCTGTTGAGATCAATAGTTTTAGCATGTCATTTAGCACACACACACACACACACTCAAAATAGTTTTAGCATGTAATTTAGCACACACACACACAAAATAGTTTCAGCATGTCATTTAGCAATACAATTTGTGACTGGCTGTTTGCAAAGACGCCACTAGCTAACAGACCTTGAGAACAGACAAGGAAGAAACATCCTTTCTGAGGTGAATCACTTCCAGTATAGATATTTAGAGTTTTAGGGTGCAGACTATTCACACCTTCATATGGCCATTTATATAGATTGGGAAAATGTACAAGTGAAATCAATGGGAAACATCACACACATACACACACACACAGACACACACCAACTTGCTGTTGGTTCAATTTAGGTTCAGGTATTGGAGATAGATAATCTACTGAGGTCATCAATCTCATCATGTGACAGTTAACTTATAAAACATTAGCCAACATGCATACAAGCCTAGGATGTTGCTAGAGTTGGAGCAATACTGCAAATGAATAAAGACATTGGAAAGTGATTAATCTGCTCTCATCAATTTACAACTCTGACATGTAAACATTAGTTTCCAGAGAAGCTTTATTCAAGTACTGATTTTGTGAAAAAAGTTTACTTCATTCAAAATAAAACTTGGAGAATAATATCACCAATTTTAGCGACAGAAGATCTCCCTTCTCTTCTTAGCTGGAAATATACATTTGACCCTTCCTGTCAGGTTTCCAGAATGGTGCAGAGACATCATTGTAACCCGAGGGGATATGTTGTCATCCCAAATGAGATAAGTTTATTTTCTGAAAACTAAAAGCATTTGTTCCATCAGGCAGGGAGGCTATGAAGCCCAGGAAGATCAGCGGGGAGTCGAGATCAGCACATGTGGCGTAGATACGAGGACCCAGAGACACGCCGCCGAAAAGGTTTGGCCTGCGCCCAAATCTCTGCCTCTACCTTCTGTGCGGGGCCCTGCCCCAGCCTTGGAAAGCAGGAGGCAGCAATATTGTGGAACAAATTTTCTCTAATCTAAGCCTGCTGGTCGGTGGCTCTCTAGTGGGGAAAGAATGCTCTCTGGTGTCCTCCCTCCGAGAGATCGCACATCCACACACACACACACATAAATGGATTTACACACACACACACACACACACACACACACACACACACACACACACACACACACACAGACAGACATCCGCCTCTTCCAGAGATCAGCCCCGTTTGTTGTGCATGCTGCCAACATACTGCTAGGCGGATGGATGGGGTAGGATGGGGTGGCCAGTGGGGGGTTGAGTGCTCCCAGGGTCTGGTCGGTTTCCGGCCGGCCGACCGGCTGGCCGACGGGTCGCTACCATGAAGGCGCTACTCATGTGTGCTCTCAGCAGGACAACGCCTGGAGACAGAAGAGGACCAGGGACCAAGTGTGAAGCTGGCACTGGAGAGAGCTGGTCTGGTTTCACCTGTGTCGTCATATTGTGGACCCCAGGAAAAATAGTCTCTGCGTAACCACCAGCAAATAGGGACAGAATACCCTAAAGTAAAAATTGGGTAGGGTCAGCACACATAGTTCTTACCCTGAGATAATATAGTGTAAATGGCGGGTTTGAGGAGCCTATATAAAGACCTACACATTTTTTATTTATTTTATTTACCTAATGTTTAAGAGTACTGCTTCTCAGCTATCCCTGTCATGCTAGCAATTTTGGTTTCGTTCAGCGGAATTCGTATTTTGCACATTGCCTAAAACACGTTGATGGATATGAAGAGAGCTTACGTGGGCGTGTCTACATTGTTTTGTGGCGTTATCCTGAGTCATCCCCTCAAACTACTTAACATTCATCCAATCCAAGATAGAAACATTGATTTAATTTACTAGTGTAGGGATGCTTTACAGGTCTTTCTATGAGTTAAGAGGACAATCTGTAACATCAGGATTATTAATATAAAATTATTCCCATTCCAGTCACAAATATGTCTACTTCACCATGAATAGGATGACGGAGGCTTGAATTGAGGACCAACGTAATCAGACTCTCTACTTCTCGCAAATAAATCATCCTTTGGCGCTAAAGAGTGGATGGAAGAAAACAATTTCTAATAATAATAAATGTAATAAATCAGATATTTTGGTGTATTAAAACTATTAATATTACAACAACTGTGAGATTGCGCAAAGACTTTGGAAAAATAGCAATACACAGTAAAAGTTATGGATGATCTTAATATTATTTTATCGATAACCACTGGTAAATTTGCCTCATAGCAATGATGTAATAGAGGGTAAAACTTCTTTACTCACCTTTTCGTTAGTTAACTATCGTTAAACCATTTTTTTCAACGCTAAGTTGTTCCACGTCATGTTCCACGCTAATAATGTTAACACCGATTTCAGTTGAAATCACGCCAGCGTATTTGGGGTTCGGAATTTAAAGTGTGCTCGTCGGGTTAACCTGCGCACCCGAGCGTTGCCTTGCAAGCAGTGCATTCATTCGCCACTCTGTCCAACAGCAAATCCCACCCACCCGCGTGCACGCACCAAACTGAAGTTAATCAAACTACCTCACCTCAGTGGAGACTAGGCGTTAAATATCTCTGGCCCTGACTAGCGCTGACAACTAGCTAGCTAATTCAAGACGCAGAAGTCACAGATTCTAGACATAATGAACTTCTTTTAAACGTCCATTAACTCCTGCGCCTGTTTTAGAAAACATTATTGGAAAAGTAGTGGTCGAACGGTGAATACTGACTCTGATATTTCCGTCTACCTAGTTAGCTAGCTGCGGTAGTTGACCAGCCAGCCAGCCAACTGTCACTTCTAAGCAATGGCTCGTAGCTAGATACTGTTAGTGGCGACCGTAACTTTATTACCAGTAAACTGGCTAGCTAATATATAATCCTAAAAACATAGCCAGGCCAGTATATATTTTCTTAACTGTAAGAGCAGTTTGGGTAAAACCCCAATAGTAACGAATATAAGAAAATATTGAGTCAGTACATTAGTTTAGTGAAAAAACTAACAAAAAAACATGCCAATAAATACATTATTTCAAACTTTGCTTTACAGGCAGCAGACAGAGATGAGGAACACAGTGATCCTGAAACAGACTGCAAATCAGGAAGGGACAGAAAGGAGAGGTTAGTGTTTGGTAGTGCAATTAAAATAAAGGCCAACATATGTTTGCCTTATCCATTGAAGTGGGTAAATAAAGGATGTCTAGTCAAGTACTTGTACTTTAAAATTTGCTTTACTGATAGTAGTGATATATTGATTGAATATAGGTTGTTACTGGTTTGATATGTGTCAGTTTTGTACCATTATAAATTATTTATTATCACATACTCTATATTACTCCATTTGCATGTGATTAACAAGAAAACACATGTCAATATTAACATTTTCAAATTCTGTTTTTCGTGAAATTGGTGTCCAGTCCAAATGAACAGTTTTCGGAGTGATGACCTGATGTTAATAGAAAAGTACATTATTACCAGACCTGCTTGAAACAATAGTTAGAGTATAATTTAAGAATGTTATAGTATATTGATGAGTTTTTCTCTTAACATGATCGCCCAAAGGTGTTTATAGTTCACCTTCCTTTTTTTTACCACTATATCAGTGCTTCCTAGCCAATGCTTCCAACAATGCTGATAGACAATCACCCTATGCAGTGAATTTCTCAGTGAGGATCTCAATTGACTTCCTTTGATTCCTCCAGTCGCCTCTTCTCGTCTTTTTCTTAAAACCCATTAGGTGACAATGTAAGATTGGAGGGACATCTAACCTTCCCATCCAATGGATATTTGAAGAAATTAGAGAGAATGCGACAACTCAAGGAAAATGAAATTGAGATACTCCCGGGGACATTACAACTTTTAACATTCTACATAGTGCCATAGTGGGTGCCGTAGCTCAAGCTCCCATAATACCCATAGTCTAAAGGCCTTCCCAAAAAAAGACGTGTTAAAAAATGCCACATATTTAAAGGTTGTAAAGTATGTAGTATTTGTACCTCAATGACCAGTAGTGTCGAAGACATACAAATACAGTGAAGAAAAATGTCAGACCTGTTGTTTGGTGCACAGCGAGTACATTCAATTTCATAATTAGATGGCATTTGCGAGGTTGACACATTTTTTATTTTGACTGCATTACCAAGGCTAAGTCTTCCTGCAGTCTTTGCAAGTTGTTTCACAATTGTTTATGTGAATTGAGTTATATTTCTTAATTCCTTTGATATTTCCTTTAACGTCTGGTTTTGTATGCTTATACCCTGTTAAAGTGGCATGTCTTACATCACACATTGCTATCAATATTCATGATCTTTTGAAAGGGGATTGTGATTTTAAATTAACTTTGGATGTTAAATTCATGACAATGCGGTAATTGATTTTTTATTTTATTTAGTCATACTCATTGCAAACCCCTGCAGCCCACTGTAACTTGATTGATTTTCACTGCTCAATTTGAGGACTCAGATGACAGTAAAAACATTTTCTTACCGTCTGTTTTAAGTTTTATTGCATTTAAAAAAAATGCACAACTCCCAGCCAGAATGTATTTTTAAAAACTGCCAAGCTGTTGAAAAATAGATATGCACCTGGTGGGAGTTGGTGGTTCATGTGTGGTTCTAATGGAAACTGGAAACTTTTCACTTTTGTGCTTCTTCTTGGCTGCCAATTACATTGACAACCGCATAGAATATGGTGAGTAAATTGATTGTAAAAAGACATTTGCAATTGCTGAGTTCACCAGTACTTTCTGTCTTTATAATGATGTACCCAACTATTGTTTTCAACAGGCATGTTTTGTGTAAGTTTTGGATAATAATTTATTATTCTCATTTTCCATCCCCATAACATCTTCCTTGACTGTCATCAACACTGCTTTACTTCTTAAGTTGTCAGACACCAATAGCAGACTCCAAACACAAAGCCTAGAATCAAGACTCAACACTGACAGCTTTATTATGCCTTTATAAATGATGTGATGTAATACATCTGACTGATTCCAAATACACTAAAATAAAAGGAGAATCTAAAAAATAACTGTCAAACTTTATGAATAGAGATCCCAAAGGGAAAAAAATGATCAGTGTCCCACTCCTTATGGAGGGTTAGTAGTATTTTGCACTAATTGATAAACTATGAGTAAATTATTTACTAAAACTTAATGAATGCTTCGAAGTTTGTATTTGTATTGAGCTACCAATGTTATTTTTTCAGGGAAGTATAGCCATCAATACCTAACGGTTATCATTCCTTGAGATATTACATCCAGACACCCTCTTTTGTACGTATCACCGCGAATGGAGCATTTTCCTCAAAACAACCTAAATGTCACCATAGCATACATATATTAATGCTCCCATTTTTGTCTGACTCCCTCTTATCAATGAAGTTGTGATTTGTACATGTACAAACATGCTCACACACACACTCGCACATACACACACACACACACACACTCACACTGAGGTGTCTCACCACACACACACACATTAAGGTACTCACCACACACACACACACACACACACATACAGTGAAGGTATGGAGTCATGGTGGTGGCTGAAGATCTAGAAGAGGGCACTGGTCTTTACATTCATTACATACCATAGAGCTCAGACACATAATTAATTACCCAACAAGAAATGCCACTCAGGGGTCTCTTCACAGTCCCCAAGCCAAGAAGAGAAGCAAGGAAAGCAACAGAGCCCAGACAAACTGGATTATTGTCCATCACAAGCCACCCTAGTGACATTTGTGTTGTTTAAAATTGGATAATAGTAATAAGAAATGTGATTGCACAACGGGTCGCAGCAAAGCTGGGTAGGCACACACACACTTTGATGGGATATGCATGCAAACACGCTATGATTGGACACGCATGCATCACACACGCGATGATGGGACACGCATGCATCACACACTATATGATGGGACATGTGCATCACATGGGACGTGTGCAAACAATGTTTACTTTTTATATATATTTATATTATATATTTTAAATAATGTTGATATTTATATTCTGTTTATATTATTATGTCAGCAATGTTTACCTGTAATGTTTTTGTTATATCTGTGTATATTGCACATTACGAATTAGGCTGTAAAGTCTTTTTTGTAAAGTGTGAAACTGCAGGATGACTATGTGTCTCCAAGGCATCATGGAACATGGTACTGTGACAGCAGGCATTTTAATCTCCCCATTCTTCTATCCACTCCTCTTTTCTTTTCTTCCTTCTTCCTCATTTCTCTATGTGCTATTTTCCTCCTCCTTCTCCTCCTTCCTATCTCCTCCAGCTCGCTTTCCCCTTTTCTTCCTCCTCTCTTCCTCACTCTTCCCACTCTGTCCACACACCCTCTTCCTCTCTCCTTCTCTTTTTCCCCTCTCTATGCCGCATATGCCATGTTTGGTTCTTCCTCCACTCTCCTTTCTCCACATCTCTTTTCTCTCTCTCTCTCTTTCCTCTTCTCATTTCTTTCCCTTCTCTTCCTCCTCCCTCTCTTCATCCTCTCTTATTTCTTTTACTTTCTTTTCTCATTTTTATTCATTTCTTTTCATCCTCTCTCCCGGCTATTTATCTTATCCTTTCTTCCTCTCTTCCTCATCTGTCTTCTTTTCTTCCTCATCTCTCTCTCTCCTCTTTATTCTCTTCCTCATCTGTCTTCTTTTCTTCCTCATCTCTCTCTCTCCTCTTTATTCTCTCTCTTCATCCCTTCCTCTTTTCTTCCTCATGTCTTTTAGGTTAATCAGGTGTAATTTAAATCTGAAATTCCTGACAGTACATTTCTGTGACAGAGGGGAGAGTATTGCTTGTATGTTCTGCATGGCTGTTTGGATCAAAGACTGGTTATCTCTGCTATTGAGCTGTTCTAACCTCTGTCCGGTCTCATTACAGACAAAGGGAACTGAATTTCCTTGCTAATCAGTGCTAACGTTCAGGGACAGCTATAGCATATAGACACTTTAACAAGTTAAAATGCAAAGCCAAGTAGAAAATTAATTCAAAAGGAAGGAATGAGACAATTGGAAGTTAAGTTTAAAAAGCTATGGGCTCACTACAAGATGCTGTGGGGAGATTCACATGAAGTGAACACAAAACTCATTAAACTCGGCAAGGAATTCAAACATAATTCAGACTAAGGTTTCACTGTGGGGCCCTGTGGTGTCTTTGGACTTGTTAGAGGCCTGTCTTCAATGTTCACTATTATTGTTTGTGGTTATTGGAGGATGAATTGGGTCCCTGGATGATGGGCCAATTCTCTTCTGGGTCTTGAGTTAAAAACAACCCTGGATATATTTACTTGTGTGTTAGTTCTTACATTCATTCATTTCCACATGACTTTTTCAACATGACAGTTTTCCACAACCGCTAACACACGTTTCCTGACTGTGTATGCCATTTTCTCAAAACTATAAACATCCTTATCGAACCTCATGCCAAATTGACAAAACAACAGTTTTCTCTCACAATATTAAACATTATATTCAAAACCATATTATCTAACATATAAATGAAACTCAGCCCTACAAAAAAGTCACAAGCATCAGATACAATGACAATATTGAATACCCACTGCGCACTGGAGAGAGGAATTGAAAACACTATTATAAAAACGTATTAATGAATCAATAATCATAATGTGTTTTAGAATTCCCCCTATGAATTTTGCACTTTGCATGATATTGTAGTTATTACTGTAAATTGTGTCTAGAGAGTATGCTGAAGTGAAGAGAAAATAGACAAATACCACAATTGTTCTTTTTGTGGGGGTTTTGCACTGTAATTCACCAACACTTGACATTTAGCCCAAGAAGACAATATGGAATTATTTTCTGCCTCAGCCTTCTGTATCTCTCCTGTTCCAGAGATTTTTTACCTTCTTCTCGGGCTGTATTTTCTGACAGTCCCTATACCTAGAAGAATGCCATTGTCTTGAAGTATTATTACTGATTATCTCTGAACGTATAAGGGTATTTTCACTTGCTATGTTTACAATGGCTAGTTTCTGAGCCAGATAAACCATCAACTGGTGTCTCAATTCTGCAGAAATCTATAGTTCATGTCAGATTTCCAGACAATTGATGCAACAGTGAAACGGTTCAGGTTTGGCTGTAGTGTTAGCCCAGTTTCCCCTCATTCTCATACCATGAAGAACACGGTCCAGGTACAGTGTAAGAAATGTTATTACAGATCCTTGTACTTTCACCTTCCCTCGTCCACCTCATTTCGTTCTTTCTCTACATCTACCTCTGATGTTGTCATTCATTGCTTTTATTCACACCAACATACTCTTTGTTTTTTGACTGGTTATTCTTGTTTGTGTTTAAACCTCAATAACTTTATTGAGGGTCAGAATTGCGATGATTTAAGTTTGTTATTGAATGGCAGTGTTTTCCCAGTGACAATATGGTGACAGTTGTGCTTTACAAATAAAGTTGTGTGTTGCGTTTTGCAAAAGAATTTGAGTGAAAACAGGTACTCATTGTTTGGGAAAAATTGTCTTTCGTCTGGAATCTAGCTAAATGTTTTTGTGAATATGGTTAATAGAAAAAGTACATATGGTTCAATTGTGAAAAAGTGCAATACAGGCTGAAATTGCTGCAAACATTTAGAGGATTATAGCCATTAAATTCCTAATAACATGGTGGGGCTAATTAGAGGTATCCAGGCTCATTGTATGCAGTGTGTTGGGATATGTCTTTGTACCGGGTGTGTGTGTGCGCGTGTGCGCGCGCCTGCGTATCTGTCTAATTGTGTGTCTGTGTGTTGGGGCGTAATGTCTGACATGCAGGATTTTTGGGTAGACGTGGCAGTTGAAAGGTTGAAGACCCAACAGCTGTGTTTACGTGTTACCCAGTGCACCTGCTGGGGTTAGGCTGCAGAGCCACTGTTAGTGCACTCACTCTCTCAGGGATTAAGCAGCGAGGCTTCCGTCACCAGTGGCGCCCTACAGGTGTCATGGGGCTCCAGACAAATGGAGTGCACTTCGTAGGGAATAGAAGTCCGCTTTGGGAAGCGGGCGAGGCTGTGTGTGGGGCACTGGGAGACCGACATGGGAATAAATGACTAGTTGAGGAGTTCAGTTAAACCTTGGGAGTGTTTGGCTCCAGTTAGTGATTTCTGCTAGGCAAACGTATGGAATTGTTTTATAAGATGGTCATAACGTGGATGATTTAGCCAGTTGCAATGTCTTTCCTAAAACTGTAAGGCAAAAATGCATCTTCCAAGACATATGTTTGGCAATTTAACCATGTTCAAGATTTAACCAGTTATTGCTCTTTTGTTATTGTACCATCCCAGTACTTGTCCCTATCTTCAGAAGGCTCTTCAGCAGCTTGTGTGTGTTGCAGACTGTGTTCCTGAAAGTCCACATAGTCTGAGATGTTTATTTTTTTGTATCTCAAGCTGCTCATTCTTGGACATTCCATACCTTAGACTCATTAAATGCCGTAGTGGCGCCTGGGAAAGCCGTGGGTGTAAAAAAAAAAGAACAATAAAAGTGCTGTCCTGCCTCTAATGTCTTGTGCTTTTGATATACTTTATGTAACTAAAGATCTTACTGCCACCTAAGATGAACTAGTGTGCCCAGCACTTTTGCCGAATGTCAGACTGTTGGGGTCCACAATCCGTTTTGAATTCTCGGCAGCAGTTCAAGCTGTCAGCACATTCCAAGGGTTTCTGAGGACAGCAGGTGTGTTGGTTGGGCTGTGTGGAGAGGTGCCTTTTTGGGCGGCGGTCCCCTGTGGATGGTGGTCTCCGGGCTGCTTATGCATGACACAGTGCTCTGCCGGACTACGTCATCTCTCAGTTTCGGAACTGTGGTTTGGCCTCCACTAGTTTCTCAAACCCCTGGGTTTCTTCAAAATCGTCTGTGGTGATGATCTTTTCTAGATTCTCTCACGCTGACATAAAACCCCATCACATTTTACCTGCCCACTTCAGTATACAGCTGGCTTCACTGGCGGTCAAGGAATATTGGTGAACTCTGTGGAAAATACAGGAACTTTGTATTTGTTATTCGATTGAAACTTTATTTGTACAGAGAGTCAGACTGAGACCTGGGTTATTTTACTGCTTAGCCCTTTGTTACAGTAAATACGTGTTGATTTTCCTATTTTGTTTCTGCTTTAGATTGTTTGGAAGCTTTTGCATATTTATAACACACAGATAGACATTTTACAGGGTGAGTGTGCGTCAATAGACTTTACATTGTGACAAACCTTAGCTACATAGTGCCTGTGTACTGTAAATCCTGGAGACATCCCTGATTGCAGTTAGTGAAGAGATTTAGGGATAATCTCTCTTTTGTTGGCCTTTAAACATATAGACCTAATGCTAATTTAACAGATTAAGGAATCTCGGATTCCATCTAGCAACCTTCTGATTACTGATCAAATGCTCTAACGGCTGAGTAACCTTCGGCTCTGATATTGCTGTAATGGCGCTCTTTTTCCTCATAATGAAGTCTTTATTTCTATAAAATTAGTTAATGTTATTCTTTTGTTGATTTTCTTGGAGTGTCCTTGCTTGTTTGTAAATCTGAATCGCTAACCTAGAAGCAGGATGAAGTCTTTACACTGCTCTTAGGTTAATGCTAAAATCTACCCTAAGATATTGCTGCTATTTAAGCATTTCCATGGGGAATGCTTAATGCTCAATTTCAAGAGAAGACACCCACAATTAAGATTGAGACGACACCATTTGACAGACCCATTTCAATTTAAGGCAAAGGCAGCCTCACAGATAGACATTTAAGTTTTCGCTAGAGTTTGCTAGTTCTTGATTACAATGTTGACATTTTACTCTGAATTAACCTGATTAATGTAATTGAATGTAAAAGCCTGTGCTGCAGCTTTTCACATGATCACAGGAGATAGATTAAGAAAGAAGGCTTTCAAATTGAATATACCTCTTCCTGCTCTGCCTGTTAATTGTGCCGTTTACCACTACTTCAGTCACTGACCACCGCTATTTAGTCAAACTAATGATGATGCACAGTCCGAAACCATCCCTAGATAATTACAAGGAAAAGACAAGGCCTCTCCTTCCCCTAATTCAGTATTAACTTTTTTTTGGTTGAATTGACAGGCTCCTTCGCACACCCCAAAAAAATATTGAACTGTCTTATCAATCTGGCTCTTTCTAAATCACTTCTGGCGTTTGTTTGCAGGGAAATGACACTTTTAGAATCTATTCTCTGTCCCTCGTTATTGATTACTCAAAACCTGGAACAGCGAGCATTCCATAGCTTCCATACAAGTTCCTGTGAGGTCCTATCTCCTTTTCTGTCTTGTTCTTGATTCTGAACATTCATGTTTTCTTTTACTTGCATTTACTGTCTTGGAATTCATACAGTCTTTTATTAACATTGATGTGTTAAGATATTGGAATTTTATTTACCTTTTAGCTGAGACACATGTGGTGGCGGGTTTAAAATGTTCTTGATATGTAGATGTGTTAGCATTCCCTAAGCATTTAATTTTGGTCCACACAATTTTTGGGGCAGTTCAAATGTCGACATGAAACAGAATTTCATTCTAAATCAGTAATTTTCTAAATATAGAATCTGTTGACTGACAACACACTTCTGTAATTCTTGATTTCATGAAGAGGCTTTAAAAAAAAAAACGAACCCGCTACTAAACACAAGAGCCATAAATGCCCTAACCTGTTGTTAAACACATCCCATTTGCTCTGTGTGCAGAGTGACTGTCTCCCAGACAGGCTGTTACACACAGAGACAGAGGCTTGGTTGGAAGAATAAGTAAATGAATAAATAGGCTGATGTTGAATTTTCCCCTCACTTGCCTCCACTGACACAAATAGGATCTACACAGTAATTTATAATGCTGTTAGAGAGACGAAGCGGCCAGCCTTCTCTCTCCCTCACTCTGTCTCTCTTTCTCTCTATCCCTGTTCCCTCCCCCTTCTCTCTCCCTCACTCTGTCTCTCTTTCTCTCTATCCCTGTTCCCTCCCCCTTCTCTCTCCCTCACTCTGTCTCTCTTTCTCTCTATCCCTGTTCCCTCCCCCTTCTCTCTCCCTCACTCTGTCTCTCTTTCTCTCTATCCCTGTTCTGTCCTCTCCGTTTCTCTCTCAGTCTCTCTTGCTGTTTTTCTCTCTTTACCTATTTCTCTCTCTTCTTCCCCCATCTCCTCCCCTCCCCTTTCTCCACCTTCATTCTCTACTCCTCACTCTCCCTCCCCCCAGTCTATCCATTCTCTACGCCCCCCCCCCCCACTCTTTAACCAAGGTATCTGTCACCTTGTGTTCAGGAGGGCCTGTGGGAGCCAGAGAGTGGGACCCATGGAAAGAACAGACACCCTGCTTTACTATTCCACACACACGGCCCAGAGGCTAAGTGACATCAAGCCTCATTATTGTCATCACATGCCACATTTGTAACTGGTTAGTGAGCAAATTGTGATAAAATAGGCTGATGCCCCTTCTGAGCCCGGCTCTCTAACAAGCTGGACTTCTCCTTTCCTAATGTTGAAAACGGTGTAGCGCAAACAGTGTTGTGAAAACGCTGTGGCGGAAACATTGTTGTGAAAATGATGTGGTAGGAACATTGGGAAAATGATGCGATGCAAATGTTATTTTAGTGTCCAGTGACTCCACACCCGATCCTGTATTTTAGTATCCGGTGACTCTCCACACCAGATCCTGTATTTTAGTATCCGGTGACTCTCCACACCAGATCCTGTATTTTAGTATCCGATGACTCTCCACACCAGATCCTGTATTTCAGTATCCGATGATTCTCCACACCAGATCCTGCATTTTAGTATCCGGTGACTCTCCACACCAGATCCTGTATTTTAGTATCCGGTGTCTCTCCACACCAGATTCTGTATTTTAGTGTCCGATGACTCTCCACAGCAGATTCTATATTTTAGCATCCGATGACTCCCCACACCAGATCCTGTATTTTAGTATCCCATGACTCTCCACACCAGACCCTGTATTTTAGTATCCGGTGACTCTCCACACCAGATCATGTATTTTAGTATCCCATGACTCTCCACACAAATTCCTGTATTTTAGTATCCCATGACTCTCCACACCACATCCTGCATTTTAGTATCCCATGACTCTCCACACCAGATCCTGTATTTTAGTACCCCATGACTCTCCACACAAATCAGATCCTGTATTTTATAGAAAAAAACATTTCTGAACCTTCTCCATGGGATCAATAGGGGCAATCTGTAGGTTATGAAAGCTACCTTCCTTGTGCAGTTCTGACCTAACATTACATTATAACATAAAGTATCCAAGATTATATGTGGAAACTCCTCACTGAGTTTCCATAATTCTTGTCTAACCTTGTAGTCATGGCAGATAGTATTCTAATTTTTGGCGATTTCAATATTCATATGGAGAAGTCCAATGGTCCTCTTCAAAAAGGCTTTGAAGCCATAATTGACTCAATGGGTTTCATCCAACATGTCTCAGGTCCAACACATTGCCACAATCATACCTTAGATTTAGTCCTGTCACGAGAAATAGATATTGTAGATCTAATAATTTACCCCCAAAATCCTGCATTATCGGATCACTGTCTTATTACATTTACTGTTAAAACAAGAAATCCACTTGCCCCCCAAACAATGAGTTTCAAAAGCCGTACTTTAAATTCTCGGACTACAAATAAATTCCTTGATATTCTTACAAGTTCGCTCATTAACGACAGAGTAAATAAATCTGTAAACGATCAAATCGAGGATCTAAACTCAATACTGCGAAATACATTAGACAGTTGCACCACTAAAAACAAAAGAAATACGCAACAACAAACTTGCTCCCTGGTACACAGACAATACTAGAGCACTTAAGCAAGCCTCCAGAAAATTGGAGCAAAAGTGGCGCTCCACCAAGTTGGAAGTAATTAGACTAGCCTGGATAGACAGTACACTACAATACCGAAAATCACTCACGTCTGCTCGATCAGCTTACAAAAACAATCCAAAATTTCTCTTTGATACAGTTGCAAAGTTAACAAAAAAGCAAAGCTTAGCAAGTGAAGTGGGTCTTCACTTTAGTTGTAATGAATACATTAACTAATTTGATGAAAAGATCGTCACCATTAAAAAACAAATAACTGACTCCTTAAATAGTTATGGTCCTCAAAATCTCAGTTGTCCAAAAAATGTCCTGAACCTCCCTGATCAGATGTCAATGGGGACACTTGAATTTTTTGATACCGTATCGCTCGACACATTTACAAAATTTGTAATGAGTTCTAAACCCACAAACTCTCAGCTAGACCCGATTCCAACAAAATTACTTAAGGAGCTATTTCCTGTGCTAGGTCAGCCAATGCTGAACATAATAAATTGCTCCCTTTCCTCTGGATGCGTACCAAACTCACTAAAAATAGCGGAAATTAAGCCTCTTCAAAAAAAATTCTAATCTGGATCCCGACATATTAAAGAATTATAGGCCAATATCGAACCTCCCGTTCCTCTCAAAAATCTTAGAAAAATTTGTTTCCCAACAACTGAATGCCTTCCCAAAGACAAATAACATTTATGAAATACTCCAGTCTGGTTTCAGATCCCATCATAGTACTGAGACTGCACTCGTGAAGGTAACAAATGACCTTCTAATGGCCTCAGGTTACGCATCCGTCCTGTTGCTTCTTGATCTTAGGGCTGCTTTTGACACTATTGATCACTCCCTTCTCTTAGAGAGACTGGAAACCCATATTGGGCTACGTGGACATGTTCTAGCCTGGTTTAAATCTTATTTATCTGAAAGATAGCAGTTTGTTAGTGTGGATGGCATATCCTCTGACAAGTCAAAGGTATGCTTTGGTGTTTCTCAAGGCTCGGTTCTGGGCCCATTATTGTTCTCACTATATATGCTCCCTCTGGGCGATGTAATCTGAAATCACAATATTAACTTTCACTGTTATGCTGATGACACACAGTTATATATTTCAATGAAGCATGGAGAAGCCCCTAAATTAGCTACTTTGGAAGCATGCGTTTCAAATATTAGGAAGTGAATGACACAGAATTTCTTGCTCTTAAACTCAAATAAAACAGAAATGCTCGTTTTAGGACCCAATAAACAAAGAGCGTTGTTAGCAGATCTCACTGTGAACCACAACGGCTGCATGGTCGTATCCCAAAAAACTGTAAAAAACCTAGGCGTTACCCTTGACCCTGACTTCTCCTTTGAAGAACATATAAAATATGTCTCAAGAGTTGCTTATTTTCATCTTCGAAACATGGCAAAAATGAGAAACTTTCTATCAAAAACTGATGCAGAAAAATTTATCCATGTAATCTAGACTAGATTACTGCAATGCTCTTCTCTCTGGTTATCCAGACAAATTAATAAATAAACTTCAATTAGTGCTGAACACGGCTGCTAGAATCCTAACTAGAACCAAAAAAATTGAACACATTACTCCTGTCCTAGCGTCCTTACACTGGCTGCCTGTTAGGGTTAGGGCTGATTTTAAGGTTTTACTCTTAACCTATAAATCAATACATGGACTTGCTCCTACTTACCTTGCTGAAATGATCCAGCCATACATACCTACACGTAACCTACGATTGCAAGATGCAGGCCTTTTAATTGTACCTAGAATTTCTAAACAAACAGCTGGCGGCAGGGCTTTTTCTCATAGAGCTCCACTACTGTGGAATGATCTGCCAACTAAGGTTAGAAATGCAAACTTTAAAGTGTCTACTAAAGACTCATCTTTACAGAACGGTTTATAATTAGGTGTAGCCTGGCCCGGGGGCGGGAAGGTGACCAGTGGGCTTGATACTCTCCACCCTTGCTGTCTTGCCAGGTGGGCTCTCGTCACCGCTGGGATGCCCTCCCTCCAATGCCTTTCGGGGGAAGAGTCACTGTCTTGTTGTTGTCTCTCTGTTGCGCACTTGTGCAATTGGGCTGTACGCTGCTGGCAATACTCGGCCCTCTTTCAGGGGGGTTGCGGTTGGTGGGTGTCCCTTTGGTTGATGCCTGGCAATGTGGGTGGATTGACTTCCTGCCTGTTGGGCCCTGTCTGGGGCCTCCCCCGGGTAGGGCCACAGTGTCGCCGGACCATCCCGGCTCAGTTCCAAGGTGTTACGCTGCTAAATTATTGTGCTGGGGGATATGAGGAATGCACTTTCTAACTTGTCTCAGTCTCCTCCAGTTTTACATTTTAGGAGGAGATGAAGTCCTAGTCCACACCTGCGGAGTACCTGGTTTGGGGGGCCTGTTGCTGTCCCTGTCCTTGTCCACCTGGTCATACTTTTGACCTAGTCTAGAATCAAATAGACTCTGGATTTAGCCCAGAGAAATGTATTTATTATTCTAATTGGACTCTTAATATCTCACCTGGCACAGCCAGAAGAAGACTGGTCACCCCTCTGAGCCTGGGTCCTCTCTAGGTTTCTGCCTAAGATTCGGCATTCTTAGGGAGTTTTTCCTAGCCACTGAAATCCAACACTACTGTTGTTTGCTCCTTGGGGTTTAAGGCCGGGTGTCTCTGTAAAGCACTTTGTGACAACTGCTGTTGTAAAAAGGGCTTTATAAATAAATTTGATTGATTGATTGATGTTTTTTTGTGTCTTCTTTTCTCTTTTTCGTTTAAAATATCAATACATTAAGCTGCTGGTTCAAGTTGGTTCAACTTTTTTTTGTGCCCACAATGTCCCTACAAGGCAGTGTTTTGAATGTCCCAAACTGTTTATTGGTTGATAGAGGCTATAGTCTTTGACAACCTAGTCATGAAAATATAGTGTTTGGAGATATTGGTCCATAGATGCAATATGTCAAATTTCATGCATATTGGTCCCTTTGCACCAGATGACTAGCGTTTTCAGTGTTTTCCACATCGTTCTCAATGTTATTCAACTTGGTGGACTTTAATGGTGCTTGAGGCAAATGTGTTTGTTGTAATGACAGGGGTTTCCGTACCTACTTTCAAACGTCTAAATTTTCAATATTTGCATTTTAAATGCTAGTTCAAGCGCCACCATTTGGCTAATGGTTTGAGAATCTATCTCACAGGAAATAACATCAACATCACTGGTATGACAATGATGAACTAGGTGAAACGCAGTAGAGTTGCAAGTGCTTTGCTGCTTGAACCCCTAAATATGTAACCATTCATAGAGGATCACCTGACTCAAGACATACTGTATATAGCACACAACAGACAATTCTTAGCATATGTCGAAATAATGAGGATAGGGGAAGAGAAGAAGAAAAAAATCTCTCTATGCTTGCTTGCATGAACCTCCAATTGGCGAAATGAAAATCTGTCTTAAACAAAGAGAGAGGAGAGACCCCATGGAGTCTAGGGCTACAGTTCCTGTCACATAACTATTCCTTGGAGGTTTCATATGACAAAATGCAGAAAGTTGCTTTGTCCCCACTCTTCTTGTCACGTTACACCCCTCTTACCCGGAGTCCCCCCCCATCCTGTTGTCTCGCTGTCGCTTCTGTCAGCCTGTAGGCTGGCACCTGCTCTCACGTTCCTAATTAGGCTCCTTTAATTAATTATATACGGCAGAGCATCTCCTTATCGTATGCCTGGTCTCTCCCTTCTCCCTCTATGTTTTTTTTCCTCTAGCTACTGTAGTACATTTTCTATCTGGTCTTTATCTGTTCCATGAAATATTGATATGTTGTTTTTCAGTGACCCCAGTTCGGAAAATGTTCAGGGCCCCTGACGGAATAAGTGTACCAAGTTTCATGCTTTTATTTACATCTCTGTTATATGTCCTGCTCAGTCTCAAGCTCCACCCTCAAGAAAACCCCTTGTCTTTCCTCTTCCTTTACTTTTACCTCTTGTATGAGAGGGCTGTTTCTGAAAGCTTTGTCAGCTACCTGTGCAGAATGTCTTCAAATAACTGAAACATATAGTCTTAAAATTGGCATTGTATAATTGACTCCAGAACAACACCAAATAAACAAATTAACCTTTCCTAATCAACCAGAAAATTAAGAATTATACATAGCTGTTTATCAAATTTTGCTTGCTAACTTAATAATCTTGCCACACTGCAGGTCAGTGTCTCATGTAGTGTTAGTGAATTTAACACTAATGCATTTTTATGATAAATTATCAAATTAGTTAATCAACCGACAGTCCTGATGTATGTAAATAATGTATATTTCTATCTGCTGTATGATGTTCAAGAGAGCCAATGTGACCCAATAGACAAACACAAACACCCATGTTTACTTAGTTACCTACATTAACATTGATTCAAACATTTACTGACCACAACCCTAAACTTAACCTCAACCCTAACCTTAAACTCACCCATCTGTAACCCCAATAACATAACATTTATGTCTAAACTTCACCTAGGCCCTAACCGGTAATGCCTACCCCTGCTTCTAACATTCTTCACAACTGGAACAGGAAAGATTTTGCCATTAGTCAGTTTTTCTGATATAACCACAGTTTGGGGAATTTTCTGTCCCTGTTAGTTTAGACTGAAACACACACACACACACACACACAGTGTTTTACATAAACAATACATATACTTTTCACTCAGCCTTAAAGACAATACACACATTTCACTGGCTGCAGTATATTAATTTGGCGTTTCTTTTTGTGTGTGTGTGTTACAATAGTGATTAGCCTCAAGTTGCACAATTGATCTTGGGAAATGAATACGTACCTGTCAGGCTTTGCCACCAGAAACAGCTTCACAGCTGCCGCTGCTCCGTCCTCTCCTTACACCAGGACCGCATAACAAATGCCCTACTCAGTGCACTTCTTACAACAGCGCAGCATAACAAACACCCTATAAGGGTGCACTTCTCCTGACTGGTCGGCACTAGTGCCCATGGGCTCTGAACCAAAAACTAGTGCGCACTGCGTGTGGAACAGGTTGCCATTTGTGGCACAACGTGAGACATGCCCGGTTGAAGAAAGCCATTCTAAAATATTAACGTTCTGATCAACGACACAATAGGCGAAAGATCATGGTTTTGGCCGGGCTGATTCTGCTCTCATAGACTCTCCTGCAGTTCAGTGTTGCCTGCGTCCACCATAAGGGCCTTGCAGGTACTGGCTGTCACTTGCAATTACTCCCAGTCAGTCACGAGTGTCTGATGAGATAGTATAGAAACGTATTATGTTTTCCATAATACGGAGCTTCCCAAGTGTGTACTGCAGACAACTGCTGTTGCTTCCATTATTTTCTCAACAAAAGGTTGAGTTGAATATGCTAAGTTGTCATCTAACTGACTGTGTATAAGTTATCTATTTCTGAGGGGCTGCGTTATGTGCGGCTACTTAATGCTTTGTGTGCATGCTGTATTCAACGCCTATAAGGGGGTATTCTTGGTCTGTTGATTTTTCACCCTGTGTCCCCTGAAGGTAACAGGATCCCAATGTTTGTTCAGACAATCCCCCCCACTGGCTTTACCATCGTGGTCCCATCTCAGCATCCAGAAGCCACAATGAAATCTACTGTACAACTCAGCTGGAACCAAACCAACCACGTTTAGGCAGGCAAACTGTAACGTATTCCCTATTCCATTGAATTTTTTAAAATATATTTCAATAGGTGTGTGGATTTCCTTCTATTAACCTCTGGTGCAGTGTTAAAGGATCTGTTTACGGAGGGAAGGGAAATGACAAGAAGTGGAGTTGACAGGCCTGGAGTGAGACAGTTAAATGCCCCTCGCTGCTCCGGATAATTAATAAATAAAGCACCAGGGGAGTCCTGTCATGGGTTTCTGTATGACAGGGGCTGTCTCCAGTGCGCTAAAGCATTAAATGACCAATTCCTGTCAGGCTAACTTCCACCAGGCTCCCCTGGCATCCCCCCTCTTTTTCCCTCTCTCACTTTCTCCCTCTTGCTCTCAAGCTCTTCCTCCATCCCTTGCTCTCTCCATCCCTTGCTCTCTCCATCCCTTGCTCTCTCCATCCCTTGCTCTCTCCATCCTTTGCTCTCTCCATCCTTTACTCTCTCTTTCCTTTTCTCTTTCCCTCTCTGTTACCACTTGCTGTCTCTTCCCTTGCTCTCTCTCTACACTCCCCTGACCCTCTTTCTCTTCACCCTTGCTCTCCCCTCTTCCCCCCTCCTCCCCCCTTTCTCCCCTCCCGTGCTCCCCCCATCTTTTTCTTTCTTCCAGAGAGAGCTACTTTGCTCTCTTTGCACTGAGTTTTTCAGCGACTGATGGCTCTAGTTCATTTCTGCTGAATTAATTGGTCCCTGAATGAATTCTGTTGACAGGGCAATTCATCATGTGTTTGGCTTGACAGTGACTGGACTGAGTGTTGGAAGAGAGAGAGAGGGGTCGAGAGAGAGATGGAGAGAAGTTAGAGCAGGGGAGGAATGGGAGTAGGAACGGGGGGTGGGGGTGGGGGGGGGTTAGGGTTGGGAGAAGAGGTGTAGAGGACGGTAAGGATTGGAGCGTTGATTGTTGGTGATTTTGCCTTTTCTCCTTTCACTTGTACTTCTTATATTTTGTTTGTTTTCCCTTTTTAGTGTAGGTTTTTCAGGGACAGGGAGTCTAGCTATGTCAAACTCTGCGGGGTTTGATTTTTTTTTGTCTGAATATTCCAGGGTTTCCTATGTGGGTTGCGAACAAACAACCTCCTCTGACAGATCCCTGCTGATTGGAGACGGATACTTTCGTCCATCCGCTTGGTGCTAGATCTGCAGGACTTACTATTTTATTTGACCTTGTTGGCTCTGAGATTGAAACCTGTGAATTTGACCACTAGTAATCTGCTGCCCCTCTGAGGGTTACAGTACAGGATGTGAAGCCTCTGACATATTCACATCAAAGAGAGCCTCTGACATATTCACATCATAGATGCTCTCTGACATATTCACAAAGAGGCTCTCTGACATATTCACATCAGAGGCTCTCTGACATATTCACAAAGAGGCTCTCTGACACATTCGCATCATAGAGGCTCTCTGACATTTTCACATCATAGAGGCTCTCTGACATAGTCCCATTATAGAGACTTTGCGTTTACCTTTAGTTGCATCATGAATCACCTAATAGCCATTAGGCTAATTATTTACTGGTGGAGGGATCCAGGGGGTAAATTACATTTACCTCAGGTCTGGGATGTGGCCCAAATGGCATACTATTGCAGTGCTCTACTCCCTTGCACAACACAAGAAATGGGGTTCGATTTGGGATGCATCCTGAATGTGGCATGGTGGCAGTGATCTGGCAAGGGTGCCAGCCAGTCGACCAGGCAGTCTGGCAGTCGGTGGCCTCTTTTGGCTGCAGTGCGGTTGGCTTTCACCTGTGATGATAGATCTAATAAATGGTAATTTGTTCCATTTGGAAATGCGCCGTCATTCTGACATGATGACGAGACCCCTCTCTCTGTCTCCGTCGTAGTCTCGCTCTCTCTCGCTCTGTCTCTCCTTGTTTTCCCTTATTCTAACACTCTCTCAGTCAACCAGAGCATTTATTATGTTCAATCAATCAATGTTCAGTCATTAGGCCCTCTCCTCTGCGAAGTGCTTCCTTGACGTCCTTACACAGCAAGAGTAAAAGATTACTTGGTAATTGCCGCTCAGGCATCATAACAAGCCAGGCTGCCCCACTGACATCACAGTGTCTGCGTCCCAAATGGAACTCTGTCTTCTGTTCAGTGCTCATTGTTTGACCTGTATAGGGAATAAGGTGCCGTTTGGGACACAGACCCCGATACAAAGAGAGCGGGCTCCGACCAACCAACGGAGGCATTGATGGATACTGGAGATTCATATTATTTATTGCCGTTTCCAATTAGACACAGGACATAAACCGGCAGATGTATTCCCCTGTTTCATAATGTCAAACTGCATGCTATTCAGATATCACATAAGGACCTGATATGAAATGCATTTTAATATTTTCCCTCCCCTGTTTTTTTTCCCTTCTTTGGCATGTCATTCCAAATGATAACATCCTAAGGGTTTATTATTGATTTGACACACCAATAACCAGATTCAAATTCTGTTGCTGCTATAGTACAGTATATTCCTGAAACTCCAACCCTCAGATTAACAGCGGCTGCTGTTGATCAACACCCACTGTACCAATGTTCCAGCAGCGTTTGCTATGTTCATCCTGTCACCACAGACATATTCTGAAGAGGGAAGTTGGCCTCTGATGGCGGTTGCCTGGTAGTAAATTACACAAATACTTAAATGCAGATTTGATTATATTGTACCCTTATGTGTAAATCTAAGCTAGAACATTACAGCACACTGCAGTCCACAACATTAAATAACAATACATGACATTACACTAGAATCCATTACAGTCCGCAACATGATATTAAGTAACATGACAATACATTACATGACATTGCAGTACATTACAATCCACAACATCACATTATATAAGATGATAATACATTACAGCGCACAACTTTACAGTGTATAAACTGACAATACATTAAAATACATTACAGTAGAGCACATTACATTACACAGTACTACAACATAACATAATATAAAATGACTTTACATAACATTACATTAGAGTACATAAGAGTCCACAGCATTACATGACAATACATTAAAATACATTACATTACAGTATAAAGTATGCACAGGATACGTTGGTGTGAAACACAAGATATTAAGAGATTTTATGCTATAAACTATTTTCATGTTGATTCAGATTATTTCTAGTTAATGGACAATGACCCAACCAACATGCTATTTTCTGTACTAAAGTGTGCATAAAATGTCTACATAAAATGTCTACAAGGCTACTCAGGTTTGTCTCCCTTCTTCCACTGGCCCTTTAATTGTTAATATACCGTATCTGTATCCTCTGGTTGCTATTCATGTAAGAAAATATATAAAAATATAAAGTGTCATTCATTCTTTTTTGTTAATACTATGGTATCCATTTTTAACTATTTATCTATATCTAACTATGTCTATTAGAAGAGGCTGCATTCTACACCTATCAATAACAACTACAAGGTTGTTTTTTGGTATTTGATTAATTATTAGATCTGTTGTGGTCTTTGTTGGCTTTTCGGTCTTTCAGGCCTGCAAATTGTTTTGAGCAGCAGTGACAGGTGCTTTTCTTTAACTCTATGCTGATGCGAACCAATCAGATCACCCCATCTCTGCTCTGATTTATTTTTTTAACTATGGGATGTTGTTGTCATCTGGCAAGCTGAAGGAAGTAAAAAATTGTTTTGATTGACAGCTGCATCCAGGTTCACAGTTTATTGGTTTCCTTACTGAGAGAAACAAAGAGGCAGATATGCCAATTTAGACAGGGGAGTGACAAAAAAAGTTTCCATCTAAATGGAATAATTTTACTACTGGGAATTCTCAGCTGGAGGAAAGGGAAAGGATGGAGTCAAGTATTTTTTCTTCCTACTTCTCCTTTAACAAGGAGCTGTGAATGACAAACATCTATGACAGTACAGAGGCTGACAGAACATCAGCTCTTGATGCTTCACAGGGGACCCATGAAAGAACGAACAGCTAGGCTGAGAGGAGGAGAAATTGAATTACAATGGAAACGGAAAAGTGGTTCCTTCAGGACTGTGTCTGTATGAGGGAGAGAGCACTGTGCTATTCAACTTGCCAACTCTTGGTTATAGCACTATGTGATTTTCTTTACCCGAATACATTTTCATTTTACAGGCAGTCTTATCCAAAGCAACTTACAGCAGTGAATGCATATGTCAAAATATTTTTTGTTAATTCTAAACCCCTGTGGAAATCTACCCACAAGCTATACTTATTAAAAACATTGCTCTACCAGTTGAACTGCACAGGACATTAAATAAACGGTTTCTTGCTAATTTAGGTAGTATTGTGATTTTTTATCTTTGTTTTAAAAAAATATATAGATTCCAGTTTGTTTTCAGACTAGATTTGTACTGTAGGTTTCATATAGTTCCAGTTTGACTATGACAAAAATATACTTCATGTTCATACATATTCGTTTTTGGTTTAGCATTCGGGACAGAAAGTTACCTGAGGCTAAGAGCCATTTATGGGGACTTTGGAGATTACTTTTGCTGCTTGAGAAGTTATAAAATATGATTTCATGTGAAAGGCAAGATCTGATGTGACAATTCTAGCAAATGTCTGAGCAGATTCCTGTTCGAACAACAGGCACAATGAAGCTGTCAAAGTTGCCAAAACTGCACATATTAGTACAGTTGCACCAACCTAAACATTATTATTTGTTCCAATATGCCTCATGTAATTTGCTAAACATAATTCAAACTTGGATTGGAGCTGTTTTCTATAGTTAGATAGGAAATAGCGCTTATTGTCCACAAACACCTGAGCTTGGTTTGGCATAAAAATAGGGATGATGCAGAAAAAAAACTAATACCCACTGTGAGGTATGGTGATGGAAATGTGATGTTATGGGTCTGTCTTGCTTCCAAAGACCTTAGAAACATTGTAGGATACATAGTGTTCTGCACTGTTTAAGGTACCAGGAGATTTTAGACCAAAGTTTACTTTCCTCTGCCAGAAGGCAAAAATATTTTTTCATTGGATTTTCTATCTGGACAATAATCTGTAGCATTCCTCCAGATTCGCTTACTGAGTTATTATCCTAACACCACGTACCCCTTACTGAGTTATTATCCTAACACCACGTACCCTTTACTGAGTTATTATCCTGTATATATTGTTCAGCATTTACAGTATGGTGCCTTCACAGATGTGCAAGTCACCCATGCCATGTGCACTAAGGCACCCCCATACCATCACAGATGCTGTCTTTTAAACTGTGTGCTGATAACAAGCCGGATAGTCCCTCTTCTCTTTAGTCCGGAGGATGTGGCATCCATGGTTCTCAAAAATAATTTACAATTTTGATTTGTCAGACCACAGGACAGTTTTCCACTTTACCTCAGTCCATCTTAAATGAGCTTGTTCTGGATCCGGCGGCGATTCTGGATCTTGTTTATATCTGGTTTCTTCTTTGCATGGTAGAGTTCGAAAACTGACATTTGTGGATGCCGCGACAGACTCTGTTCACAGACAATGATTTTCAGAAGTGTTCCTGAGCTCATGCAGGAGATTTCCACTACAGAATCATGTCTGTTTTTAATGCGGTGCTGTCTGAGCGCCCAAAGATCACAGCCATCCAATATTGGATTTCGGCATTGTCCCTTGGATCTTCACTTTACAGAGATTTCTCCATATTCTCTGAAACTTCTAACGTTATTCTTAAATTGTTGGACTCTTTCATGGAGTGGTGAACCCCTCCCCATCCTCACTTCTGACAGGCTTATCCTCTCTGGAATGATGTTTTAATACCCAATCATGTTACTGACCTGTTGTCAACTAACCTATTTAGTTGTGTGATGTTACATTATTTTTAGCTTTTAGTTTTTTTAGCATTACACAACTTTTCCAGTATTTTGTTGAGTCTGTCCCAACTTTTTTAAGATCTGTTACTGACATTACATTGAAAGTGGGCATATATTTTTCAAGAAACAATAAAATGCCTCAGTTTAGACATTTGATATGTTGTCTTTGTGCTGTGTTCTACTGAATACAGGGTTTAAATGTTTTGCACATTATTGCATTCTTTTTTTTTTTTTTTTCGCAGTCTCCCAACTTTTTTGCAAAAGAGGTTGTAATATGATCAAACACTAGTCTGAACAATGAAGGCTTCCTAAGAAGGAGTGGAGTGTGGTGTTTTATTCTGACTCAAGGCAAACCTGCTATTTAATATTCCGAAAGTCTCTCATGTATATCTCTCTCTGTCAGTGGATATAGCCTAACCAGCTCAGGACTGTGTGCCTGGACTCGGACTTCAACACGCCTCTCCATCACATTGGCCCTCATTTATCAAAAGTGCGTACACCAAATTTCCAGCGTACATCTGGCGTACACCCAAAACCACGGTGACTTTGAGATTTATCAATATGGACGTTGGCGTACGGCACTCTCAAATCCTACGCCAGCTCAGGAGGTGGTGTACGCACGTTTTGAGTTAGTGCGGAAATGCGCAGAAAAAAAAATCCTAACGCACTGACAAACTAAAAGATATGATATATTATGACCCACTGTAAAAAAAACAACAACATAATAATTACAAACATCAGTGTTTATTTTTGTGCAACATGGACTTCAATGTTTAATTTGTGTGACTTTGCCAAAGCATTTGATTTATATGTATTCCTTCAGATGCGAGCCTGTGCGCTTTACATGGCGTTTCAGGGTTAGGCCCAGCAGTTGCGCACGGACTGGGTTCAGTAATAAAAGGCTTTTAATGACCAAAATATAATTCAGACTGACAAAATAATAAAAATGACATTCCTCTTCTTTTAAATAATACTAATAATAATAGAAATAATAATAATAACGACATTCTTCTTCTAAATAACAATAAACGTCATTAATAATAAATATCATAAAATAATAAGACGAATGTTACAAATTGTCATGCAATTATTAATGTGAATGAATGGTACTCCACATCACATCATCATCTTTTATTCCACTTTTTAAACTGCCAAATAAAACAATTTTATTTATTTCTACCTCCCTGGTGATCGTCTCAATCTCCACGTTAGAGAAGTTTCTCTTTTTTGCCGTCTTCCGTGTGTCCATGGCATAAAATGAGGGCGTGGGGGATCACTGCCACCATGCCACATTCAAGCGGAGACTTGAATATATAGGGGCGTGTTATTCTAATTACGATCGTTTTCATCCGCGGCATTTATCAAGGGCAGGTATTGCGTACACCTGGATTTTAAAGGTACGCACATCTTCATAAATCAGGCGGTGAGAGGAGTGTAAGCAAAATCTTACGCCAACATATAAATGAGGGCCATTGTCCGCAGGTTTGGTGTTGGGAAGGTCTGCCAGATCGATTGGTGTCACTGGTGTTCTGGCAAGATGATTGCGGTTGCAATGCAGGATTCATGTACGATGTATGACCTTGCTGTGTCTGCTGTTGTATCTACTATTTAGTGCGTTTTACCCCCGACAGGTTCACCTAGGTTCACATGTGTCAGGTTGTGTGCTCTTTGCCTTCTCTTTCCAATTTGTGAGGTCCGGCCATCCTCTTTTTAGGGTAGACGGATTGACTGGATCTGTGGTTCAACTTCTGCTCATCTGAAGCTCTGCTGGGCTGCAAACATTGGTCATAGTTGTTGCATGGTAGACCTTTAGATCAAAGTTAGAGTACTCTGATTTCTGTAGGCCACTTTTAACTGTTGTCACAGTGCAGTCCGTTTAATGGGAATCTTATGCGTTTGTGTCATGTAGGAATTCCCAGGTTTGTGTGAATGCCTGTCTCTTCCAGTTCGGTCAGCACTGCCAGCAGCCACTGGTCATGTAGAGGAAGTTTATGTCTACCCTTTTTAACTGACTTTTTAAAATGTATCTTGTCAACACATATGTGCACTGTCCAATCGGCCTTGGGCACAATGACCATTTCTTCGCACCAGTCGGTTCATTGTTCAACCTTGGGAAACCATTCCCCATTCTTCCATCCGAGTGAGTTGTTTTTTCATTTTGTGCATGAGCTGAAGTTAAATAATGAGATCAGTTTTGCTTCTGGCTCTGACACAGCTTGCCTAGTCCCTTCAAATAGCTTAGGAAACTGTTGTGTCACTGACACCACCAAGTGTATTGATATGCTGTCTACTCTAGCCACCAGGCCTAGTGCTTGGATTGCTGGACAACAAAGAACTGCCCTGTGCTGGGTTCTTACTGTCGGTGCTTGGTGTGGCTGTATGGAGCATGTCCAGGTCCCGGTAGAGTTCTCTTAATTTTCTTGCTCCAGGGTCTATCCTTAAGTCAGTATCACACTAGTCTACTTTCAGTTGCATTAGCCAAGGAGCCTCTGCTACACCTGAAATAACTGTGCCCAAAAAAAGCAAAACCTTCCTTACTAGCACACTTATGGGTGGTGTTATCCTCTCCCATGACATTAGACCCATGCACCAGTGCATAAAAATATGTTTTAAACTGGTTGTAAAGAGCACCTTTGGCTGGGCTCTATAGTTTGCTGTGCGGTGGGGTTTCGCCACAGTTCTGACACTGCTTAGAAGTTATATATATCCTGTTGTTTCTTCACCAGTTGCTCTGGCAAATGTGAGTGACTCCTCTCTCTAGAGTCAGTCCTGGGTCCATATGTAGTTGACAGTTTCTTGTCTCGCAAGCCTACAAATAGCCTCTTATCATCTCTTTTTGTAGTTCTCTATATAATCACAATGCTCAGACAGACAATAAAGCTATCAGCAGACTCTCCTACTTCCTGCTGTCTTTGATTTAATTTTGCTCCTTCAAAAATAACATTCCTTTGAACTATAAGTTGTCCCTCCGGTCTAGCTTTCACTGGACTGAAAGCTTGACCGGAGGGACAATTAAAGTTTTCACTTGGTTTTCTTCTGGTTGTAGCTCGAGCCCAGAAGCAGCCCTGAACCTGTCGAATCGTTTGATCCACTTGGGCCATTCCTCTGACCTTGTGTGTCAGACTTGGGTGGTGGGGGTACAAACTTATCCATTGTTATTTTTCAGTCTCTGTAAGCTCGTTAGTGTAGTCACTAGCTATACTAGCAAATGCTGTGCTAGCTAGCAGAGTTTGAAAATACAAGAGTCAACAAAATACAGTAAGTTCACACTGAAACATTTTCCATGCCAGATCAACAAAGTATTCTGAAACCATGTTACATTAGAATGTGCTGAATGACATAAGCAAGGTTTTGGTCGGAATGCAGGATGTCATGTGAGATTTTATTCAACTTCCACAAACCACCAGGTGTCAGTACGGCAGTGCCCTTGTCATTATTGTCCTTACAATACAACATGAATCTCTTATTTGACCTTCTGTGTATTTTGAACATTCTGTAATGTCAGGCAAAGATATTTGAAAAAATGATGTAAAAAGTCTGGAATGGGCTTAATGGGAACCAACTGTTCGTCAATACTGTTTCCCTAATTGAATGGCGATCGGAGAATATGATTATAATTTTTAGAATATAAAAATGATACATTTGTAACACTAGTTATTTTTAAATCATGCTCGTGTGATTTTCATTGCCTGGCTGCAATAATTACAAGCCAATGCTGAAAAATCCTCTTTCATGTTTCATTTGCTTAATGCCAGTAATAAACTTCTTGCACTTTGAGTCATTCCCTGGCTGTGATGAGGTAATTTTCCCAGGCGTTGCAGCTTACACTTTAGTCTGCTACCTAACTGACTCAGACCCATCTCCTTTGCTGAACACGCACACTGTCCATAAACAACGTTTGCGTTTACCTTGCTTATATAGCGTACTAACAAACAATAACATTCACCCCCATGTACTTGTGTCCAATAATAATTTCCTTTAGACAAGCGAGGTTTGTGAATATTTGACAAAAAGGCAAACATTAACCAGAGATGGTTATGTGACATTTGAAACTGCAGTGAAATCCTATTAATGCCCGTTGTTTATGCTTTTGCAAAGTAGCTTTTATGTTGTTAATGGGCCGTGTGGTGCACTCTGGGGTAAATTTCCACGAGGAGTGTACTCCTTCAAGGAGTTCTCACATTTGCTGAGCACTTGTCGGCTGCTTTTCCTTCACTCTGCATTCCAAATCATCCCAAAAACATCACATCTGTGTTGAGGTCGGGTGATTGTGGGACCAGGTCATCTGATGCAGCACCATCACTCTCCTTCTTGGTCATTTAGCCCTTTTACAGCCTGGAGGTGTGTTTTGGGCCACTGTATTGTTGGAAAACAAATGACAGTCCCACTAAACACAAATCAGATGGGATGGCGTATTGCTGCTGAATGCTGTGGGAACCGTGCTTGTTGAGTGCGCCTTGAATTCTGAATTACAGACAGTAACACCAGCAAAGCACCCCCACACAATCATGCCTCCTCGTCCATGATTCAAGGTGGGAACCACACATGGAGGGATCGTCTGTTCACAATCTGTGCATCTCACAAAGTCACTGTGGTTGAAAACTAAAACCTCAAATTTGGACTCACAGACCAAAGGACAGATTTCCATTGGTCTTGTGTCCATTTCTCGTGATTCTTGGCTCTAGCAATTCTCTTATTGTTGTCCTTCATTCATGGTTTCTTTGCACCAATTCGACCATGATTCATGTGGTCTCTCCTGAACAGTTGATTTTGAGGTGTGTCTGTTACATGAACTCTGTAAAGCATTTATTTGGGCTGCAATCTGAGGTGCAGTTAATTGATGATTGATTACTTATGAACTTATCCTGTACAGCAAACCTTATGCTGGGCCTTCCTTTCCTGTGACATTCCTCATGATGGTCAGTTTGATCATAGACCTTGATGTTTCTTGCAACAGCACTTTTAAAGCTTTCGAAATGTTCCATATTGACAGACCTTCTTGTCTTAAAGTAATGATGGACTGTCATTTCTCTTTGCTAATATGATATGTTCTTGCCATAATATGGACTACTACAGTACAGTCATAATGATGGTCTTCTCTATACCAACCCAACCTTGTCACAACACAGCTGACTGGCTTAAATCCTTTAAAAAGGAAATACATTCCACAAATACATTTTTAACAAGGCACACCACTTAATTTAAATGCATTCCAGCTGACTAACTCATGATGCTGGTTGAGAGAATGCAAAGAGGGCATAAAGTTTTCATCAAGGCAATGGTTGGCTACTTTGAAGAATTTACAATATGAAATGTATTCTACAACACTTTTTTTGTTACCACATGATTATATATGTGTTATTTCCTAATGCTGATGTGTTCGCTATTATTCTGCAATGTGGAAAATAATTAAAATAATGAAATACCCCTTTAATGAGTGGGTGTGTGCGTACTTTTGACTAATGTGGTAAATGGCCAATATACCATGGCTGAAAGCTGTTCTTAAGCACTCCTTGATGCCTAAGAACAGCAAGTAACCGTGGTAGATTCTGCTTTGCTGAATGTGGTCATAATTCAGGTATGGCAGGTGGGTGTGGCAGTAGTAATGTAACCCCTCTATATATGTGTATACATGTTCAAATTGAAAAGAAAAAGGTTTTAACTGCTCACACCCTTCTTGTAGGCAAACACAAAAAGGGACACTTTTAAATGTGTTTTCCTTGCTTATATAATGCCAGTGGAATCATAATGTTAATTGAAGTTATGTAAAAGCGCATATGTTACTGTCTTCCTATACATAATCCATGTGCGCCACTGAAATCCTTTAGCAAAAAAATGATCTTAAATAATCAGTACAATTTATATTCATTCAAATCAATAATGATGTAAATAAATCCTCCACATTGCAATATAGTGACAGGGGGATTAGGAGAAGAGAAAAGGAATGAGTGAAAATAGGCTGTAAGAGGGATTTCCTGCTTTAAATCTCTCTCTCGTTCTCTTTGTGTAACGTAACACTAATTGAATTCAGCTACATTGGTAAGAAATAATAATTCTGTCTTACGAAGTCATAGTGAGGTTAAACACTTGATGTGTTCAGTGATCCGCATCATGAAGAAAACATTTGGAAGGCATTCTTAGAACTGCAGCCCTCCCTCCACTGTACGTCATGATCCTTATCCCCTTCACAAACTAAATATATTTATATAGATATTTTACTTTTTTGTGTGTGAATTCAGTGTATTTAAAAGAAATGTATACTTTGACTTAATTAAAGGGATATATTCAATAAGTGTTTCCATGTCATCAGTCATCTTAGAAACTGAGATGTTAAAGTACAGACACACAGATTGTAGCTAGTAAACTAGCTTTTATTTTGGAAGGTTCTGGAGACGGTGGGTTTTTAAAATGACACACTGACTGTAATTCTCATGTGCATAAAATACATTTACGTTCGAGGCTGAGTGGATTGCAGTTGTTTAAATGCCCAGAATTTTACAGTACTTGGTTCTCTGTACGCATGGATAGCCTACTCTACCGCACTCCACATGCTAATACTCAAACACATCTAAGATAATGACAGAAGTATGTAGCAGTTTGTTGGCAAGTCCTTAGTGCACTGTAATGCAATGGAAAGGCAATTGTTTAATCCTTGTTAGCATTTTAGCCTCTTGTGTTGGTCTCATCTGAGAGTTTGCAGGAGCCATAACCAGGGTCCGTCTATTTCATCAGTGTCTAGTTATGTAATTCTTTTTTCATCATCCAAGGTATGCGAGATGTGTGTGCATGTGTGGATGTTTGTGTGTTCGTGTGTGTGGGTGTGTGTGTGTATCCGTGGTAGGAAAGTATTATAATGCTTTACTTTGACTTAGAAGATTTCAGACACTTTATTATTGAAATGTACAAGTGAGACTCCAGTGTATGAAAGTGTTAATACCGATGATCAGGATGAAGATATTATTTGACTGTATTTACAGAGTAGAAGCCTGTGTCTTCACATTATACACAAATCATTCTACAAATAAATCAACAGTTTGTAAATAACATAAAATTAAATAAATTCAATCACCTTCCTTTCGGTTTACAGCTAAATATGCATAATAATGATGACCATCTCTGCTCTGCATAGAATTTATACATATACTTTAATTATGGACAAGTTGTCTTTTTCCTATAATACTGCTCTCACAATGCATACGTATGCTGGCTGTAAAAAAAAAAAAAGCAATAACAAGAACTAAGTCTTTGGCAAATGCGATAAAAAATACATTCACTTGACAGTTAAATTAAGGTACTGTATGTTTGATCATGTTTCCCATTCTTCCAGCCAGGTCGGTGGTACTTGTGTAATTTAAGAAAAACTAACCAGATAAGTCACATGATGTCTTAAAGCAAACAAAACAAATAGAAGAGTTGGAACCTTGTGGACAATGCGTAATGTTTAAGGCATTAACTGAAATCTTTGCCCTGCTTTTCTGTTTAAATATTTGCCCTGTTATTTGTTTACACATTATGTGATGGTGGCCTTATCGGAAGGAACATCAAATTGTGACTGTCTCCCAAATGGCACCCTATTCCCCAAATGTTTGTAGTGCACTATCTTTGTTCTATGCATCCAGGTGAAAAGCAGAACACTATAAAGGGAATTGGGTGCCAAGCTATCACCATAAACACTAGACTTTTAATTACTTAATTAGTTTGTCACAAAAAAAACGAGTTTATTGATAAAAAGGTTTGCCATTTCTTAATGCCAAAGACTTGAGTCAACTGAAAATGTTAGCTCGCTAACCTCGGGTTGAGTACGTGTGGATAGCAATCCTGCATGTCAAGGCAGAAACAATCTGGTGAAATTGCAGAATTGTTAATGAATTTCCATGTTGTAAATGAAGTGGTAAAACATAAGCATTTGAAGCCATTAAGCGCCCTTCCAAACCAACAGGTTACAGTTAACTTTATTCTTCGAATGGTACTTAAAAATAATAATATTCTGTAAAACAAGACCAATAGGCATCCAGGTCAATGTCTGCATAATACCGCCCCCAGTGTGTCAAACTTCAAAAATAGTGCAAAATTAAAAACAAATACAAAATAGATTCTGATCATTTCTAGTGTCCTGACAAATAAAAATGACAACAACAAAAGTCAAGCATATTATCTGCAATTCATTAAGATGTCAATAACAATAATAATAAAAAAACAAAATAAAATAAAAATCTTTAAGAATATATTTACTAGGTTTTTCAAATCTTGTAAATTAGAAGACCACAATATGTCACGGTTTCCTTTTTATTTTCAATTCAGTGTTTCTTTTTTCTTTTTCTTTTTTTTTTACATCTGATTGTGTATCACAGAGAACACGTCCTAATAATCTTCTCATGGCATCGTCATCAAAAAGCAATTGATTCATGCTGAACGTTTGGTTGGTTACAAATGACTCTACGTTTGTTTGTAATGGAGGACTTGCAGCAGCCGTGTTGCATTGACGCCAGTGTTTTTAGCATGGATCTCATTGCACTGCCCTTTGAGTAGAAGGTCTAGAGACAGATTCAGAAGAGAGGAGAAACAGGCTGCTACTGTCCTGTACTTTCAGCAAAGGACGGGTTTCTCGGTCGGCGGAGAGATCAGTCAAGTAAAGGAATGTTTTGATCCACCGAGGAAGAAAAAGAAACGGAGGACAATTACAAAAAAGAAAAGAGAGAAATTCCTCATTGTCTTTTTCAAAACTTTTTGTTTTCTTTTTACCTCAGTAAACTCAGTAGTATCATGTATATATAGTCTTTCAAAGTCTCTGGGAGTAATGTACAGTCTTGCAGATCAAAGAATTGGGTGATTTTCACTACTTTGAATGTGTACAAATCGGTTTGTTGTTGCTAGGTTGTTTTTCCGCACGGCATCCCCGACCATCAGTTCTTCGGTTTTGTGTAGTAGTGTGATATACAGGAAATGGAGCTGCCCTCTGGCTGTATTAACGGTATCCCGTCACCCTCATCCGTTCACACCGGGGCAACGTGGACGCTGCCGAAGCCGTAGTTGTAGTCGTGGTGTAGGTGGTGGTTGATTTGGTTTCCATGGTAACTAGTGGCGGTCATAGGCCGTGGCAGCAGTGGGTGGGCCGGAGCCTCTGGAGGCGGCACTATAATAATAAGGGGAACCTGGAAGTTAACAGAAGAAATGGACCGTTGGAAACAAAATCTACTACAAACTGTCTCGTGCCGTCTCCTTGGCAACCGATGCAGTAAAAACCAATTGTTTTACTTTCATTAATTAAAACAGTGTGTTAAGCACAAAAATGAGAAATTGCGGGAATGTGCTACAGTACTTGCATGCCGCAAGACTTTGGTCCACCTGTTTGGGGCCAGACATCCAGTACTCACTTAGTAAGGCCGGGTTGCTGAATCGCCACGCCTCGTTGTAGGTGGTGTATTGTGGATGACTGTATGGGTTGCCGGAAAACTCACTCCCTGTAAAACAAAACAATCAGTGAATCTTTATTTACATAGCACAATTCCGACTTAAAATGTACTTCAATGTGTTTAACAGGAAAGAACATGCAGCAAATCCAGATTTCACATGAAATGACACGAAATGATATTATGGCACTATGTGACAGTGAGGCTGAAAAGGTGTTTTTCAAGATCCTTCTTGAAAGTGTGTCGTGTTTCTACTACTCTCAGATTTTCAGGCTGGCTCTTCCAAATGACAGGGCCATAATGACTGAAAGAGGCTTCACCAAAAGTTTTGGTTCTGACCTTTGGGAGAACTAAAAGGAAAGTGCCAGAAGATGTGAGGGACCTTTAAAAATTTGCGTTTTTAATGTGCCATTCCGTTATTTTTGGAAACTCTTTCAGTTGTGTGCCATTTCCCGTCGTATATAACATATGGGGTAATTTGATAGTCATTTATTTGAAACTAGTCAACCGAGTAATTTATTACCCCCCCCCCCCCCATCTCCTTATTTAAATGATGCTAGACTGAACAATAACAGATCGGTTGCAAAAGACAATTGTGGTCTTTTGGATCACACCCACTACCATAGTATCTGTACTGTAGAGCTTTCATTTCCCACACCATACCCTATTATTTAAATAAACACAGTGATATTTTAATGCGTTTGTTAGCATCCTTTCTGATAGTTGAGATGCATAATAAACTCGGTATATGTGGCCTCCCATTGCAGTGCACCCCCAGGTCTAGCTGGTGCCACAGACTTTCACTGCACATAGGAAGTAACTTAACCCATAACCACCATGGCCGAGAGCAGTGCTGTTGGTCCAACACGTTTCTTTCTTTTTACGAGACAATAAAGACTAGATTTTATATGAAGCTCTATGAGGAATGGCTTTTGGTTTAACAGTGTTTTGGGCCTGTCACTAAATCTTAGCCTGTGTCATAAATAGTGCACTAAATTCCCTTATGTGGTGCACTACTTTTACCATAGGACTCTGGTCAACAGCAGGGCTCTTAATAGGGAATCGGGCGCTATTTGGGACACACACAGAGTACCGTTGGGTTTGGGTGAGTGAGAGGGAACATATATATAACCTATAGCCTATAGGATTAAGAAGAAAATCCACCAGCCCCACCTTAGTAATGGTGACTTGTGACTGATGAAAACAAATGGGTGATAAAAACATACTTGAAAAGACATGGGGAAAAATACATTGTGTTCTTCCACTCCAAAACAAATGGCTAAAATATCACATAAATAATGAAACTTTACATTAAAGTGCCCTTAGTATTTCATAATAATTACTGTAAGAGAACTTATAAAAAAAGGAGATTTTGTATTTTTTAAACAGTATTTTAACAATCACAGAGGTAACAGTTACAATATTTCAAAAAGGGGACTACCAGACATGAAAGCTGTATTTATGCGTAATTCATTAAAAGGCCAGTTGTCTTTATTGCTTGTTATTGTTGCCACTGTATCTGCTATGTGTACAGGAATGGTAAGCACTGCATTGCATCCAGGGGACAAAGCAGCGACCTGATGGATGGACGTGTGGACCTGGTAGAGTGGGGCTGAAGCCTGGAGCCCTTTGAAGCATGCTGTAATCGGTTAATGATTTGATAACACAGCTGTGCACTCGATTGGTTTTCCTTTCCGCATGAGTTCATCAGCTCAAAGAAAAATGGCGGCACATGCTGTCGTGGTTGGGTTGTACGAGCTTGGGGGAGGGTGGGGGGGGGTTGGGGCACCAGAGAGTGACCAGTGAACGTTCAGCAAGCGTGGTAATCGGAATGCATCCCGTCTCGCCGTGGCGTCTGCCTGGTATGGTCTGGCAGTGAGAAGCCTTGGCTCACCGGGCCTTCCTCAGAGAGATAGTGATTTAAATATTTACTGGGCTCCCAGGCCTATGTGTTGTGACCCTGAACTGTTTGCTGTGACCCCGAACTGTAGGTTAAGTAGAGGGGGGAAAGGAGGTGGTCTAGGGGCTGAGGGGGGGATAGGGGAGGACGAGGAGGCGGAAGGGAGGACAGGAAAGGAGGAGAGGAGATAGCTGGCTGTTTGTCGATGGCTCATGAGAATCCCACATACATGCACGCAGAGTGCCGGAAAATGTCCAAATGTGGTCGATTGTGCCAAGTGTCTGTCTGTGTCTGACCAGTTATTGAGTTGGCCTAGACTCTTAGTGCTTAGTGCATAGCTCTAAAGATTATTTATCCGAGTTGTCAAGAATAGGTGAATCTTGTTGAAAAGAACAATGAGTGAACTGAAAATACATTTGCACAAAATGTACACTCACCAGGAACCATTCCAGCCAGTGTTGAGGTTGGGTAGCTGCCCTGACCGGTCGGGGGGACGTGAGGGGGGTACCCCGGTAGAGTGGTGTTGGTCATGTCTCGACCTACGGAGAGGGGGGAGGGAAATAGGGGAGAGGCAAAGGGGAGAGAGAGAGAGAGAGACAGGAAAAAATTGAGAAAACAAACATAAAATAAATATATACCCCTTCCTAGTCAAGTAAAAAAAAAAGAACTCTCCTCTCAGGGGTTATAATACCTCTGCACTTTTAGCGTGTCAAACAACACCCTATTCCCTTCACAGTGAACGACTTCCATCCTGAGCCATAGGGCTGCACTTAGCGGTGAACTACAGCTCAGAGGAGCCAGGGTGCCGTTTGGTACCCGGCCAGTGTAATCACACTGTCTCCCTTGAACAGAACAAAAAGACTCATTGCAATAGTTAGCATGACCTCCACACGGCGCCCTACACACCAGTCACCGGCAGATAGTGCACACAGCATGCCCCGACCTCGGCCTCCCCTGTTGTACTTCAGAGGGAACATTAGGTTAGTTATTGTTTTCATTAAACATACAGTACTGCCGTCTGCACACCCATGATGAGACTTTGGAAGCGCAAAGCCAGTCAACAGAAACCTGCACTGTCAATGCAACATACTGTCAAAACCTTCCCCTGCGCGTCTTTCCCTGCGTCTCTCCACGAATTAACTGAAAGCCCAAAGACAAAGTGCCTGATGGGACAGGCATGGGAGCGCGACACAGCAGTATGTGGGGAGAAAAAGAAAACTCTTCATTACTGCATTCAAACATGTCTGAACATAGCACGCATTGCTGACCTCAAACACACACACTCAACACACGCGCACACTCAACACACGCACCATGACACAGCGCCTGTATCTGAGCCGCAGCTGTAGCTCATACTGTACTGTATTGTCCCACAGTACAGAGCTAACAGCTAGATTCTCTCTGGACCCTACGTGAGTTGATTGTTAATCAACCTTGCTCTGCATTCAGCCTTGTAATTGGACTTGACGGCTGGGTGCCCTATACTGTCCTGCCCCGTCCACCGGGCTGTTTGAGCTACCGACATGTAGCTCCTGACCACTCAGGCCCAAGCAGGGCCAGGCAACTGGTTGGAGCTGGAAGAGAGAATAAGTGTCCCCTGTTAATTTGTTAAGCAGTGTAGGCCACTGAGATCTGGGATTCATACAAGTGAAATTTGCAACCCATTATTCATGATACTCTACCTTAAAACATTATTCCCTATCATGATATCTCTTCATATCCCATTGTTATTCCCCTTAACCTCTAATATAACAGTATACCCTATCGTAACCCATGATACCCCATTCTACCCATTCGTACCCCTTCATGATATTTTTTTACATTCAAGTAATTTAGCAGACTCATTCAGAGCGACATAATATGTTCTTTTATACTTTTTCATACTGATACCCCCTGATACTCCACGGTACCCCATCACACCCAATCATGCCCAGAAACAAGGCTGAATCTAGCACTCCAGAGATACTGAGGTCTCAAATCTCACACCCACAGTAGAGCTAAAACTGAGTAAAATAATCAGTTTCAAAGTATGTAAGTTGAATATATGCTCTCTAGACAAAACATGATCCATTACGCTTTATAGCCTTTGATTTAAATGTTAAATTTAAACCCAGAAAAGCTATGCTCACTTAAATTATATACACAAAACTCCCAAGATATACATTGAAAAGTTAAGCATAATAGAGACATATATTACAAGAGATTGGCAATTTTGGATGTACCTATTGGCAAGCCAAAAGATAGGCCATACCCTCTGTGCCAACGGCCTGTCGCTTTGTGAATTTTTATATTTATTTATAAAGTTCTATTAAAAATGTGAAATGCTACAACTTTTTAAAATTTGAAATGTGTCAAGAGGAGCGTGTATAGCTTTGTAATCAATATCTATTTTATAAAAATACCAACATTCTCAAAATGCCTAAATACTGTGAACACACAAGTATACCTATATTTCACACCTACTGCACTCATTGTCTATAATGCCCTGTCCTAAACTTTCTAACCTCTTTATTAACATATAAAAGCACACAAGATGTTACAAGCAGGTAAATTATATAAATATATAAATGCCCCCCCACCCCAAATATGTAACTCCCTCTCACAATCTGCATACAGTCAAAAGACAAACATTTGATTGAGGCTCAATGTAAACTAAAATGTAGCTGGTTAAATTAGATTCACTGTTATCTAGGTAGGTTTCTGTGGCTTAGATATAAGCTATGGTCCTAATCATTTTGAAACATCAGATGAACCTGCTTGGGTTCATAGCGATACATGAAGTACGTCAGCTACCCAGCAAACCAGCCAGCTAGCATAAACGACACAAAGATAATATCTAGATAATGTTTAGATATCTAAACAATATCTAGATAATATTTAGATAATATCTACAGATAAACAACATTTAGCTGGCTACAGATCAGTAATTGGCAAATTAGATTTCTTTTTCTATGCTTTCTTCTTTATCGTCAGTCTTTGGAAAGTTTTACACTACTTCTCCCGCACTGTAACCACGACTTTTCGTTACCCGAACCAAAGTTGGCCCAGAAGGACCTGTGCGTGAACGTCTTTCTTAAAGGATTTTTTGAAACTTCCTGTCTGTCTGTCTTCATTCAATTCACAACACACAGTCATCACGTTGGCAATAATGTATGCAGGTTGTGATCTTGTATTCTACAAAATCTTTGCTTTAGGATAATATTTTTATCCGCTTTTATACCGGGTGTTAAAAAAAATTACAGAGGACATGACCTCAATGTCCTCAATGGTAGATACCCCACAATACCTAAGGATAACCCAATTTTTGAGCATGATAACCCATGATACCACAGGACACTGTTTCAATAACACATTGCTAATAAAGCATTTGTTTGATTAGTTAGTGTTGTCCTATTTTTTCTTTGCAGTTCAGGGTATATCCACTAATATTTGCGGAAATTGAGTTGTATAATCAGTTTAGGGTCGGTCTAACACTGGACACAGAAATAATGATGTAAGAGTGTTTCAATTACCGGGAAAAGAGTAAAGTCAATTGTGAACTATTGTGGACTAGTTTCTAGTCTTTTACCTACTGAATCTATTTCACATACTGTAGTTGAAAACTGAAAAGTGAAAAGGTTGAAAACTGATTTTTGGAAGGAAGGTATTTGTTTAAATTTAAAATGTGTAACTGAAGCGGCAGTGAGGTCATGGCAGAGCATTTTAATGTAATAAAAATGAGTCCGCTCCAGGCCAGCGCACGTAAGAAGTTATGGAAGTGTGGGAGTAGGTGTGGTGTCCTACAGAGAGGGTGATGTGTGTGTGTGTGTGTGTGTGTGCGTGCACAGGCTGTACAGGGTTAGAGGGGCAGTGAGTGCGAATAAGAGCTCACACACAGAGGAAATACAGACACAGACCACATTGTTTGTGGAACTAAGCAGGGCACAATAGCTGAAGGGTCCTTGGTTTCATTAACGTCTTGAGGGCCCATGTTTCTCAGTCTGTCTCAAGAGCAGCTTCGTCCTCAACGGCACACAATACCCTATTGAGCCCCTCTTAGGCTCTGGTCGAAGGTAGGGCACTGTGAAGGGAATAGTGGTACATTTGGGACTCGAAGATGGATACGTTTCATTTTTTTGCCTACCTCCCAGAGGTATCTGGATAGAGTGCAACTAACTACAGGTTTAAAAGCGAGTTCTCCTGAAAACAATGGACTAGTCACTCCTCAACAGATTGTTGGATGTACTGACTGATTAAATGATTGACTGATAATTCCAAAGAATTTGGGCACTTAATTGAATAATGCACACATATGCATGATAGGTTCAAACCAATGAAAATAACAAAACTTATTGGAGAAAATAGGAGATAAGGAAGATTTTGTCCACAATCTTTTTTTTCAGCATGCATAAAATAATGTAAAGAAAACTTTCCCCTGTTGTAAATAAAAAAAAAAGATAATGTTAACGTAAAATGGTGGGCTGTGAATGATATTTAAAGAACGTAGTTCACACTGGGTTCTAATTCTCAGTGCATCTGTGTAGCATGCGTACAAGACCAGATTATATTTAACAAGAAGCTACAGTTGGTAAATTATTTCTGTGTTGACTATTAATGGCTAGCTGGCCTGCACTGTGTCCCCTTTAAAAGCCTCTTCTCTGTGACTGAGGGGCCGGTGGGGAGAATGGTCTCCACTCTGTCAGTTCTCAGAACTCCATGATAGCCTCATTAGCTACAGTATTTCCTCACCATTGTTGTTTTACAACAGAGATGTGTGGAGAGAATCCTCGTTAATTAAAGGGCTTCTTTATTTTGCCTGTGGGTCTGCTGAAGGCACTAACAGAAAGCCCTCTTAGATTCAACGCCAGCCAGAGAATAAACGCTGTTCATATTTTCTTTAGCTGTCCTCTTTTCATTCTCCCCCTTCACACACGCATGCATGCACACACAACAAATCAATTCAAACATTTAGGCTTGGATTCATTCAAACTGTCCATAGTAATATTTACAGTGTCTTTATTTACAGTACTAATTATTCTTGCTCAGACACTTCTAATAAAAGAAAAAGGTTAATTATACCTGTCATGGGAGTTGCCCTTGATGTAGCTGTAGGATTTCTATACGGTACCCAAGTCTGAATGTTGACTTGACCGGTGGTAGAAAGAGATACTGTGAAAATACTACAATATAATTTTTTTTATAAACCCGCTATTTTCAAGATTTAACAGGAGGTTGCCTGTTGATTCTTTTCTTTGTTTTGAAAATGTCAGATGAATCATAAGTAGTTTGAGGCTGGAATATAAAGGTATATCTTTCTGTTTATTTTAATAGAAAAACTCTCAAAAGCCAATTTACATTTTGTTTGCTGAAGCTTAGTCTTTTAGTGAAGCATGATTAGGCATTATTGAACTAACCTTGCTCTCTTTTTTTATGTTCTATTGCTCTGTAGTTAATGAGACACTAGCTCTACAAGGCCTAGAACAAAACCAGACCTAATACAACCAACCACAAAACCAGAAGTAGCTACTCAAGGAAGCAGGCAGCCAAGTGTTTTCCTGGCTTTGCAATTGCCCTGTGGTCATCTGAATGACAAGGGAACCATACAACACTGACCTACAGGATGTGTTGTGTTCAAGATCACTGAACATAGAGGATGTGTTGCGTTCAAGATCACTGAACATACTGTAGAAACAAACTAATGATATGATGTTGGTTGGATTCTTACTGTTTTGAAGACAGCTTGAGTACACGGCAAAACTAAACCTGCCAAGCCCTGTTTATTGCTGGGCAAGGAGGACAGACAGACAGACACAGGAGTCTCATCACAACTCTCCCAACATTCTCATCGCAACCTAAATAAAATAAACAATTGAGCTGTCAGTCCAGAATGTACAGTATTTGTCCACATTTTTATTTACTTACATCAGCTTGTTTTTCTCAAAACGGCTGACTGACTAAGAAACGTCCCTAGTTGACCTTCGTTTTTATTTGGCACCGCAACAAAGTCATTTATCTACAGAATTACTCTTTTTCATAGGAATGAGGATTATTAAATATAGCATGACAGGGACAACCTTCATGTATCGCTACAACAACAACCACATCAGAAACATCTCCATCTTTGACCTCCATTTTCTCCCATATGCAGAATGAAGCAATTTATCACCAGCAAACAAAAATCTCTGCTCCCTAATTAATTACAACTAAGTAAAGAATGTTTGGAGAGCCAAATTGGTTTAATTCCCACAACGCAGCGGCATGATTTGTGAAAGTCATCCATTATCAAATGTGTGCTCAAAGGTTGGTTTGCAATGTCTGAAGACGAAACAAGCATTAACCTCCGAGCCTGGGCCCCGTTGTCTGGCCAATGAAAGGACACCATAGAGGAGCACTTTGTCATTAGGCCACATAGACATCAGGGACGTGTCCCTAGCTTGAGTCCAGTAAGCAGGAACCAACAACCAGCCAGGGGAGGAAAGATAATGGGCATTGGTCTGATGGCATCTTCCTTCATGGAGCCTGCTTCGTCTGGGCCGCTGGCCCCACTGCCTAACGAATATGGCGGACTTTAACTGGAAATGGTGTGTGAGCTGGATCTTGAGTTTTTCTTTTTCTACCATGCCAGCAGCAGCACGCGCTGCAACTGGACACAATGCACCCAGCCTTCCCCCTACAGTGTTCTATCCACATATTAGCCACCTGTTAAAGACAAGTGAGTCCCTAAAAGCACCTGTTACGAGGAGAGAGATGTTACAGGGGAAGGAGTGAAGGTGTCATTGACACAAAGCAAAGCACCCTCCCATTAGCAGGTCCAGCAGGGATTCTGGGTAAAGAGTATATTTTTTGCTTCTCAAATGCCATTCCCTAAATAATAGGGCACTATGTTTTTCCAGAGCCCTGCGGGTGAACCTCCAAATGTAACACTGCTTTTTTGGACACAGGAAATCTCAGTACGCAGCCAGACGGACGCTTGACCTGTTCTAGTCTGGCGTTTTGGGACACCGGACCTCTCAGTATGCAGTCAGACGGACGTTTGGCCTGTTTTAGTCTGGCGTTTTGGGACACAGGACATCTCAGTACGCAGCCAGATAGACGCTTGGCTTGTTCTAGTCTCTCGCATGTGCAGAACTCCTGTTGAAAAGCCCAGGGGGCCAGCCTCCAGGGGCCTCAGGAGCCCCATCAATTTACCAATACTGGGTTCATAGGAAGCACACAAAGGTAAAAACTGCTCGACAATCAGATGTCTTCTCTAATCTCCTCCTCTGCTTATTTTTTTCAAAATGCACCAGAAGTTCCAATTGGACCGTCCTCCTCCTATTCACAATTTTTTTTCAACCCCATAAAACACTTTCTTATTTGAATGTGAAGCAGTTTAAATGAGCAGTAATAGGATGTGGTTGGTATGGAAGCCGTCCCTCTAAGGAAAATGAATCAAAGAAATAGGCCCTAACTTCCCATATCAGCAATTGAAATTACCACACAATGCATGATTGTCCCATCCACATATTCAGGGAGCCCTTTGGGTGGCTGTTTTTTATTGGGGTAATAGGGGCTATGTAGCATGTCATATGGCATTAATATAGAGGAGAGGGGGAGAAAAAACAGTTTTAATCGAAGTGGGGCTTCTAGCCTCTGCATGAATTCCGATGATGTGCACAATGCCCTAAATCCCTTTCTTATTTGAGCTGCCTCTTTTGCAGGTACTGAGAACCCTCTAAGAGGATAAGAAGCAGAGGACACAATAGATTTCTATCTTTCTCAAGATCCTTTCAGTCCAGTGTCTGTCTTAAATGGCACCCTCTAGCCTGTGTAGTGCACTACTTTAGACCGGCGACCAATAGGTCAAATGTAGTGTGCATAGGGAAAAGGGTGACATTTTGTACACACACACTGATAATTCCTCCAATCTCTTTAAACTGGCAATGAGCACTTCATGAATCATTCATTTTTAATACATTATGCAAATTTTTCAGGGACATAAAATCAACAAGATCAATAACTGCAGTCATTTTAATTGGTGTTAGAAAACATTTTAAGGATGAACGTAATCTCCTCACTTCTTTTCCCAGCTCAGTAAAGGCACAATTAATTTGAAATTGGATCTCAGCCTAAATGCTGAAGATAATTTGGTAGTTTTTCTTTTCTTTTTTTTTTCTTTTTTTACTGTTGCTTGGCTTGGATTTCTCTAGCTGGGCTCGGCTTATCTGTTGAAACGTAGACTGTAATACCAAGTCATTATCGAGAAGCTAAAACCTCAAACACCTAAATAAAAACAAATTAGAAGTATTAGTAGTTACAGAAAGCAAGGGAAAACCAAGTGCCACAAGTTTGGAAATCACAATAAACTGAGAGTCATTGCTTCCGCATTCTTCTATGAGGACGACCATTGGAATTTCATTAGTAAATAAATGTATTATAACGTATAACTTTATTTTCTATCTTCGGGTATATTTACATTCTGAAGTAGGAAAATGTAAAGAAAAGTATAATAATGTATCTCTCTGTGGATATTAGCGTCGATATGAAAAAAAAAAAGTCAAAGCAACATAGGACACCAGTCTGTGGGCCTCCCTTGTCTAAAACACCCACCCAGGTGCAAACAAAGACGGCTGCCTAACCCAGGCCTATCCTTACCAGGGCCTTCATACCACCAGCCGAGCACAAAGGACAAACACACACCTATTTTCTCACGAGGCCTGACTTACAGGGGAAATCTACCTCCCACCCACATATTAATGAGAAAAGGGCCCTTTTCTTTCTCATGAGGCTGATGCTGGAGCTCTCATTTGAGATGGGGCCCTGCTACTCACTCTGTGCCTGCTGCAATTTTCAATCTCTCTGTCCTCCCCCACACAGAAGCTCATTGCCTTTGATAACTTGGTGCATAATTATATACATTTTTATAAAAGCTCTGTATATTAATCTCACGGAGTGACAGTAATGGTAAACTTTCATGTAAACTTAACCTTCTTCTTGGTAATAGCCGTGGCAACAAATATTTAAATTAGCAAAGTAGTCATTAACTCTGACAGCAGAGAGGTGGAGAGAAAGATGAAGGGGGAGAGAAAGGAGGATAAGCAGATGAAGGGAGAGAAATTACAGAGAAAGAGAGTGAGAAATAGATGGGGGAGAGAGAGGGGGAGAGCATGTCCACAATACTATGACATTAAATTGCCATGGTGTGTTTACAAAAGCAGCAAATATCTCATATAGTTGAAGATACCACACAGTTCAAGGCTGTTTCTTCACTTTTTTGCAACCACACCCCCCCCCCCCATGCCCCTCCAAAGTCACCAATCACCACAAGGACAAACCAGAAACCATTCACTCTGCTGCCAAGTGTGGCAACGGCTGGTAAAGATCTTGCCAGTTCAGCTCCTCCGTATACAATCATGGCAGTGGTGTGCTGACATCAAAGGTCTTTGTTGAACTATAGTGACAAAACCACGAATTCCTCACTCGCCCCAAACACTGCACAGCCTCCCCCCAACCACTTCCGGTAGAGATTTCAAAAATGACATTCTGCTCTCAATATAATACACTACTTGTGACCAGAACCCCCTTGGGATTTGTTTGATAGTAGTGTACTATATAGGGGATAGTGTGTCATTTCAGACATGTGTATCACGTGCTAACTCAGTACAATGAGATGAATGATGGCTACTGTTTCTGCAACAGCTTCAGTCTCGCTGTGAAGCGTTGTACCACCTTTTCAGCTCAGAGTGTGTGTCAAAACCAAACTGCATCGATTGGAGAGAAAAAATCTGCACACTTATTTTCATTTTTTGGGTGTTGGAGTATTCATTTTTATTTTTTATAGTCATTATTACGTCATTTAAATAAATAAACAACATGTCATTGCACTGCACAACATGTTGTTTTGTTTCATTACAGAGTTGGCTGTTCGGAACAGAACCATGAACAAAAGCCTGTCTCAATTGATACCCTATTATCTATATAGTGCACTACTTTTCACTAGAGCCCTATGGGTCCTGGTCAAAAGTAGTGTACTTGAATAGAGATAAGGTGCCATTTAAGACATGAGCCTCTAATCCCCTTAGCTGAAGCTGTGGCTTGTCCTGGCTGGACACAGTGATGGCAGATAGACAGACAGACAGGCAGACAGACAGACATGCTGGCAGACAAACGGACAGACAGACATGCAGACAGACAGACAGACAGGCGTACTGTGCTAGGGCAGTAATGAATAAAGAATCTTGCCATGTTATCGCTGATCCAGGATAATGTTATAGTAATAATTGTGATATTAACAGAAAAGTAATGATTGTTAATCATCGCTAAACTCTAAAACACTAGGTACATATACAGCGCAACCTTTTTACCATGGTAACATATAACTTTAACATTTGATACAAACTGCAACACATACCACTCAGCAAACGCTTTTCTCCGAAGCAATTTGCTAATATTTTAATATTTGTCCCTAGCAGGACAATGTCCCCACGGCAGTGATGTTGCCAGGGCTGTACCCTATCGACAGAGCTCCAGTGACAACAGGCCCAGGACCGGCGTTTGGCTCAGTGTCTTACCTACAGAGTAGCTCTGTGCCACGGAAACACTGGAGCCCAGGTCCTGGTTACCGCTGGAGGACAGACTGGGCTTCACCTCTCCATCCAGGCCAGAGTTCATGGAGGGCAGGGTGTGGGAGTACTCGTTAGCCTGCAAAAAGACACATCCATCATTACACAACCGTAGAAATGACACAGGGGGCACACTCACTTGTCGTCGCCAGGTGGTTCGTTTAACCGAGATTTGGGCCATGAGGCCTGTGCCAGGGATATGCCTCAACAGAATCGTAGATAAAGAAATGTTGGTTGCGGGTGAAAATGCTTGGTCTATGCGTTCTTTTTTTTGGTCCTCACATCTGTGTGTGTGCGTCTGTGTTTGGGTAGCGGTTGGTGTTTTGGACGGGTGCGTGCGTTCACTATTTTCTATCTGCAGCGGTAAGGGTGGCAGTTCAAGCATATCATGAATGTATTTTGGTATTGTCTGTGAGGAAGTTGGATTCTGAGCGGAGTGAAAAGCCGAGACGTCATCTGGCCCTTTGTGCTTGACTGCAGTCAGAGTCCTGATCAGCCAAGGGAGAAGGCAGCTCGGCTTTGTTACCGCGCCTCCGTCCCAATCGGCACCCTGTTCCCATATGAAGTACACCTCTTTTGACCGGAGCCCAAGTAGGGCACTCCATAGCAAATAGGGTGCTATTTGGGCTGCACACAGACACGCCATGTGACCCTGGTTCAGACAGGACACTATTCACCTTTTGAGTTTTTACATTTCAAATGCAAAAAAGCCTCACCATCAGCCCTTAAAATGTCATTGGTGCTCTTCATGATCGGTGAATAGAAATATGTAGTCACATGCTGAAGCGTATTCTGTTGAATGTTACCATACAAATGAATATCAAATTGAATGTAATAATATTTTCTCCTTCCTAGGTTATCATAGAGAATAAAATAACCTAATTTCATATCTAGCTTTGTGGATATTCTCGGATACAATATATTACTGTAAGGACACTTTGTGTACCCACTGAACACGTTTCCTTGGTACGGCGCTGGTTTAAGTCCGTCATGGCAGATGTTAGTGTGTGTTTTATAATGAGATCAGACTTCCGGAGACTGTGTGCTGACAATGTTTGTCCAAAGCCCAGTGTGTGTCTGAGTGGCTCGCTGGGCCAGGGTCCCAAAGGGATCGCCTGGTAGCCTGTGACCCCACTCTTGTCTGCCTCTATCCCAGATAAACTCTAATTGTGTGCTACAACTGTTCACTCGCACAATGTCGGATGTTTTCCTCTATTCTTGAAGGCTTCAGACGCCGAACAGACGTTTTATCATGCAGATAAAGGATGGGGTAGAGGTGGGGGAGTGGGGGGGGGGGGGCGGGGGGGGGCGAAAAGAAAAGATAGATTTGAAAGGGATGACCAAATGGCTAGCAGAAGTGTGGGAGGGGTGAAGCTATTGAGTTTTGCATCTCCAGAATGGGGTTTTAATGGCCTTCTAACCAGCACCCAGACACCACCTAATAGGGACACTTTTACCAATGAGGAAAAAGGGGGAAAAACGAGGGATTCATGAGAGGAGAAAATCCTCTGATTAATATTACTTTAAATTAAAACTGATTTTTCTGGACTGTTTCTTTCATATCCCTGTTTTTTCTACTGGCCTCTATATTTTTCCTCTACGCGTTCTCTCCCTTCTTCGTCTTTAATACTCTCTGTGACGCTCCTTGTGATTGCAAGTCATTTCCAATTCGTTTTGGTATTGATCTTCCAGTAGAAATCAGTTTGGTAATTAGCTCCAAATTAGGCTCTCTTCTGGAGGTGAGTCCTGTCGTACTGATTTATCACCTACGTAATTCGCTGCGATCGCAGAGAAATTAAAATGAACTCAATTAGGCTCATTGCTTTAGCTTGCTTTATGGGTTCCCCTTTAAAGACTGGGGGTTTGATACGGTGGGAGAAATGAATAGTCTCTTGTTGTTTAAAAGTCTAATGGAAGTAAATAAAGGTTATCCATTGTAGTAAGCCTAAGAGAGTTATTAACAGGAAGAAATGTAGTGTGCAAAAATAGGGTTTGGTTGGGGTGGTGGTGTCAGAAGGGGACTTCATTTGTTAAATAAGGATGGATGGGTAGTGGGTGCTTGTGGTGTTGACATCAAAAGGCATGAGTGGTGAATTTATAGACTTGTGTTTCTCAAAAATAAAATAAAAGAATAATACATTTATGTCTTCCTGCTATTTCTTTTTAAAATAATTTTCACGGTTAATCTGCCTGCAGAAGAGGCTTCATTATAAATGTTTTGAAGCATTACATATTAGAAAATAACGACATGCAAAATAAAATAATACAATGCATTTTGAATCAAATAACACAACAGCAAAAATAGAGTAAAATCTAGATATTGATTCATTTCATGTTGCCTTTCTGTTATTCTCAATTATAGAGGATCCAAAGAATGGGATGTTGTTGTTTTTTCATCCCCAGATCAATACTGCGTGGGAGTTCTCCCTGAGATCCCTACAGCATTTTACATGTTGTTTTCTCATACACTGGAATTACTGTTTAACCAGACTATACTTCTGTGGGCATTTCTTTTAAGAGCTGCATTTCTTCGAATAAACTTCGGGGCCCACTTGGCGAAAGGTAAATAAAATAGCAGAATCTCTCAACAACAACACATATTCTGGGAAGTCTACTTTGAACTAAGCATTATATATATATATTATAAGCATTATATATGTACAAATGTATCTATGTGTGTTATAAATAACCAAAAATCAACAGTGACATGGTTGTAAAGGTTGTGATAATGACCTTGGATGGAATGTGCTGAACAGGTTTAATAACATGGGTGTGTTTGGCAGTATTAATCATAACAAACCATCCCCCAAAAAATTATGTTACTAACCTGTTCTGGTTTGATGTGCTCCGAGGTCGGGAAGACGTCAGGGTACGAGGGACGTTCAAAGACCCGGTCCAAAGCTTCCAGCTGCTGCTGTGTGAAAGCATCGGCTCGCAGGTGCTTCCGTAAACTGTCCACACTACCCTGAGAATCAGTGTTTGGGCCAGACCCATCTGAACCATCTACAAGAAGAGAGAGCAACAATACTAGATTCTAATCGGGAAGCCCCTGCAAGATAGGAAGCTGGCTTTCACTTTAAGCTACTCGCTCCGTCACCCCCGTGGTCCTGTGTTTCAGTCATCACTGTGTGTAGCTTTGGATAGGAGTACTCAGTGCTTGAGCCGGGCCGGTTCAAAAGAATAAGTCCAGCGCCTTCTTGTGGAACATTGACTAAAATATATGGTGACCACTGGCTGCCAAAGATAACCACGACAACGCTTTCAGTCCACTCCAAACACTGGGTAGGCTACTGATGTTCAATCAATAGAGTGCACATTCAGTCGGGACAGATTTTTAAAGGGATCGCATTAACGCTGCTTGTGGTAAGCCGCTGAGAACAGTGCTGCCTCACAGACAGGCACAGGCCAACGGACAGACAGGCAGGCCTACAGACAGACAGGCACAGGCCAACAGACAGACAGGCCAAGTAGAGGAATGTACTCCGGACCTGCACATTATCGGCAACCATCACGTTATGGAAGCCCCTGTGGGAATTCATGGATTACTATCAAGGCAAACAGGTACTAGTTGTAGGGGTGATATTTTAATGAAAGCCACGGTTACTACAGTGGGTTTTTCATGACATTTTTCATTACAGGCGATAGGTTTCCCTTCTTTCTCTCGTCTTTTTTGTCTGTCACGCCGCCCCCACCCACCCATCGACTCCTTGGAAATCAAGGAACTGTGATTTAAAAGCGCAATTTCCCTTTTGAACAATTTAATACCGTTTTCGTTTTTTAGTAGAGTGGCGGAGTAGCAGTGTTTCATTTGGGTAGCTAACACCGCTGTGACCACACACAGACGTGGCAGAGAGAGAGAGAGGAGAGAGAGAGAGAGAGCTGCTGAATGAATAAAACGATACAGTCCAGTTCAATCATCTCCCATTCCCAAGATGCCGTTCTCCAAACAGAGGCGTAAAGAACGGTAAAGCGTAGCCGCTCCTTCTTCCTCCCCCCTGACTCATGGCCTGATTACCCAGCTGTACGGAGAGGGACGTCTTGGCTTTTTCCTTCGTTGTTTCCCTGCGACGTTTTAAAGCCCCCTTTTTATAGACCTCCAGACCCCCCACCGTCTCCTGCATCCCCCCCCACCCAGGATGCAGAGATTCTGGCCACTGCCTACCAACCTTCAGTCTCCTCTTCCGTGGATCTGGAGAGAGGGTTCCAGCTCCCTTACAAATCTGTCATTCTAAATTTGCGGCAGATTATGTTCCCTGGTCGATCCTGGCGGGAGCGGCAGTGATATATGATATGCAAGGGGAGCCCCTATTGATTGCCTGCCTGATCTTGTGGCAAGAGAGAGCTGAAATGAACTTGAAATGAACATCATGCCTCAACTCATTGTGCGTATAATACTCTACTTAATCCCACATTTTTCTCTGCCACGGAATTCAATTGATCAATCATGTCTCTCCTGATGGTACCATTTGGGGAGGGTTATTGCCATTCCATTCTGCCGCTTGACCTTTCTTCACTGGGATGAGGTCAGGAGATGAACCCGCACTCCCATGAAGAGCAAAACGTATCAAGAGAGTTATATAAAACAGACTGCGGGAGAGAGAGAGAGGGTACGTGTGTTTTTCTGAGAGTGTGCAAGGGACTCTGTGTGTGTGTGTGTGTGTGTGTGTGTGTGTGCGTGCCCGTGTGTGACACTGTATAGTTGTACAGATGCATATATCCCAAAGTGAAACAAAAATTGAGTAAGTACTAATACCATGATGCTTTATCGTCACACATATGATTCCGGTTTGATCTGTTTTAAACCGATTGTTATGTGAACAGAGGTTTCAGAGCATTAACTAAGAGTTAGGGTTAGGGTTAGAGTATGATCTGAAATTCTACTTCAAATACTGTTTACTGTGCTCAGCAGTCTCCTTCAGAATTTGACTTCACAGAAATCTAACCACATATTTGATCGGGAATAATAACTGGACAGCTCCTCTGGGGGCCTTAGTCTGTTATGGAACCACTGAACGGTTGTCGCTTTATCAACCTCAATTGTTCTCTGTGGTCCTCGAAAGCAAATAGACTCATTAATTACTTTCCATCAGCCAGGCCTGAATTATAACGTGATCAATACCAGCACATTTGTCATTCACCACGGTGAAATACGCTTCCCACGCACAAGACAAACCATCCCCGGGTCAACTGACAACACATGCTCTCTAGGTCCCACTCAAATTAAGGGATACAGTGCCATTCAAGCATTTAAGACACCACTTCACCATGAAGTTCAGTGCATTTGCAATATTACTACCTATTCTTTTGACACTTTCAGAATGACTTGTATTATGATGAAGTCCCGACAACCCTGGATACCGATGCTCACTGTTATGCCTTGTGCTTTGGAAATACACATCCCTGCCAAGCTACCAAAACGTGACTTAGCTATGCAAAGAGAAGTAGAATAGAAAGGTGGAATGTAAGTAGAAGTTGAATCTACAGTAACATACTAGAATGCTTTCTACATCTAGGTTCTCACCCCTCTCTGGGGTTGAGACCTTTTCGGTTCCATCATGACATTTAGAGCTAATTCAACCATCCAATTACATTTCCTAAAGGTACATCGTAAATCTATCGGATGCATTCCTAATGTGTTGCTGCTAATGTTCCCACTGCATAACATAGCCACCCAGAAACCAGATATAACACAGATACCACATTATATTGATACTGTGGTAAGCCACCATACAAAATCTCAGTATAATGCTTTAGTATAAACAAAAACATTTGCTAGGTATTTTTTTTTCTTTGGGGCCTGGTGCGTCGTTATCATGTTAGCTGTGTTTTTTCGTTCTTGGTGCGTCGTTATCATGTTAGCTGTGTTTTTTCGTTCTTGGTGCGTCATTATCATGTTAGCTGTGTTTTTTCGTTCTTGGTGCGTCATTATAATGTTAGCTGTGTTTGTTTGTTCTTGGTGCGTCATTATCATGTTAGCTGTGTTTTTTCGTTCTTGGTGCGTCATTATCATGTTAGCTGGGTTTTTTATTTCTTGGTGCGTCATTATCATGTTAGCTGTGTTTTTTCGTTCTTGGTGCGTCATTATCATGTTAGCTGTGTTTTTTATTTCTTGGTGCGTCATTATAATGTTAGCTGTGTTTGTTTGTTCTTGGTGCGTCATTATAATGTTAGCTGTGTTTTTATTTCTTGGTGGGTCATTATCATGTTAGCTGTGATTATCAGTTAAACACTGCCACAGCTAGTGCTCCTAGTCCTTATCCACAATGTTTTTGTTGATTTTTCTACGCCCTTCTCCCCTGTGATAGTGGGTTAGTACATTATATCATTTTATAGCAGTAGCTGCCATCTTTTCCCCATGTCTTTGTTTCTGTCTCTTCATCCTTCCCAGTCACTCCCCAGTAAAACAAAAAAGCAACATCCAAATGCCGTCCAGGGTACCCAGAGTGACACAAGATTCAGGGACACATCATACTGACTCATTTTCTTTGCCTGATTCAGTGGTTGTATATTATATTGTTTTATGTCATAGTAGTAGCTATAGTTAGCCTGTTTCTATGTCTATATTACATTATGTTTAGTCATTATAGTAGCTATAGTTAGCCTGTTTCTACATCTATATTATATTGTGTTTAGTCATTATAGTAGCTATAGTTAGCCTGTTTCTACATCTATATTACATTATGTTTAGTCATTATAGTAGCTATAGTTAGCCTGTATCTACATCTATATTACATTATGTTTAGTCATTATAGTAGCTATAGTTAGCCTGTATCTACATCTATATTATATTGTGTTTAGTCATTATAGTAGCTATAGTTAGCCTGTTTCTACATCTATATTATATTGTGTTTAGTCATTATAGTAGCTATAGTTAGTCTGTTTGTACGTCTATATTATATTGTGTTTAGTCATTATAGTAGCTATAGTTAGCCTGTTTCTACATCTATATTATATTGTGTTTAGTCATTATAGTTGCTGTAGTAGCTTTGTTTCTACATCTATATTGCATTGTGTTTAGTCTTTATCGTAGCTGTAGTAGCTCTGTTTCTGCATCTACAGCTCCGGAAAAAATTAGGAAATCACTGCACCTTTTTCTCAAAAAGGAAGGTTTTGAGTGAGGAACAGAAGGGTAAAAATTGAGAGACCACTGCAAATCGAATGCTTCTGTTCCTCACTCAAAACTTTTCTTTTCTACTTTTTTGGAAAGGAAAGAAAAAGGTGTAGTGGTCTCTTAATTTTTCTGCTGTATATTACATTGTGTTCTTTCATAATAGTAGCTGTAGTCAATATGTTTTTACATCTATATTACATTGTGTTATTCCATAATATTACCTGTAGTAGCTCTGTTTCTACATCTATATTACACAGTGTTTAGTCTTTATATTAGCTGTAGTTGCTCTGTTTCTGCATCTATATTACATTGTGCTATTTCATTATAGTAGCTGTAGTCGCTCTGTTTCTAGGTCTATATTCCATTGTGTTTAGTCATTATATTATCTATAATTAATCTGTTTCTTCATCTATATTACATTGTGTTATTATATAATAGTAGCTTTAGTGGCTCTGTTTCTACTTCTATTCAACCATGTTTTTTGTCATAGTAACTATAGTTGCTTTTTTCTGTCTGACTGCCTATCCAGTGATGGTGTCTGTGTTATTGATCAGTGAGTATCAGACCAGGTCGACAGACAGGCCGATGAGGAAGACAGACAGACCAGGCAGACAGACAGACAAGCAGGCAGACAGACAGGGTGTGAGTGTATTCATGTTGACATGGCTGGGTATTAACACTCCAGTAACGAGGGAACAGACCATCACATCACATCACTGGCTGTATAAACCAGACTCCTCTCCATGGGCCTGCCACCCCCAGGTCGTGACCCATAGCAGGGGGTTGAGCCGACATTATTCTGTCTCTGCCTGAAGTCAGAGACGGAGCCCGTCTGACTGACTACACTCACCACTACCTGCCAAACACATCAGAATTCAAACACTAGAAATGCTGGCTTTGAATGGGAAGCTGATGTCCTCCGGCTCTGACAGTTAATATACAATAGGCGTGAACGATCGGCCAAAGCGATGGTGTCAAAATATACGCTTGTGAATTGTACAATATCTGATTCATGGTGGAATTCAACTCGTGTTCATGGCCTGTGTTTAACCCGAGGTGGAGGCTTGGGAGGTGGGAAGGCACCGTTGGGTCATAAAAGCCCTTCTGGTCTGAATGGGCTTCTTGTCATTTTTGATTCCTTGTTTTTCCACAACCAAAGTGTACATCCTGCCGAGTGATTCCTCCTCCCAGACGCATGCTTACCGTTCTGTTTTTTCTTTCCAACTAGATTCACTTCCCACCCTGAATTAAATCCAATTAACACTTGTTTCAAATTTAATTGGCAGGGTTGACGCACATCAATGTTCAGTTGAACAGTTTGGTTAATATAATGTAAACCAAATCAAACTGAGCCTGCATGCTCTGCACAGCCTCCCTGTGACCGGGTTTCCACACAGTCCTGAGTTGAGACAGCTAACAAAGACCTGGTCTCAGCACCTCCATGTCGTTTGAATAGCACCGATACAGTTTACTGTTGTTTCAGTCATTAACAGGGGATGTTATCCTGAAAGACGCTCCTGAAACGGAGCAGCACTGCCATACATATTGGCGGTTAGAACTGCTGCAGAGGCTGCATATGGGACTGGGTCAGAAGTGCTCAATAAAGGGGAAGCGGTGGCATTTGGAGTGTTAACCCTCTCTTAACCCGACAGATGGGACAGTACAGATGTGTACAGTATCCATGATCAAGTGCCTCATTATTTGGTCCGCTGGCTGCCTTGGAAAGACACGCTGTAATGATCTTCTCACCATGAAATATAAATTTTTTGGTATATCTGACATTATACTGTACAAGGGTTTCGGACAAAGAAAAACAAATGTATTAGTTGAGAGTAAGAATACCCACTTAATGACATTTGCAGTTATGATTGTCCAAATTGTATGTAGTATTTGAATGGTGAGGTGAAAGGGTTTCTGTGGACTGGACACACTTGGTGAGTTGTCATTTTCTTCGTTAGCCATTAGCTAGAGTTTCCTTAAGAAACCTTTCTGTTTAATCACTCAAGAGAATATGGGTATAGATGTCATGACTTAATTTGAGCCAGTTTCTCACTGCAGGAAAACAATCATGCAGCAACAGGAAATTCTAAATGTATTATAATGAATGGCCTTTTTTTTTTATTAAGGAAAATTAACTCGTACAATTTAGAAGCTCTTTAAACCGTCAATACACTACAATTTAGAATGTTCAAATGTCTCCAACAACTGGAAGATCGAATTAACACACGGCATCTATATAAACAACCTGGAATGTTTATAGGTTGACCAGCATCTACCTTCCATGGAGCCCCTGTCACTGGTGGTCTTATAATCAGTGTTTACACCACAGTATACTCAGCTCTCCCTCCTTATTATGTGTGCATATTAGAAAACAACACTATTTTACATGACATATTAGGAAAAGACCTGCTAGAAAAAGGAGATCCTTATCTGTACAAAGCATTTTTGTTTTGTATTCCACAGGCTGCAACTCAAATTCCTTCTTGGCAATAATTTGTACAATGATTGAACAGAATATTTCAGACCCTTAAGCTATTTCTTTCTCTTTTCCAGCCTGTCTGAGGGGAGTGGGGGGGGGGGCAGGTAGGGGGGCTGAGGAAGGGGGCGTCGGGGTGCTGAGTGAGAGAGGAGGGGACGGAGAGACTAGGATGTTAATTTGTGAGGTAATAGCTTTTCTCTGTGGAATTGCAAATTCTCATACATGTCAGTTTGTTAAAGCGCGCCGTGCGGCACGGCAGCGGACAGGGCATCCGTGGTCACCAAAGATACCATGGATACATTCCAAATGGCCCCCTATTCCCCTAGTAGGGCACTCGAGTAGCATCCTGTTAACATAATAGGGAGCCATTTGGGACAGAGTCCATCTCCAGAGGTCCTACCCCCCTCCCTCTCTCCACTTCAGTCCTCTCTTCTCCCCGCTCCGTCCGGCGCGAGCAACAATAGCTGCCAAGTGTAACATGCTACTTTTAATTTGCAATAACACATGACAAAGCCAGATTAATGGCTCTTATGACACCAGTGTCCCTGAAGCCGGTCTTCGCCGGGACCTGGTGTACATAATGCGTGTCACACCACATTTTCTCAACATCCTTCTTATAATGGAGGGAACCAGCTTTCTTTAAAGGGCACTCACTGCTGAGTTGGAACTTAGGAGCTGTCTGACTGTTCTCCCTTGGCACAAAGCCACAGAGCCACAACACAGTCAAGACCTAAAACAAACACCCAGTTCTGGACCATAGTGAATCCATTTCCCTGAATGAGCTGCCATCCTGAACCTTAAATTAAAAGTCTACTAACCGTATACAGTTTTTTTTATTTTTTTTGGTTTCTTGCACACGTCTGTTTTTCACCGTTTTATGTGCTATTTGTCTTTATAACAGCATGATTTCCCAAGCTAATCAGGCGATCTATTGTGTTTATGTGCTGTAGTTATATGTGTTCTGCGCTTAAGCCTGTGCACTGACAGCAAGAAAGTCTGATAATTAACCACTGTGTGTAACCAATACGAGTCAACTCTGAGGGTGTAATTCCCTGAGCGGCCGAGGACTGCAACGTGGTGGTCCGTGAGTTAACAAGTTCATGAGGAGAAAGGAGTTCGCCACGTAATCTGACGACGATAAGCAGGCTTAGCGGGTTAAACAAGACTGGATTCTGGTTCAATCCGCACACCAACTAACACCATGGCAAACCTTCACAAACACATCCTCAGGAATAAGTTGGGTGCAAACAGCTTCGGAAACACTGACCTGAAGACCGATAACCCATCCTGGGGTATATGCGATGACTACAACATGCCCCCCCCCCTCCCAAGTGTGCTGCACATCTTTTAAACTGAGCCTTACGACCTTAAGCCTTGACATTCTTATTTTTTTTAAGAGGGAGATTGTGACATTGCTTTTGTTAAATTAACAACAGCAGAAGTGTAGTGGATGCAGTTTGAAAATAAAAAATTATATTTATGCATTGAGAAATGGAAAACACCAGCGCCGCTGCAGAGCCAGTTCAATTCGACTTCCATAAATACGATATGCATAAAAACTAAGATATCACTATTTTGCAAGCTGTAATATATCGGAAACACCTAGTTGTGCAGACCAATATCCTGATTCTCTCTAGCTACAGAGTAATAAATCGTATCCAATATACTATTTTTACAAACTGTGGCTTGCAGCAAGACATTGTTTTTAAAGCACTCCTCTGATGAGCTTTGTTGTGTGTGTGTGCGTGTGTGTGTGCGTGCGTGCACGTGAGAGTGGACATCGGGGGCCTGAGGTTGATCTGTTTGGAAAGATAAAGTAATGCTATCCCTCAGTCTGTTCCAGGTGGGTACCAGCTGACTAGAGCCGGTGAGGGAGAATGTGAAAACAACTGCCTCCTTCCGCACAACAATGCTCCACCAAAAAATAAAGAAAGAAAGAAAAAACAGTTCACTAAATAGTGAATAGGCCACGGTTTGGGATGCAGGCTATAAAAGAACCCCCCCCACCCTCCATCTTCCCTTCGCCTGGCTCTTTCATCGCCATGCCGCCTGGGCCGGGGAACTTAAATCAAGATGATGGCAGGACATCAGGGGGATCATTTGAGACTGAATAGCCCTAGAAACATGAGGTTGTCATCTACTACACAGAACCCTCCAAAACACGCCCCTCTCTCTCTCTCCCTCCCTATCTCCATAGGCCTCTCTGCTCCTCATTGGTCTTTCCTCTCTGTACAAGTCCATCTCTACAAGTCTCTCTGCTCATTGCTAGGTCATTACGCTGTCTGGTAGTTTTTCCTCATAGCTCGGTCTTTCCTCTCTCTTTGAGTCTCTCCACATAGCTCGGTCTTTCCTCTCTCTTTGAGTCTCTCCACATAGCTCGGTCTTTCCTCTCTCTTTGAGTCTCTCCACATAGCTCGGTCTTTCCTCTCTCTTTGAGTCTCTCCACATAGCTTGGTCCTTCCTCTCTCTACTAGTCTCTTCTCATATCTATTTTTCCCCTTTCTCTACGAGGTTCTCATAGCTCCATTTTAATTTCTCTACGAGTCTCTCCTTATAGCTTTCTCTCCCCTCTCTACGAGTGTCTCTCTACAAGTCTCCCCATAGCAATGTCCTTCCCCTGTCTGCTAATTTAACCTCAGAGCTTGGTCTTTCCTCTCTACAAGTATCTCCTCATAGCTGGCTCCTTCCCTCCTAGTATCTCCCCTGCATATTGGTCCTTCCGATGTCACCATGTGTCGCTCCTCCTTTGAGGTCCTTTCTCTGTCTTCTCTTGTCCTCTAATGCCTGCCCTGCCCTTCAGTATCAATCTGCATAGAAATGTGTGCGTTCTATCATCCAATGAATAGACATTACACCCTGGCTAATAGGAAAGGGCTTTTGTAGAATATTCTGAAAATGAACTCTTGTAAAATGTCAGACGTTTGCATTATGCCTTACGATCTCTCTCTCCCTCTCTCTCTCTCTCTCTCTCTCCCTCTCTCACTCTCTCTCTTTCTCCCTCTTCGCTTGCTGCATCTCTTTACAAAGGAAGAGGGTTGATTATGTCATTTGCCATGTCCACGTCATGCTGTTTTTTATGTCTCTGCCAGGAAATCTACCTCTGACACGTCATTAGTCATCCCCCCATCCTTCCACCCCTGCACGCGGCACACACATAAAACATCCTATTCCACCCTGAACCCCCACAAACCCTGCTTTACTCATGCTTCTTCCCCGGCAGAATGTCACATGGAGCAGAGAGAGCGGCGTTGGTGAACCTGTATCGCTGTACGCTCATTAACTATGTAAGTTGTCCCACTGAAATAAGGGACTCATTTCCATCCCAGTTTGACACAACTGCCCTCCCCCCCCCCCGACTCTGATCCCCTTCCACTGTATTCATGTCCCCTTAATGTAGGGGGGCTGTGAATGAACAGTCCTGGTCGATTATTCTCACTAGATGCTTATGTAGTGACATTAGAAAGCCTATTGCTTACAGAACCAATAATCTATATGGCTCCAGGCTTCTTATATCCACTAACCTACTCTTTGAGACAGTAAGAGCATGGAGAGAGCGGGAGTGAGGAAGAGGGAGAGAGAGCTTGGAGGAAGACTGAGAGAGTTACAGGGGTGGGTATAAACCGGGTGGGGGTGGGGGGGGGGTGCTGCTGGCGTTAAAAACGTCTCCTGTGGCAGTGGTGGTAGACAGTGATGTCTTGAATGACCTGGGTGGTTTTGCTACATCATCTTGACATGTAATTATCTGAGCCCCTCTTAATCACTTCAACAAAGATTAATTGCACAAGACAACAGTGAGGGTCATGTCGTCCAATCAAAACGCTCTGCCTCCTCCTATTGACACGCTAAAACACATTTTCTTGGTAGATTTTGCACTTGTTGTTTAACTGTACTATTGTTCAACTGTCGCAAATCAAATCAAAATGTCTGATATTGTACAATAGTCAGTTTTGTTGTGATGTTATAATGAACACCAGGAGATATGATTTTAGTTACAGTACTTCAATGTTTCTGTTCTGCATGTTAATGCTTGGATCCTTGTCTCGAAACCCATCAAGTAAACGTCAACGCGCTCAGTCAGATAAAAACAACACAATATTTTGGCACAAACACCCCATTTCCAAGATTAAGCATCTTTTTCTTTCTTACCTTCATCTCTTTTCCTCTTCTCGCCGTTTGATCTGGGAATTCCCAGAATGCCATTAATGGAGTAGGAACCCACGGGGTCGTTGGAAGCACTAGTCACAGGCGGAGAGGCCTGGCTCGGTACTGCGAGAAAATGATACGTTTTATGTTATTTTCTACCGCTTATTTTGGCAGGTTTCTCCATAGAGGTGAAAATTGAACAGACCATTAAAGGGGTAATTTGGGATTCACAGAACAACAAGCGTCTTGCCGACCCTTTTTAAGAGGAATCATCACGGAATTGAACCCATCGCCACACTGTATGCGCTTAGTTAGGGTCATGGTGACACTTGGTCTAGATCAACATCAAGAAATGTAACTGTGAATACTGGCGGATATTTGCCATGATGGCTGGTTTTGTAATAATATTATCTCACCGATGGTGTGGCCTGGTGTGGACAGGGACGTGCCATCTGGAGACGGATGGAAAGGCTGCTGGACTTTTGTTCGAATGATCCTGTCGTGGGGGAAAGAAAACATGGTGTCAGTGCCGGCCTGCTGGTGTTGGTTTGGTCCACTGGCTCTTTTCACCATGCAACGTAAACTCACACTTGAACGTGGCTTTAATCGAATGTGCTTATTTTTTGTTCATTAGTTTTTTTTAACCTACTTTTCTTACAATCCAAGATGGGATGTTCTAGATATCGTTTGTCTTCAGCCTAACATCTGTTTATTGTGTTCCCTATCTTGTAAATAGTGCCCTATTATTGACCAGGACCTGTGGGGCTGCATGTGTAGAAAAGGGATTTCATTAGGATCTCCCCATAAGAAAGGACTTAATCGAATAGAAACCTCCAGATTTAAAAATATCTGTGCCTTTGTGTCATAAAGCCCCACTGTTCCTTTAAAAGGTGAGAAATACAGAAGAAAAGTCTTCATTGCACTTTTGTGCTGAGAGGTGATCTTGCAAACAAAGCATGAAATCACATCAATTCACCTCAATGATCGGCTTCACTGGCTCTACCTGGCCTGAGCTAATCAGCTCTGCCTCTCTATTTTTCTCTCTTTCCATTCCTCTCTCCCCCCTTTTTTCCCTCCCACACGGCAACGGTTTACAGGGCTCTCTCTCGGACTACTGGCCCTTGGCTTGGCCGGAGCTGTCTCCCAAATGGGCCCTTATTCCCTATACAGTGCACTTGCTCGGTCGCCAAACATACTGGGTTGTACAGGGGACAGGGAACCATTTGGGAGTCAGAACAGCTCTAATGTCTCTGTATCCTCAGCGGCAGACCCCGGTGTGGATGAGGGTCTATATTGATCCAAGGCTTGGGGAGAAAAAGTTTGGGATTAGTCACAGGGCCAAACAGATGCAAATAGAAAGCTATAAATTATATGTGACAGGAAAGCAATAGTTCCTTATTGCCTTGCACAAGCTTACGCCAGCATTAGATTCCTTTAAAGTGACTGGCACTGAGGGAAACAAGAGGGAGCTGTCATTGTAATGTGTAAACTTTAAAACTATTCATCATGTATGACATTGTGTATGTCTGTTTTGGAACATGGACGGGGTGTATAAAGGTTGAGTAAGGACTTAGATGCGAAGTAGTGGCATGTGTCCCAGATAGTGTTTAGTTGATTTCCTAGCCTTAACACAGCTCTGCTGTAGTAGATTTGAGGTTTTGTTTAGGATATAGTTCATTTGACTTAGTATGGTTCCATGAGGCCTGTTTTTCAATAGATTTTGTAACAAATTGAATCGCTCTGCCTTGAAATATTATTTTGAGTCATGACAGACTAGCTACATATTTGTTCATTGTTTCCTCCCAAATCTAGTATTTATGATGCAGTCTTCAGCCAGGCTAAGATATTCAATTATATAGTATTAAGATTTCTGTGGTATTGATATAGTTTGGGGGTTCAAGGTAAGTCTCTCCTTAGGGCAAAGCTACAAAACAAGCATTCTTAGAGACCCACATATCAATATTTTATTTAAATTATTTCACATCTCCCCATAACAGTTATTTGACCCCGTGACTTGTGTGTGCAACATAAATCCAAATACTTTATTTGGAATCCATGTTCTTGATATCGAATAAGCAATTTGGAGGAGTGAATTAATGACATACAGTAGCTGTTGCCGAAAATCCCCCGAAGAAATATTAAAATTGCTTTACTTCTGAATCAATATTATTGAGCTCCACTGAGGTCCTTTTTTATGTCTAGTTGCCGCTAGCAGCACTACTTGCTGTGCGTAAATTCTTCCGTGCGGTGCGGTGGCGCCGACCCAGTCCAGCCGGACACCAAGTACAACAGCTCCTCTGTAACGTTTAATAATGCATGCAAAGGAAGAGGGTTTAAACCTGGAACGGCCTCTTTTGTCAACCATGCTGAGGTCACTGATTTTTTGGCTGTGGGACCTGCTGAGAGGTGGTCAGGAACCCCTGTCCTTTGCTCTGTGTTAATTCACATAATGTAGCCGGCGTTTGTTTGGTACAGTATAACCAGGCTACAACAGGGTTCTTCTTGGAACCCATAGGAGGTTCTTGGCCCCATAGGGGGGCCCTTTTCGGTTCCAGGTAGAGCTCTTTGCTTAAATGTGCTTGGAGCCAAAAATAGTTTTACCTGGAACCCAAAGAAGCTTCTATAGCGTAAACTCCCATACAGGAGGCTGAATTGCCTTTTATTGAAAGTGTGGGAATTGTCAGTTTAGTATTGAGGTAAGTTGAATGAGGTGAGCTGAAACCTCAGCCAATGCTTTGAAGACCGTTCTAGAACCTACACACTTAGTGGGAATGTAATGTGTCTCTGTAACTGTCCTTGAGTTACAATCCTATACACTAAGGCTACTGAGGCATGGTTTCCATTTCACAAAAATAATTTTCCACAAATTCTGTGAAAATATTAAATTGGAGCAAGTGAATGAGAGGCATGTGTGTTTCAGTGTGTGTGCCCAAGGTTGTGTTTGTGCTTGTGTGTATATGTGTGGCCATGTGTGTCTATATACGTTTGTCTGTCAGTGTGTGTGTGTGTGTGCATGTGCGTGTGTTTTTATGCATGTATGTGTGTATGTGCTTCTGTCTGTGTGTGTTGCAGTAGAGAGAATAAGGTGTTTAAAGCATTGAAATTGAACATTTAATCCGCTAAAAGGTTTCTTCGCTTCATAAAGAGAAATATTCAGCATTGTGCAATAAAATAAATTCAAAGCAGCTCTCATCCATGGGTAATAGAATTATATTTCTTTGTATTCACAATTGAATGTCTCCACATCATAAACAAAGACACATATGGGCTTATTTCCAGTAAAAAAAAAAAAAAAGCGAGATAGAATTTAATTAGAATTGAAAACTTGGTAGGCGGGTCTTTTTAATGATATTAATGTACATTTCGAATCTATCACATACATGTGTCTAAGCCTGCTTAAATGGGCCTTTTTAAGCAACCACGAGGCATGAAATGAATTTTTCTTCAGCTCTTTTCTCTATTTAAATTGTAAAAGATGTCTCGTGTGGAGCAGTCTGTCCGCGCTCTTTCTGCAGTCAGCTCATTAAAGCGTAATGCTGATGCCGGCTCTATGGAACACTGCCTCTTAACCAAAGTTCATCACTAGGGATCTCTGGAGGGGGGGTCGTTTTCTCCCTCTATCTCCTACTCACACTGCCATCCCTCACGCCGTGTCTCCCTCTCTTTCTCTCCCCCACCCCAAAACCACTCGAAGTCCTCATTGCAATAGTGATGTTTCCTCATTACTTCATAGTAGTGTAGGTTATGTGGCGGCGCTAGAGTATTATAGAGGTCCTACGCTTTCTGTCATTCACGTCAACCATAAACACGTCACCTGACCTCAAACTGGCACATACAAAGCGCGCAGGGGTGATCCTGTACACATGATTTGCTTCGATATAGTTTACGAATATGATAGGTCTGTCTCTAATTACATTTCAATTGATAATGAATTCATAACACATTGTGTGTGTGTGTGTGTGTGTGTGTGTGTGTGTGTGTGTGTGCGCGCGCGCGCGCGCGCGCTCCCACATGAAAATAGTAGACGCTACTCTTAGCAATTTAATATTTAGCTGGTTGGTCAAAAATACTTGGCTTAATAACTTGGCAGATTTCAGTTACTATAACCGGGACATTAGAAATAACACCAAACGTAAATAAACGCTGGAAAATCGAAAAATATACACAAAATATGCTTATACCTATAACAGAATAATAATACTGTAATATCTACGGTCAGGCCTACCTACTGTATTTCAGTGTGCTTTCCATGTTAAAAGCTTTACTTCATTTTAAATAGACTGCAGACTCCACAAAGCTTCAAACCAGCTGTAGGCCTTTACTTTGTAAGGAAAATGCCCCATCCAGCACATTAGATGTGCTGCTATTGAACAATTGCTGGGCTTTCTGCCGCCGTGCCACGCGGGATCTGGTCACCGGCTATTGATCGGTTTTCATCTAGACAGATTCACTCCGACCTAGATGTACTGCTGATTGCTGGGGGAGTTTGGACTGAAATATTGAATTGCACCGCCGAGACCACCCTCGGAGGGCGAAAAAGTTTGTCAAACACTGGGCTATAGGCTTACACTCCTGTATTGTGCTGTGCAACTTGAAATAAGCAAACATTTTTTAAATAATGCATTAAAAGCAGCATTTCACACTTTAAAGGTGATTTAGAATTATTACCCGTAATTTGAGGCCAGCAGGTGTTTATAGACCCATGCTTGAAATGTTTAGTTATCAAAAATGATCTTGGATTAAAAACAGTCTAGTTGAGAAGCTCTCCAAAAAACTTGTAAAATGAATATAGACACAGCAGTGCCGATTTTTTAAAATAATTAATGCACTGCAGTTTTGCATTTTGTTGTTGCAAATTACGATCTTTGTGTTTTTCAAACGTTACGATTTTATACATTTTCCAGGAGCACATAATATCTTAATTTTCATCTAAATCAATAGGGTAATTGTTTGTTTAATGATTAATAAAGAAAAGTCAGTTTACCTGTTAATGGATGACACGCTTGGAACCGTGTCGTTGTCACAGACGCCTTCAGCTAACAGTCGGTCTCTGATCTCCCAGGCGAACATGGTTGGATTCTGACGCTTGTAGTCCGCTATTTTATCCACAACCTTTGGAGTGGCCACTTTTGGTTTGGAGCCCCCAATAACTCCAGGTTTTATACTGCCGGTCTCGTAGTATCTGCAACAGTAATGAACAACGTATCGATCATGAAACATCTATAGACTATAGCGGTTAGAGGCCTATATTTCTCTGTTTTCTTGGCTATTGTTTATGTAAAGTAACATTCGATTTGTAGATGTATGTCGTTGTTATACACCTTGCACCACAAAAATGCTTTGTTGCGCCTACGGGTTATTCAGCCCTACAAAATATGCACATCATCGTCTGTGGCTTCATACAGGCCTACGTTGGATTATTTCTCTCTAAGAGGCGTAGTGAATTAAAATCTTTATAATGTCCAAATATAACAGCAATGAATTTATGGTCCGACAGTTTAGCTGCTTCTGGATACAAATCTTTAAAATGATGTCCAACTTTATATTCTGTGCCAAAGATTAAGAAAACATGCAATTAATTTCAAATGACATGCTACCAACGGTTGATATTTAACTAATTTTGACAAACATTCCAAGTGCATAAAACAAATACCTTTTAAAATCCTTTTGGTAGCTGAAAAATATTTTAAAAACATTCAAATGTCGTACGGACACGAACCCAATACAATTCAGGTGTAATTTGATAGGCTATAAATTATCGTTACGGAGATACCAGTTTAGTTGTGTATCCATTCAATAGCCTACACATCCCTCCCCTCGTGGTTGTGGTGGTAATGAATAAGTCAGATATTGTTTCCTACATCCTAATTATTTATAATTTCTAACTGACGTGTTTCCTTTTTTTTTTTAGTTCAGTCAAATCTGATGGATTAAAAGAAATCCCAATATGCAGGCCTAAGACTTGAAGTTACAGAACAAGTGAGGAAAAAAACAAATTTCTACAATGAACGTATTTCCGTCTCTTTACTGGTTGTTTTTCTCCATCTTACCTGCCCAGTATCTTGCTGACACAGCCGTGACTGACCCGTAGCTGTCTCGAGATATCACACGGTCTCACTCCTTGGTGCGCCAGCTCCACGATTCTTGTCCTCACCACGTCAGGTAGGGGTCTGCCGTTGACAAACACCCCGCCTAGCTGGTTCACACCGCCATGCCCTATATGGGAGACAACAGCATGACAGAAAACCATAACATTACATACATGGTGTAGAAGGTTTTCTAGAAAATAATATAAAAGTGTCGCAAAAGAATCAATTAGATTGTAACAAAACAATGCAGGGGTTTGTACTACGGTTCAGTTTAAAGGGGTCATATCAATTGTAGCCTAATCACGAGTTCTTGCTTTCAGTAGGTTTTAATTCAGACGTTTTTAAATGTTTAAGTCTGTAGGCTACACTGAGGTACAGCCGAATGTGTCATGTATGCAATAGCCTAGTCTTCTTTATATTGTTAAGAATGTTGTTGTTTTTTGAAGAAGACAATACAATGTTACACCATACGTGATTTTAGTATATTTGTTAGAAAATAGTTGGTTGTCCAATGTTGCTGCTGTTTCTAATCAGCGGTATCAGGCTATAGTTTCATGTAGGCTGTATGTTCAATAGCAAAGCTGCCATTTTACACTCCAAAATGAGATACCCTAATCATTAACGACAAAATAAACACGTGCATCATTAGCATAACTTGTCTATGTGATACTTTGAATATTGTTGATACTTTAATTTGACCTGCTATATTTCCGTAACACTAGCACTGGTCGTTTGTAACTCCCCATTTATCATTTAATATAAGGCGTTTATAGTAGCAAGGCCAGCCCACGGCTTGGGTTGGGTATAGAGTTACATGCTCTTTCATTTTCTTTGCTTCGTAATTATACATAATTAAAAGAGCAACGAATACTCCTATTACATATTATTTTGTAAATGAAGAGGGAGTAAATTATTCAAAAGCATGTGCGAACAAAATCTAAGTGAAAAACCGATCCAATCCTTTGTATTGTTCGTACAACATCAAAATCATATCAAGTACATTTTAACATTATACTAAATTAAAATACTTTTTTATTTTATTCATATAATGTTTTTAGTGTGGATTACCCATTTGCTCAAACAGTTAATTGGTGCCTATTAGAATATTGGCCTGATAAATTAGTTCGGACCTGTCAATGATTCTTATTAATCGGCTGATAGAGATACTAATTCTAGATATGCTACAACTAGCAATGCTAACATTGTTATATTTTACTCAACGGGCCTACTTCTTTCGTCTTCGTCAAATTTAATAACGTTATGCAAAATCTAGTCCTAAATATAAGTAGTCTATTATGAAATTCGGTTGAACACTAACATGATGTATGTAGCTCACGCGTGTCTGTAAACACACTACACAATATCTTTTTCAGTGGAAGAAATGGCACTATAATGTCTTCCGAATATGAACATTCCATTTAACTTCGTTGAATTTGCTCCACTGTAAAACTGGCTGCATGAAAACACTAGATTGTTGTTGTTAGTCAGTTGTTACATGCAACAACATGCAGAAGATCTTAAATTGTCAACTGAAGGAGTGCGTCGCTCTCAAAACTATAGCCAATTATTAATTATGTTGTATAATCGTCAGGTATTTTTTACATTGTAATCAGAAAAACGCTTTCTCTACTTACGGTGCATCGCCGAGAAAGGGTCTCCTTTGCAGTGAATATCCATTGGATAGCAAAGAAAAGACAGATAATCAACGGAAGTCGCCGTTTCGCCTTCGTTATGCAGATAAAAATGCGAAGAAACGGAAAAACTATATTCAACGGAAGATTCTGCTTCTCCCTCCACTCAACCAATTTGAGGATTTAACTTCTTCCAAAAGTTGCTGTCGTGTTACCAGTCCGTGCCGAGAATAGAGGCTTGCTACAGGTCAGGTGCAGAACATGACCGACGCTTGGTTCATCAAGGTGGAAATGTTTATCAGTTGGTATTGGATTTTTTTTTTTTTAAACCTGAAATAATGAGATATATATTTTTTTCAGAACATGATGTCGAATAGGACGAACCGTTACGTCTAAAATCGCTCCTATGAGTCCTGTAGTAGATCCTAGTTCCGGCCTCGATTTGCTGGTTGGTTGCGGTGGATAGTACGCTCAGATACGCATAGAGATGACAGGCGAAACATGGACACACTGTGGGATTCTAGTGCCTTGGTGCCTTCCCCTTTTCCTTCCCTCTACAATGGGGTGGATGCGTTAGCCTGAATCTTTGGGTTGAGAATGAAGCCCCTCTCTGTGTGTGTGCGTTTCTAAAAAGCAAGCTGCCTGCCCCCCTCCCCTCCGCGGACCCCCTTGCTTATATGGATGAGTTGTCAGACAAAGGCAATAGATTCCAACACTTTGTGATTCGCCAACGCAAAAACCTAGAGCCCAAACGAGGAGGTCCTAGGGTCTGACACAACGAAGGGGGAGGGGGAAAAACAAGGAATTGATTCAGAGTTTGCAGACATTAGAACGGGACAAGGGGTAAATTCATGCTATTTTTGACTTTATCATTATTAGCTAATTTGAGTTTCTCTTTTTAGATGTTTCGCGGACTGGGCACATCGGAACTGGCCTACAATTGGTTCAATTTGATATGAGTAAACGTTTTACAAGTTGTCAGAACTGTAAAAATAACTCAGGCTAGTGTTTTCTGTTTTGTTTCAATACTACGTTTTTAGTCAGATGATGCTGTAGGTAGCAGTTACACTTTAAAATAACACTGATGCGCATGTATATTCAACTATTTTTAGCTTTTGCTCAAATGCATATCTCAAAGCAAGTGTTTTTCCCCCCACTGTGTTTTACGTAAACAAACGCTGCATGTCCGAACTATAGGTGCAACCCACCACAGTGGCCTGTATGAAGTGTAACTATAAGCGACTTTGAGAGGGGAGTCGAGTGGTGTAGACTTGACAATGGGTCGACCTTTTGTATTTTTCTTTATTGATTTGGTGATCATTGCACATTCCTGCGATGTAAACCCGCGCCGACTAGGATGAGGGGCTGGGAGTGCAGGGGTTGTAGGTGAGATTGGACGGGTGGTGGGGTGGTCAGCGTGTCAGTCAGCGTGTCAGTCAACTCAGTCCTAAAACTAAGCCGTGCCCACCTTCCTTCTGTAGATGGCGCTCCACGGTTTCATTTGTCACGCGGTTAAACCAGCGGGTACCTAGATTATGCCTGTATGGTATCCAAGAAGTTACGTAGTCAGTCCAAAACTTTCGATTTTAGGTTAGTGATGTGGGTAATATGAATATTGACTACCTTCGATAAATAAATTAAGGACAGTAATGTCCTGTATTGTCATGGTTTGAATTTAATGCAACAGTACAGTGCTATATAGCGTGGCACAGATTTATATTATATAATTAGTCAAATGAATTAAATCATAAACATCAAATACATCAAATTTTAACAATTTATGTATTAAACAGAGGGGCTTTTTCAGTATTGTTTCTTATTTTATTGACGAATATTATTTTTGAGCTTACATGAATCAGTTGAATTGCATGATAGCCATCAATGTGTGAAAAGGTGGATGAATGAAAATAGCAATATTATTATTATTATGGATAATCTGTGTGAGCCAAAGCAAGAAAATACATGTTTATATTGTGGGCTACTTAATATTCTTATTATGCATAACAATGTTATTATAAGAGCTAGGCCTAAAATAAAGAAATTATTTTGTATAGACCCATTTGAATGGCTCTAAAATCAATGTCTTCAATCGACTTGGGCCTTGTTTCCCAGAGCTTTCGTAGAGGTAATGTGGTATCTTTAGTGGCAGAGTCGTTTCCCAGTGCCTTCTCATTAGCAACCTGGCTCTTAAAAAAACATAGCACATCTACGAGCGATCTAGAGAGATTCTAGACCACTCGTTAGTGCGTCGTTAGATGTTTTTTTTTGCCCTTCCGCTCCGCTAAACATAGAATCAAGATGTTTATAGAATCTGTCTGACTTTGACCACGGATACCTTCAGAACGAAAACGTTACCATAGTGTTTTTAATTGTTACATAAAAAGTTAAAGGTTAAACAATGAAACCTTGGATGACTGCATTAATAGATAAATAATGAGCTTATTTTCATTCAAATTTAAATCAACAAATAATCCCAGAGTGCAACGCGTTGTTTACATAATGTTAAATCAAAGACATATTTTTCCAATATGCTACTGTCTGTAATGTTTGACTATATATGTTTCATTATTAGTGACATTATGTGCGCAATGATGTGCCCAGTCTATGATCAAGTTCAATAAACTGTGAAGACAATCACACACTTTTAGAAAAAAAAGGTGATGTAAAATGGTTCTTCAGCTGTTATTTGATTTTCAGGTAGAAGTCGTTTGGTTTCACCTTGAATTATTGCGTTCTACCTGGAACCAAACGTTTCTACCTGGAACTAAAGGGGTTTTACCTGAAACCCGAAAAAGTTAGTCGAAGGGTTCTCCCACAGACATCCAAATAACAATTTATTCTGAGGAATACGCCTCCTCCGTAGTCCCTTTACCGCCATATTTGGTAATATCTCTACACGAGAACCATTTTATGTATTATATAATTATTGTTTCGCCAACGTATGCATTTACGTGGAGATATTAGAACAGTGCTCCTTCTCTTTCGACTCCAAGTCTTTCGACACTATCTCCAACGGTGCAATTCGTTAATGTCCTGATAAGTGTTTGTTTGGGAAATATTAGAGGTTTGTGGAAATGAGGGCCTGTTTTTTAAACCGTGTATCTTAGTAGACCGGCGTTGGGTTAGGCTAGCGGTACAACGTTGGGATCGATCACTTGCTGGTGCACTTAATATTAGGGGATCTGTATTTTGGGGGACATCTCCTAGGAACATCTAGGCGGTTATATCTAGTGCTATGCCTTCTGGTTAGGTTAGGGGATAATTTCTCTTTTTGTTACTGTTTTTGGATTGAGCTTCTGGTACAATATGTAGCACTATAGGCTGTAATTTCACACTCCACTGCACATTTCCCCTAAAGCTACATTTTTTCTTCTATAAGACCCCCCAATTCCTTTTCCCTGCCCTTGTGCTCTGTGCTATTTGCTCTCTCAGTGCTAAAAATGAGGCATTAATGCGCCCCCCCCGCCCCTCCATTAGGGGACCAAGTATGAAAATTATTGTAAACACAACATATGGCAAATGAATTCAAGAATGCTGACTATGTTTATTTTCATTGTCCTATAATTTCAATAGCATGGGGCACGTGTGTCTTTTTGACCCGCCGTTCGGTTCCTAGGTCGTATCACCCTTCTTTTTAGAGAGGGACCGCTCTATTCAGGCTCTACACAGGGTCAGATCCTCCTTAAAACTCATTCAGTGGACATTAAACAAGGAGTTGGGCTGAATACATATGTTTGCCAATGCTGCAACTTTTATCAATGCACGTTCTGGTAAGATGGTTGGCTATAGGATATATATATATATGTATAGCCAACCAGGGGTTTTCTATATATATACCTATAACGACACTTTGTTTTGCTTTGCTGTTTTTACATTATTATATATGAGTCGAACAGCGCCCATTTTTTTGTTAATTCTTTAACACCTGAACTGTAAATAGACTAAGCAGAGGCAGCTAACCCCTGTCTATTAAGTTTATTATTTGCAATAAATACCATATATGTCCGAATTGACGCAAGGAGTTTTGGTGACCACACCCATGAAAAAAAGGTTTAATATATTGACAGAGAGCAATTTATCTTTAGCTCAGTTTGCTAATGGCCTGTGTAGCCTATAAGCGGCATGGGAAGTGAAAGGCATAAGAGAGGAGAGGAGCGGTAGGCTAGATGGGTTACTGAATGAGCTCCCGGCGCAGCGTGCTGAATGGGTCAAACGACAAAAAAACGGTTCGATCGTTTCGGCGAACTCTGACTTTAGTAGCAGTGAGATAGTGAGCAGTAACGAACTTTTATTTCGAAAAGGAGAATATCGTTTTTCAGTTCTCTGCGTCCGATGGCAGTCCTCTGGTCTCGATTACCTTGGTGTTATTATGCCAACGTCACCCAATCGATATGACTTTCATTTCTAGCTGCCTATCGTCGACTTCAGTTGGGAGCTGACATCACTGGTTGTAAGTCAAAAATTAATCCTTTGGATCTCAGGAGGAAGAGTTTTTTTTAAATTGAATTACAATAAGCTGTAAGCGAAATGTCAAAATGCATACTGAAAAAAAGATCTGTATTGCTTGCCTTATCCATGTTAGGATATAGGCTATGTTTAAAATGAAAAAAATCAAGTAAACGTCTCAGTTGTAAATAAACACTATATTTAAAAAGTTGTAGGGTTCCACACCATCAATTGACATTTTTTAACGTTTATAGTTTATCTTTGATTTTAAACATAAAACTATCAAAGTGAAATTCTAATAGTATAACAACAGCTGTTTATTGTATGGGCATACAATAAAAATAATAATTGTTACTACTACTCGTATCAATGTATTTTTTAAGAACCTGATTATTGAATAATACTGCATGATCATGTAGATGTTGAAATTAGCCAGACCAATATTAAACTGTTGAAAGTTTAACTTACTATTCTTATCACGTTCGTGCTTGTGTATGTCATCTGTCTCCAATAGGTCTTGCGGCTTGTCAAAACTTTATTGAAAGCTGACAGAATAACGCGGGGACTTCGAGGAACAATCACTTTGCATGCGCCCTTACCGACGTCCTTTCGCTCTGTCACATTCCGAGGTATATTCGAACCAGCCTTCATGAGACATGATTATATTAGGCTGCAAAGTAAAACTGCAGGAACAAAAACACCACAAATAACTCTTGTCACATCGGAGGCCTCACTTCAATTAGACACAAACTCAATGCATTTGCAGAATGTTAAGAGAGAGTTATTTATAATATTGAATTTCGAAAAGGTCTTACCCCCAGCTTAGTTCTATTAGCTCCATGCACACGACTTTAAATAGCTGCTTAGTCGCGAGCGGAGCGTCCGATGGAACAGATGGAGCATCAATTTGATTCCATCCTCCAACACCATCCAGAGATTGATTTTGCACTTGCTTTTAATTTTACCATAATTAATTAGATCATTACAACTGTTTTCCATTGATTTTCCCATTTAAATTCAAAATTAAAGGTGAATTAGTATGTGATCTGTTTTCTATTAACCGTATGGGACAACAATATAGAACAAATGTTCACCGACATTGATATGCAAAACCTCACCATTATCTATATGCAAAACATTGCAGTAAAATGTTGTAATCTAAATAATTATTTCAATATATTACTTCTCTGGCATCGACGATGGTGAAACATATACCTAGTCGGTTCTGAAGTAAAATGTCCTAAATCTCTCGAAATGACAATTTCCAAAAATATTTAAACTACAATTTGAAGACACAGGAGCGAGCAAAAATACACACGTGCACACACACTTTAAGAAAATGTACCAAATTTGTACATTCTAGAAAAGACAATGATGGGGTGTTGTAACCTTTCACCTGCATTTGTCCAGAGGGCTGATCTAATTAAAGGAGGGACATGGGCTTTTGGATCCACTGGATCTACCTCTTTACCTTCTGAAATGTACAGGAAACGCTCGTATCTGTCAAGTGAACTATTAGTACTAGTTACACATTAACGGTTGATTTGCATTTAAACTGGAATCGTGAGAAGTAACCAATTGGACTAACCAGAGTGTTCTGGTGAGGTTCCTGCTTACCAACCCGGGTATTGTTTTATTTAAAAACGGAAGCCAAAAGAAATCTACAAATGTCATTTCCGGTTAAATAAAATGACATGGTTGAACGAATTCTACCTGATTTTTACAGCTCAGAGTTATCACTTTTGTCCACTGGTCCGGAGCTCCGTCTGTTGGCTAATCCACCTGCCCGCCCAGGATTCTGAGCTCTACTACGCCTTTGCGTATTCCGTATATTTGATGTTTCTCTGTAGGCCTATTCCGGATAGGCCTACGTCCTCACTATGAAAGCATATTATGAACATTGCCATTCAAACAACTTACACGAATGATGATCGTTATACCAATATGCAGTTTTATCATGGTAGGCCGGTGTATATGGACGGATTGCTACAGGCCTACAAGAGAACTAACGATATAGGCTTAAATGTCAATTCCGGTATTGCTCATGGATAACTACAGGCCATTTAACGTGTACTATCTTTCATGTGAAATCGTGAAAAATGAAGAACAGAGATAAAAGTAAATGTAAAACTTTTACATCTGTTAGGGCCATATTTCAGATGATAAAATCCACACATCGTGAGTAACGCTGTATCTTTGAGAACGGCTGTTAAATGCGACACATTTAAACCCACATATTATGAACCATTTATTATGAATTCAATTTTGAGATACATTGGACTGACGAGATGACAGTTAGCATTAGATTTATCTCGAGTCAGTTTTCCCGCTCTCTCTCTCCATCTCTCACTAACTCACTCGCTTGCACGCACGCACACACACACACACACACACACACACACACACACACACACACACACACACACACACACACACACACACACACACACACACACACATTAACACAAACACACACTCCGACTAGGGTTCATTTATTTATTCGTAGCCTAGCGTACCAATGGGAGGTAAGTGAAAAATCCTAACGCTAGAGAAAGAGGATTCTGGTTATATTAGGCTACTTTGATTAGTATACACTTTGTTAAATTACTTTTCATACCCTGAGTACAAAAGCAGTCAGCACTGCGGAGTTTCAGAGCTCTCCATGCCCCGGGTACCACAAATGATTAACCAAAATTAACATCTGATTTGCATTTTAAACGTGAATGAATACAATGCATTGCCTGGGCCAACATATATATTCTATGCGGATAAGGATTTAATGTATTATTGGTGTAATAAATTATATTGAATGGTACTAACATATTAATATTAACATTAATTATTATTTTTTATTATGATCCCATTTCACATGTAGGCCGTACTGGTTGTTTTTTCACACATGGAGCTAGGCCATAAGCATTTTCCGAAGGTTGGGTACTTATAATGATAGCCATTGGTTTAACCAGTTAGGGCATTTCAACTCATGAATATTTACCTTACTCTGTTTGATAAAGGAACTGTGTTAATGTTTGAAATTAAGAAGTTGAGTGGGCGTTTGAAACTGTAAAACGTTTTCGTTGCACCTTTTGACCATACCTGAAGTGTTAATGGAGAAAATCTTTGTTGATAAATGATAGTGCAGCGCCCTACATTCGGAAGTTCTTCATCATGTGGTATACAAGTGATTTGATGTACTCACCTTTCTGTCTCCTCATCCAAAACAGGTTTAGAACAGTAGGCTATTAGTAATGAATGAGTATTACTATGGGAAACAGTGCCAGTATTGTAAACAGTGTCAGTATTGTAAACAGTGTCAGTATTGTATACAGTGTCAGTATTGTAAACAGTGTCAGTATTGTAAACAGTGTCAGTATTGTATACAATGTCAGTAAGCATTGTTAGTATAAAAACAGTATTAGTAATAAAAAAATCTGCATATTGATATTGTGCTTATTGATACTAAAGCAGTATTGATATAGTGTCAGTAGTAAAACAGTATTAGTTCTGTAATAGCATTAGCGTTGAAACAGTATTAGTAGTATAAAATGTATTATTATTCAAACAATATTAATAAGGTTTTGAAACAGTAAAGGGATATTATTAAAACATTATCCTTATTGATACCCCATGAGTGAACAGTTTTAGTACAGGAAGAATTAGCATTAAAACCGTATTACTATGTTATTTCATCATAAGTATGGGAAACAGTATTACTATTTAACCAATATTAATATTTAAAGATTGTGTAAGTATTGTGAACGGTAATACTATTGAAAAGTATATATTATAACAATATTAGTTTAATATTGAAATTATATTACTCTTAAAACATTATTAGCATTGAAATAGTAAATATTGAAACAATATACTGTAGGTAGTATTGAAATTATTTACTTTATTAGTGTTTGAACAAAATATGTAATGTAAAAAAGTATTAGTATTAAACAGTATTAGTATTGCTACATTATTGTTGAACAAATCTATTATTAAAGCAGTGTTACTATAATATTGAATTATTACTTGTAGAGAAACTTTATTAGTATGCTATTGAAAGAGTATAGTATTGAAACAGTATTAGTTTCAAAACAGAATAAGTATAGCATTGAAACGTTATTATTGTAACGTATAGGCATGTGCTAAGGTGCATGGTGTAAACTGACCTGCCAATCAAACTCTACATATCTGCTTAATGATAATAACAAGGGGTTTCTTTTTTTAATCGCTCTGAAATTTCCACACCAAGGTATAAAATATGTTCATTAAAGACTTAATAATGCACTCTTGCACTTTATACAATATGCAGATTTGAGGGTAATTGTTCAATGTGCCCTGCAGTGCCGGATTAAAAATAGGACGGTGTGGGCCCATGTCATTTAAAAAATATTCTTCATATTGTAGCATTGTTCTGGGAGCAGGGGTAAAGTTTCCCTCCTCCCTCCCCCCCCTTCAAACTTTCCACATGAATAATCAAACGTTTGCCCGGAACTTCACAAAGCCTGCTGAAAGAAAGGCCTTCTAATGAGTTGGGTCTTGTATAATATAGACCATTATAACTAATTCAAACTAATTGCAAATACATTGCATTGTCCCACTACCCAACATTACTGTAAAATGGATGTATAATTTCAGTACATGTGCTCTAACCAACGTGTTGTAGTGTTGGTATATTGGCAATGGAAACTTTCTATGTGAAACATATAAAATTGAAAGGGCAATACATGCAATGTTAAAAATTACATTTCTCGTTGTAGCCCAAATCAGCTTGATAATATCTTGTAGCCTTTGACATAACTACATGTAAGCATCAATTAATAAAATCAGAGTAATGTTTCTCTGAAATTACGTAGACAACCATTGCTGCTAAACTATTCCAGCCAGCAATTTACCACACAGGACCCTGATTTGCCCCTGTGTTCCAAGTCTGTATGATTCCATGTCTTTATAATCAGTGTATATGTGTGTGTGTGTGTGTGTGTGTGTGTCTGTGTGTGTGTGTGTGTTATTAGCCTTGGGCTGCCCAGAGGTGGTCACCCAGCTGCCTCTCTGTAAAGCAGACAGGGAACAGCTTCCCATCACATGTCAGCAATATGGGAAACGGAGCTTCTGTCCGGTGGGCCTGCTACATGTGTTAGCCCATGGCGTGTCTTCTGTGGATGGATTATCATTGTTATGAATGCATTATCTTTGATGTAATTTGCATTTTTCCCGGTGCCACAATGAACTGCCACTGCAAATATCAGCATGTCCCTCTTCTTCGTATTTCACTGACATTGCACTTTTAAAGGTTGTGTCTAGTATAAATATTTCACACAATGCTCATTTGTAATATTGTTTGTTATGTATATTCTTTAGTCAAGTCCTGTAATATGCAGTATTTATTGGGCAATCTTTACTGTGATTTTCCATTGTTCTGGCAGTAAACCTCTCAACTAAATACTTTTTTTCAGATTGTCTAAATTGTTTTGAGGTCTTTGTTTTTTGAATGATTTGAAATCATATTGTGTGTGTGTGTGTGTGTGTGAGCACACAAAAGTCTATGGGTTTCTGTCTGATTGTGTGTTTGTCTTTGTGTGTGGTTGCATAGCTGTGCATGTATGGGTGAATTTGTGTGTGTATCTGGTTGCGTGGTTGTGTGTGTGTGTGTGTGTGTGTGTGTGTGTGTGTGTGACTGTGTGTGTATGTGTGTGTGTGTGACTGTGTATAGTGTATACACTTCTGTGACTCTCCCCTCCTCGACATCACCGGATGAGCAGTTTCCACATAAGCTCCTGATCACTTGTGTAAATGCTTCCTGTCACCTTCACTGTTGTAATGATCATGAAAACCCTGACCTTGATCTATGGGAAGCTGTAATGTGACTGAGGGGCCTCCTCCCACATACTTTTCACTGTGTGTTTCCCAAATGCCCCCCTATTCAATACACAGCCCTCTACCATAGCCCTGGGCGGAACCCGTGCAGAGTGCGCCGCGAAGGGAATAGGGTGGCGTTTGGGATGGAGTTCTGGCTCCGAGCATGGAGGTGAGCCAAAGGAGGGATCCAAGTTAGATTGTTTAGTGGTAATAAAAAGCTAGTATTGAGGCTGTAATGGCGTGGGGCATTCCTCCTCTCAAAGCCATTTGGCTGCTAAGTCTTTTGTGATAGAAGCCTCTGTGTGAATGTAGATTCCGATTCTGACTGTGAGACAGCGGTAATTGTCCTCCCAGGGTTCTGGTTGGATTTTATTGTGCATAGGGCCTAATCCTTTATGTTGAAGAGCTGCTAGCTGTATTTAGGGACAGGGAATAGGCTCTGTGCGTTTCACAGTAGTCTGTGTTTACTAATCACTTTTACGTTCTGTTTTGTCGCCGCCGCCCTGTTGTAGTTCAAAGTATGACTGCGATAATCTGGGCTCTCATCTGGAGATGTTGTACTGTAGAAATACGGATCGCAAGGAGTTAAGTGCGAAACGTGGCCCCAGATCAATGCAGTGAAGTCTCTTGCCTCATAGTGCAGCTGCTTCGTTACAGCCTGGAGTTCAAATCCTGGTCACAGTGTCCCCACGCTGCCTGGGGGGGCGGTGTCTCGTGTGGCGGTGAAAACTCTCTGTGACGTTTGGACTTGGTTGGGTGGGTGTTGGACAAGGGTTGCCTTTTACCAAGTCCAGTTCTAGCGGCTCTTTGAGCTAGGTCAGGCGCTTGTGAGTTCAATTATGTTGGCCGATGATTGTGTTCTCCTCCAAGCCTATAGGAGATAGTGAGGACTTACTATGGGCGAGCAGTGTGGCTAGGTGAGATGCTTTGGATGACACGATATTGGTATGGGAGAAAAACAAGGACATTTACTGTGTATAAATCAATTCTGGTGACTTTCCTGAAATTCGACAATGGCAGTGGAAGACTTGTACATTTTTGTAATTGACCGTACGTTTTGTGAAATGTACAGGACGTTTGTAAACCTAGCGCAAACTAGGTGGTACGGTCAGTTATTACAAAACTTGTGTGTAAAGTAAGATTTCTATGGTTCAGGGGGTAGGCCTTCAACATGTCTTATTTTTCTGGAAAATAAAGTGTGAGGACTGGCCACAACAAAGACTGCTTGAAATCTAATTTAGTCTGTAAAATCTGGTTTAGTGCGATGTTGTTTATGATCAGGCCCACGCCAGCTTTTCATATTTAAACGAGCAAAGGTTTAATTACCAAATGATGACAGTGTCATATGGTGCCATGATGGCACAGGGTGCCTAATGAATGCAGAAAAGCGAGGGATGAGTGTGAGAAAGAGAAAAACAAGGGATGCGTGGGACGAGTGCGCGACGCCGCGACACTGAGTGACAGTGGGACACACAGAGCCCGAACAGCAAAACCCAGAGACACAGAGACAGAATAACATCTGTAATTTGCAATTCACTAATGTTCAATGGTTGCTCATGGATTAAGAATTTTAAACTATTTTGTGGCAGATGGAGGGAATGCAAGAGAGAGAGAGAGAGAGAGGGAGGAGGGGGGAGGAGGGGGGAGGGACGTCTAAGCAGCATATTTACATCTGTATATCAACGATGGGTTGGATAATCAGAGAGAAAAAATCTACTGTCTGCATACAATCTTATCTCTCTCTTTCGCTCTCTTCTCTCTGTCACTCTGTCACCCTCTTTCCTCCCTTTGCTCTCTGTCTCTCCTTCTCACGGCCTCCATTACTGTGCAGCCAGCGCAAACATTAAAGGAGGCCTCCACCGTCTCCTCCATTTTTTCTAAAAAGACGTATTTAAATCTGCCGGGGACAGCTTGTTAGATGGTGGGCGCTTTGTGCACGGCTCGCTCTATCTATCCTGATATAATGGGAAGACAGTTGGGAGAGCGCTGGACCCGGGACCTCAACGGCTCACACATCACAGTTAATTTCAGCCCAGTGTTGACGTGATGTGTGGTACTGAGATATTGCGGGGAAGTAGTATCGGTTAGTGAGCCGCCAAAAGGATATACATGCTTAACCAGGCATGAAACCTGGCTGAATTACACCATATTTACACTTCTCTCAGATCAGTGCTTTGTCATTAAAATTTGGGCCGCATCCCAAATGCCATCGCGTTGCCTTAACAGGGACCCTACTTTTGACCGGAGCTCTATGGACGCCGTTTGGGACAGAGCCTTGGTCCGGTAACCTGCACCGTTTTTATGGATCTTGTTTAATGATGCACTCCTATGCAATATTGCTGCCCCGCAATCTGTAGCACAAAGCTCTGTATGGGCGTTGTGTTCCTCTGCAATGTAATTAAATGAACTAAGCTACTACACAAACCTCCAACCTTGAGCTGCCTTGCTGGGCATTGTTGTATTTTATTTAAACATGACATACACCGTGTAGTTTACATTTTCGCACACTCTCAATCTACTTTATCATTCTGCTAATCTGTGGCCTTGGTAACTATAACTCTTCTCCTTAGTAGATTTTTGAGCTGTCTTTCTATTCCTTATTAGCCTTTGTAGCTATGATTATACTCCTTAGTTGACCTTCTTTAGCTATCATTCCAGTCTTTAGTAGTCTCTCTTTAGCTATCATTCCAGTCTTTAGTAGCCTCTTTTTAGCTATCATTCCAGTCTTTATGTAGGCTCTCTTTAGCTATCATTCAAGTCTTTAGTAGCCTCTCTTTAGCTATCATTCCAGTCTTTAGTAGCCTCTTGTTAGCTATCATTCCAGACTTTAGTAGCCTCTCGTTAGCTATCATTCCAGTCTGTAGTAGGCTCTCTTTAGCTATCATTCAAGTCTTTAGTAGCCTCTCTTTTGCTATCATTCCAGTCTTTAGTAGCCTCTCGTTAGCTATCATTCCAATCTTTAGTAGCCTCTCCTTAGCTATCATTCCAGTCTTTAGTAGCCTTTCTTTAGCGATCATTCAAGTCTTTAGTAGCCTCTCTTTAGTAGACTTTCTTTAACCATCATTCTTCTCCTTACCACTTCATGACATGACAAGCAGTGAAATGATAGCTTAATAAAATTGCTACCCAGATTATCCCCCATAGGGCTGGCAGCATTCACACTAGCTTTATTTTTTTCTCATCCAATCTTTTTCAAATCTTCTCTGATCTGATTGGTTGACATTTGTTTGATTCAGCCAATTGGAAGTTTCTTTTTACCAAAATTAATCTCAATTGGACTTCCTGCTTAAGTGCAGCCTGTTTCCTCAGTGTAACACCAATATGTGTACAACCCTTCGCAGAAATAACGACCAGAGAGAGACTCTGTCAGCATCCAGACAGTAGTGTACAGGGCTACAGAGAGGTAACCCTGTCATTAGGACTTTAAAGATTTGCATAGGCCCTCAGTCCCAACCAGGCCGTACAGGGGTCTGAACTGCACGGAGGTGGTGTGTGTGTGTGTGTGTGTTTACAGGGTGGGCTGTGGAGACCTCACCCCTTCATTAGTAATTAAGTGCTGTTGTCACACTGTGACGTAATGAATGCACTCTGGCCATCCATCCTTTGACACCAGAGCTGTGGAACCAGACAGCGAGAGAGACTCCCTCACGCTAAATCACTACACTGACTCACACATTTACATTTGAGTTATTCAGCTGATGCTCTAATCCGGTGCGACTTACATAGATTATTGATTGCGTGCATTTAGTACTTTTAGTACTTTATAATATTTGATTTATTTATTTGTGACTGGAGGCATGCGATGTGGATGAACTAGCTGACTCGAAGAAGTGGGGGACCTCAGTTGCCGTGACAATATGCCGGTCAGAATGGAAATGTAGCCAGGACACCCGTGGTTACACCTGTTCTTTTTGAGGTGCCATGGTATTTTTAGCTTTTAACGACCAAGGAAAGGCGCACAACTTTCATGTGTCCAGTATCAATATTTCACAAACTACTCATTTGTGGTAGCCTGCGCAACATCCCTTCACTGCCTTGGGGCATTGGGACTGGATCAGTGGACCAGAGGAAAGAGTGCACCCTACTGGCCATACAAAACCACGTCCAGCTGTGTCTGGTCTCTGATCCTGCTTATGTCCAGAGGCACCTGCACCAAGCTGCCTGTCATTCTGTGATCTGACAACAAACAGACTTACAGCTAGCCAACGCCGCAGATTCACCTCGCTTGGAAGGTCTCTCCTGGGACTGCTTTTAGTGGGTTTGGGTTGTCAAACAGTGCTTTGGAGAAACGGATACGAGCGTTACATGGAGCACTATTGATTGAAAATATTTAAAACGATCATCGTCATTACCATAAGGGATACTTCAACTAGCAAAAGGAACGGATACTTCGTTAGCAAGATATACTTTCCACAAAGAGCCAAAAGGAAAACACAATTTACTAAGTTTCAATGTCTTAAAATGTGACAGTTCATAGCGTTAACTTTTGATATTGTAATTTCGGATTGAAGCTTGTTGTATTACAAATTCTACAAACAAAACGCTCAGTGGAACAAAATAGACAATCCCTGTCACTTTGATTATATCCTCTCAGCTAAAAAGAACTGCAGGTTTTTTTCTCTCGGTACGTTAAGCCTGAGCGCGGACGTGTTATGGCGGTGAGTGCCAGCTACATATCCCTGTATGCTTGGGCCTTTGACTGCCTTGGCCTCTCCCTCTCTATCTCTCCCTCTCACACGGGCCTATCCCCGGGCCTGGAGAAACATCTGTCACGGTGGCAGCCATGTTTCTCTGTGGCTGTGGTCACAGTGAGCCGGGCGTCAGGTGAAGGTGGTGCCTGCCTGGCTGCTGACATGGCACACATGGATACCCGCGACAACAGCTCTCATTAACAGGCAAATGGAGCAGGAGAACCCGGGCAAATTGAGCCGCTGCGGTATTTCGCCAGGATCAACCCGTGCCAGATTGCAGCATGTTCGCATTGCCGATGTGACATCACAGGCTGTACGAAGTGCCAGCCCCCCCCCCACCCCCCCACACCAGTCATCCTCAGGAACTCACCCCTACCCATCCCCAACTTCCCGCCACTCCATCCCAAAAAAAATTTACATCTCTAATCATCTGCCAGGCTAAACATTATTCTTCATGATTCAGACCAGCCATGCCTGGCCTCCTCTTACGGAGCCGAGCATGTTCCCTCTCTCTGTCTCGCTCTCCTTCTCTCTCTCTCGTCCTCTCCCTCTCTTTTCACCTATCTCTTTTGCCCTCTCACTCTCTCATTCTCTCTCTCTCTCTGGGCGAGAAGCAGCCAGGCTTGGGCTAATTGCTCAGCCTTTTCTGCCCTTCGTTTGTGAGAATGACAAATCGATTCCAAAATCATCAAGCCATGATGCTGTTTCTGCGCGTGCATCACTGATATCAAAGGATACATTAAGTGGTCTGGTCTTCTATTTTTAAGAGACGTTGCCTTATTACATGGCAAAAATTCGTACAGAGAGCTGTTAGTTGTACAATGAATTGGAATATGCATATGCATTTAGAAAACATATTTTTACTATTAAATTTGTCGACCTGGATTCAGTCAAAAAGCATATTAAAGGCATTGCAGCTTTTATAGGCCATGTTTACCTATTATCAGTAAATGGTGAGGATTTTGTTTCAGTCGAGAATGTACTTTAAAAGCTGCAATGACTATAGGTCTGGAATACAAAAATGTGCAGTCTGGGTATTTTTTCAATAACAAAACCATATTTTAACACTTCCTTTAGTATGGATATGTGATATGTTGTTTATATGTTCATCCCAATAAAACATTTCAAGTTTTAGAGCCTGTATCAGCATATACATGACATTGTTGAGGGACCCGTTTTGGCTAAACAGCACCACTTTCACAACTAGTGGCCAGGGATAGGATATCCACATAAATAAACACGCTGATATACCATAATTGAAAAGAAATCCCATGTTGAAATTTCTGAAGCTCAGTCCAAAGGTCTAATTTCATAATACATTTTTCATAATACATTTTTTGACATATCCATGTAAAGCTGAGGTGTGATATATGGTTCCATACAGTAGGGTCCAGCTATATTAAGATTCACACTGAATTTGTCTGAATGTCTGAGGTCTCCCTCTCCCCAGCCTTCTTGGTGTCCCAATTTCTCTCTCTCTTTCTCTCTCTCTCTTCCATTTCTTTTTCTCTCTCCGTCTCTCTCTCGGTAACAGTAATAAACTCTTCAACATGAACAGAAACTGAAGGGAGAGATCAATGGGAGGAACGGAGAAGCTTGGCAGATTTAATTAATTACTGCATATTAGAATGTTTGTTTACAGAAATGAACTGCTTACAAGAGGTCTGATGTTAATTAATTTAAAGCTGTACATACACACACGCGCGCATGCTCACACGCACTCACACGTGTGGACAACGCACGCATGAGCAAACATTCACGCCCCAAAATGTGTGTGGGTCGATGACTGCAAAGGTACATTCCACGTCAGGTAAAGCCAACCGTCTTATTGAGCTGATTCCATCAACAACTGTGAGCTGTATGAAATATATACGAGAGAGAAACGAGCCACGCCAATTACGGCTGAGTGTTTACACGACTTCTTATTAATAACCTCAATTAGTGTTCGCGGGAAGGTGAACGTGAAGAGCAAACCTGCATTATTGTTCACCATTGAGGACTGCCTCAGCCCCCCCACTAACCCCGGTGCTGACCCCCTGACCCCTGGTGCTGACCCCCCTGACCTGTGGTGCTGACTTCTCACAACAGAGGAAATCAAATGTGATGTTTTAGAAGGGATAAGCAAGACGCCTGGCAGTTGAATAAGACCGTGGGATATAACTGAGGGCGTTACAGCTAGAGGAAATATTCTGAGTGGATATCAATGGGTTGGAGTTGGGGTCGGTTTGGCCTGCTGTGTTATTGGAAGATATATCTCTGTGTCGCTGGGTCAGGCTTCATGGTTGGGGTTAGAGGTGTAGGAAATAGGGTTAAGGCAGGTGTAGGTAATAGTGGAATAGATAGTTGTTGACAAATATATGGTGGTGTAGTTGTTGTAGTTGTAGTGGTGTAGTTGTTGTTTATAGTGGTGAAGATTTTGTTGATAGTGTAGTTGTTGTTGATAGTGGTGTCGTTGTTGTTGATAGTGGTGTAGTTGTTGTTGATAGTGGTGTAAGTGTTGTTGATGGTGGTGTAGTTGGTGTAGATAGTGGTGTAGTTGTTGTTGATAGTGGTGTAGTTGTTGTTGATAGTGGTTTAGGTGGTGTAAATAGGGTTGTAGTTGTGGTTGATAGTGGTGTTGTTGTTGCTAGTGGTGTAGTTGTTGCTAGTGGTGTAGTTGTTGTTGATAGTGGTGTAGATAGTGGTGTAGTTGCTGCTAGTGGTGTAGATAGTGGTGTAGTTGTTGTTCATAATGGTGTAGTTATTGTTGATATTGGTGTAGTTGTTGCTAGTGGTGTAGTTGCTGATAGTCGTGTAGTTGTTGTTGATAGTTGTGTAGGTGGTGTAGATAGTGGTGTAGTTGTTGTTTATAGTGGTGAAGATTTTGTTGATAGTGGTGTAGTTGTTGTTTATAGTGGTGAAGATGTTGTTGATAGTGGTGTAGTTGTTGTTTATAGTGGTGAAGATTTTGTTGCTAGTGGTGTAGTTGTTGATAGTCGTGTAGTTGTTGTTTATAGAGGTGAAGATTTTGTTGATAGTGGTGTAGTTGTTGTTGATAGTGGTGTAGGTTTTGTTTATAGTGGTGTTGTTGTTGTTGATAGTGGTGTTGTTGTTGTTGATAGTGGTGTAGGTGGTGTGGATAGTGGTGTAGTTGTTGTTGTTAGTGGTGTAGTTGTTGTTGGTAGTGGTGTAAATAGTGGTGTAGTTGTTGTTCATAATGGTGTAGTTGTTGTTTATAGTGGTGTTGTTGTTGTTGATATTGGTGTAGTTGTTGTAGATAGTGGTGTAGTTGTTGTTTATAGTGGTGAAGATTTTGTTGATAGTGGTGTAGTTGTTGTAGATAGTGGAGTAGGTTTTGTTTATAGTGGTGTTGTTGTTGTTGATAGTGGTGTTGTTGTTGTTGATAGTGGTGTAGGTGGTGTGGATAGTGGTGTAGTTGTTGTTGGTAGTGGTGTAAATAGTGGTGTAGTTGTTGTTCATAATGGTGTAGTTATTTTTGATATTGGTGTAGTTGTTGTAGATAGTGGTGTAGTTGTTGTTTATAGTGGTGAAGATTTTGTTGATAGTGGTGTAGTTGTTGTAGATAGTGGAGTAGGTTTTGTTTATCATGGTGTTGTTGTTGTTGATAGTGGTGTTGTTGATAGTGGTGTAGGTGGTGTGGATAGTAGTGTAGTTGTTGTTGTTAGTGGTGTAGTTGTTCTTGATAGTGGTGTTGTTGTTGTTGATATTGGTGTAGTTGTTGTTGATAGTGGTGTAGTTATTGTTGATAGTGGTGTAGTTATTGTTGATAGTGGTGTAGGTGGTGTAGATAGTGGTGTAGGTTTTGTTGTTAGTGGTGTAGTTATTGTTAATAGTGGTGTAGGTGGTGTAGATAGTGGTGTAGGTTTTGTTAATAGTGGTGTAGGTTTTGTTGATAGTGGTGTAGTTGTTGTTGATAGTAGTGTTGTTGTTGGGGATGGTGATATAGGTGGTGTAGATAGTGGTGTAGATAACAGAATGTTATTTTACTGGTTGTACAATGCTATATAAGGAAAATTATGCACAGAACTAATTACAGCTCTAAGTTATAGGAGGTGTACAATGATCAGCAATGTGGATTCAAACAGTATTAATTAACATGGCACAACCAGGCCAGTATTGTGGCTTTACATTCACTCCGCAATGCGTCATGCCTAAGAACAGCTCCTAGCTGTGGTATATTGGTCGTATATCACTCCTTTATGCCTTATTCCTTACATATAATATGATTATCCAATCAGCATTTAGGATTCAAACCACAGTGCTTAGACGTGGTGGGGTAAACTGGCAGTACACCACAAACCTCAAAGAGGCTTAATTGCTGTTATGAACCAATTAACAACAAAATTAGAACAACACAAAGTTAAGATGTCATATCTGTGGTTTATGTTGTCATATTCTATGGCTTTCAGCTTCATGAGCATTCAGGATTCAAACCTGCCGTTTTGTAATAGGTGAAGATCTGTGCCAACATCACTGTGGGAGGCGTCATGTCAAACTTGAAATACTAGCCTAGCTGCTAAATAAGCAGCAAACCATACCTCAATGCAGTAAAGAATGTTATAGTTTCTGCACTACACCCTACGCCCAAAATGTTATATTTATTAGACTTATCCAAGACCTCAAAAAAGGTGTGCTGGAGTAGTTTTAAACATTGTTTTAAAGATTGTACAATATATTTGTACCACAAATTTAGTTTTTGGTAGCACAAATATCACTCAGAAATAAAATATGAATTTGTAAGAAATAAAACAAATTAATTAGATTAAATGTCAAAATCTGTATGACCTATTAGTCATGTTCCCTCGTTATGTTCCATCCCTGGGTTTCTTTTCAATCTACGGCCAAAAAATTACCAAGAATAATTGTTGGCATTTTATTTCCCACTGTGCCGATCTCAAGCCGAACCATGACACAAAGCAGCAATACGTTTCAGTCGGTGGGTTGGGTGAACCCTTACATTCCCAGTGAATACCGTGCATTTGTAGCTTCTGTAGTGTCTTTAAAGAAGGTATAGAAGTGCTTATCCATGTGCCCTGTTGACTTTCTGTGGCCACTTTATCAGTGGGTGTATCTACTTAGGGATTGAAAGAGGCACATCACTTGGCTGCAGCTGCCACACACACACACGCGCACACACACTGTCAGTATAACCCTGAGTCTCAGGAGGTCTCTCTCTGGACAATGATGTATTTAAGCTCCTCCTGAGGTCAGATGGACTCTGTCCAGAACATCACCTGCAATCAATAGTGTTGGTAAACCAGCCACAACTGAACTGTGGGCACTTGTGTGTTTGTGTGTATGGGAGCGTGTGTGTTTGTGTGTGTGTTGGTAAACCAGCCACAACAAAACAGACATGGAGAGGGCTCTCTCCTAAACACACTCTGAGAGACGTGTATGGGCCATTGCACAGCTGAAACTACGCTGTGAGAAGGATGGCTTGAGACACTGCTGTTCTGATACTTCAGCAGTGTGGATGTGGGATTGCGTAAGTATCGTATTTGCGTGCGTGTGTGTGTGTGTGTGTGTTAGTGAAAGATTTGTGCTTGGGATTCATTATAGAAATGAAATTTAGGTTTCTAGGAATCACTGTGGGGTTAGGTTCAGGTTAGGATTAGAAACTAAATATTTGTTTTTTTTAGAAAATATTCAATCCCGGTTTGCATATTTTTTGCAGTTTGCAGGTTCGGCTTTCATAGAGCAGAATCTAGCTCAACTCAAACTTCACTGCCAAAATAGGACTGAATGTGTTGGACACAGCACATAAAATTAACTGGGGATTTAAATATGTAATAGCAAACTTCCATTAGGAGCATGCACACATAGATGTATCTGTGCTCTTTTCTCTCATGTAACTGTGAATATCAATATTAGTCACTTATGAAAACTGTGTGTGTGTGTTTGTTTGCATTTGATGTCTGTTACAAACTATTTTATGTATCAATCCCTGAATTTATGTTTAATAAATATTTATTTTACAAAGAATATTGTTTTACGCAATATTTTCTCACAATGCACCGCCAAGGTTTTGTCATTTGGCCGATATTTGAAACGTCTGCAGCGTCCTTTGTCACATTGAACTTCGAGTCGAGTAACAAATATCAATGGCAAGTGTCTATTCCCTTTCTTGCGGTACAAGACTTTGAAAAGTGGGCACAATTTCAATCATGGGGTCCACAAACTTGGGCCCAAAACAATGAATGCAGAAGCAGTGGTGTGTCAACTGCCAGTGGGTTTTGAAGAATTGGCATAGTCATTTAGGCAGCACCTCACATCCTTCACAAACAAATGAAGCCCCCACAGCTTCAAAGTAAGATTGATATCTCCTTTTGAGACTCCATACACAACCCTGGGATTTTGAATATTGAGAGAGGGGCTTCTCTCTGTGGGGAGGAACCTGTCAGACCCCCCCCCCCCCCAAACGCATCCTCTAAGGTGATAGGAAAACAGGGTGAAAAAGCCACAAAGGAGTTTTCATCGAGTTCATCAATATTCACTCATTCATCTTAGAACGCTGGCAGGTTCTAGATTTGAAACTTAAGCTGTGACATGACTGAATGGGTGTTCTTCGTTGTCACAGTGAGGAAATGTCTCAAATTGAATTCCTAAAATTAACCCAGCTAGAACAATCCCCAACCAGAATTTTTTTTCTGGACTCCCACTCGCAGTGATACATTTTACTTAGTGATGGAAAACTTTTCAATTGCTGTTCAAGTCTTAGCACTACCCAGCCAGTAAATAGGTTAGGGTTGAATGTGCTCTGTATACACTAAAAGAGAGCAAGACAAAATATTCATTGTTATAGGTCGAGAAAATGTCTCATTTGATTTCCCCCAAAATATCATGACTTAAAACCAAACAAAAGTAGGGGTCATATATTACAGAGGAAAATGTATGTGTTCTTTATAAATCTCCTTTAATATTTTTTTCCCCTCTGTGTTTGAAAACAATTTATCCTATGAATTCTAACGTATTGTATCCAAACATCACCATGTAGCAATACATTGGTAAAAAAACACTGCCTTTAAAAAATAAAACAAAATGTATTTCTTAATAAAGCTGTTTGAGGTAGGTTTTAAAGGCAGCGAACCCAAGGAGTGAATGGACAATATCACCCATGACTGAACTGGTCACCCTGTGTCTCAGTGACCTATACTCACATGGGTCACAAAATGTGCAAAAGCTTGTGACCGAGAAGCAGGGGAACTCCTTCATGCTCTTCTGTCGATATGTGTTGAAATTTGGTTATGGCGTGATTATCATGACAAAACTGCTTTGCTGTGAAATTAGATTAGAGTGTCTACTTCTTAATACGATACAAATAGACAAGCACTACTTGCCGGTCTCTAATGGTGATCTTCTGATTAAACAAACATTAACAGGCATGAATTTATTCTTTATGGCTCAAAATATTTAAATATTATTAGAAACAAAAGGTTTGACTAAGGCACTCTTTAGAATAGTATATATTTTTTTTTGAAGTGAATTTTTTTTGCCATGATGGCCTTTGAAGACTGATACATAAAAAAAAATATTATATGATATCAGTAACAACTATAATTATTATTAATATTGTAATTATTATTAATCTATCTATCTGTTCTCCTTGACATTTTCTATTCTTTGTGTTAGCTCTGGAAAAGCGTTGGGTATCATAGCTTTTTAAAGCAAAACATAAAAAAAAAAAACGTAAGTGGCCCTAAAGTAGAAGATAATGGGGATACTTGATTCTATCCCCTGAAGTCCTTCATTTCCCTGTGGTATGGGCGAGCTAAACAGCCAGCCGCCACATCCACAGACAAATAGCTCCTTCAAATCCAGATTAAACGTTCTTTTAATCACCCGGCCTGAATTGTGAATTAATTAGGAAACAGTTACCAAAAGGGGGTATTTTGTCATAAAAATGTTAATTACCAGGGGGTCTTGACCCTCACTGTGGGCTTTGTGTATCCCCAGCTGAGCCTGTGGAGGCTTGTCCACTGTCGACACTTAATGACGCTGATATTAAACACTCGCTGAGTGTTGTCGCGCTTTTGTCTTCATTCATATCAGAATGAAGTTCTCGGGGGCCCCGGCCGGGCCCCTGCGTTCGTTCGTTTATCAATCACTGTGGGGCTCCAGCTGTTCCACAAGGTTCTGGCCAGGCTTCAACAGCCGGCCTTACAAATTGTCTGTGAATAGCATTGAGCAAGGCCCCCTCAACCCCCTTTTGTCACTGTCTCCTGACAAATGTCTTCTCCGAAAGAGCACACACACACACACACGTAGCCTATACACACAACCTGCCCTCTCTTCTCCAGCAGAACCAGACACAGAGGCTACTACCTTCTGCTCTCTCTCTTTTTCTCCCACTCTATGTGATCGTATGGCCCTGCTTTGCATTCTGACATGTTAGCAACAATGAGGATGGAGATGGAGGCCGAATCAGCAGCTTGGTCTGCTCCGTTTCTTCTACCAGTCTCTCCTGAGCCCCACTGTGACCCTATTAGAGAATAGTGTGTTTCCCTCACAACCTGGACATCTCAAATGGATGGCATTGTTACTGTTTTTTTATTTTTATAAAAGCACCAATGCCTTTTGAAATTCCTAAAATGTGGGTTTGAAAATGTACTTTCAGTGTGGACTATTGCCTAAAAAAAGGATTGCACAAAGACACCATAAAAAGGTTTTAAATATATTTTTTGGGGTGATGATCTGCTGTGTGGATGTTTGTTCTGTACCATCCTCTCTTAGATTCCATACTTCCGGCACTAGAAGTCCCACCCAGTTCCTCTGTCACAAGGGCTACATAAAGGCTACATAACGCAGGTCAAAGGAACTGCTGCATCAGGTAAAAAAAAAAATACACAAGCCCTGGCGTTACCACGGGGATAAAAAAAATTGAATTGTCATAGTAGCAGAATGAATGAATTGTTCAGCTTCTCTTTTGTACCCATTTCAAAGGAAATAATTAAGATAGATGGGCAGATGAATTAGCTGTCCTACAAGGTCAAACACTGATTGCCTTATCACTCCATTATTTCACTCTTGTGGAACTATTACCACTGACACTTTTTCATGATATTTTGTACATCCACAAAAGCAAGGGGGGGAGGGGGGGGAGAAAGAGAGTGAGAGAGATACAAATTGATTGTTTGGCGGTGGAATCAGTCATAGTCATCTTCGGTGGATGGATTAATAGGTTTGATGGCTGTTGCAGGTTGAGGCAGAGGGAGCGGGCTGAAAACAAGAGATTGGTTTGAGCCCCTGGGAACTGAATCGATGTGAGTTGCATGTAAGCTGTTTGGTGTTGTTTAGAGGCAGGCAGGCAGGCAGGGGGAGGCTGGTGAAAAATGTGTGGTGTAGTTTGTTGCGGTGGTCTTCCAGGATGCACTTTTGGTGGTTTTCCTCAGCTATTAAAAGTGATAGAACACCAAGTTCACCTTTGTATCTCAGAAGGTGATCTCTACACTATTAGAAAAAAGGGGTTCCAAAAATGTTCTTCAGCTGTCTTCGTAGGAGAACCCTTTAGGGAATACCTTTTGGTTTAATTTAGAACCAATATAGGAACCTTTCTTCAGAAGATTCTACAAAAGTGTTGTAGTTGGGGTCTAAAAGTGTTTTTTATCCCAGGAATCCTAGGGTTCTCCTATGGGGACAGCTAGAGAACCCATTGGGAACCCTTTTTTAAGACTATGATTGTGTGTCACACCCTTTTATTTGCAATGTCAACTTTCATAACATGCACTTTAAAAGATACCCAGAGCCCTGTCTGTTTCTACCAGCCATAGAACACAACAATCCACAAGAAGATAAGTTAAGTGTGGGGGGGGGGGGGGGGGGGGGGGGTGGACTAAAGGCCAAATCAAGAACAATATCTGTTGGGATTCACATCCTAGTTTATCATCATGAACCTATCAAATATCCCCCAGAAACGACTGCTACTCTTCCCTGTCCGGCTGGATCCCCCCATTTCCAACGTCATTCCAACGTGTTTTCCAACGTGATTCCAACGTTTTCCAACATTTTCCAACGTGATTCCAACGTGTTTTCCAACGTGATTCCAACATGTTTTCCAACTTGATTCCAACCTGATTCCAACATGTTTTCCAACGTGATTCCAACGTTTTCCAACGTGATTCCAACATGTTTTCCAATGTGATCTTTACCAGAGCAAAACAGTGTTTTTCCAGTTGCTCTCTCTCCGTGCCGAAGCCAACTCAATCACATTAATTTATTAACTCCCGCGACGTCACAAAGGCCTTCTACAGTCACCTAGATACACTAGATGAGGAGCTTCTTGGTGACTAGGAGGAAATCTCCCTCTGGTAGGATTAAAACTAGAGAGGATCTGGGCACAGTGTGTACCATATTGTATGCATCATCATCTCCACACTCAGAGAATCTATAAGGATCCGGGCAAATTAATCAACTCCCCACTGTAATTCCAAATATTTGTCACACACGCTGATTGGGGTCAGTGCCTCAATAGTATATCAGGGGAACAAGAACTCCCATAATGATTTATTACCAGCCTAGCCGCACATATTATTATGAAATGAGTTTATTAGTTTTAAATCTAGCAGTAATGTGCTTTTGCTTTAGGGGTGCAGGCATGGGTGACGGGCCTGGCCAACGCCTGTATTATCCACTTGATGTGAATGAAGGCTCTATTGTACCACTACATGTAAGCCCAATTTGTTCATATTACCACCGTATCCACACACACACACACACACACACACACACATGCACAGACATACAATGCAAAACAATGGAAGTGGGACTCTTGTTAGACGTGGATTTGTGCAAGTTTGTGTCATGGAATCTTTTCATCACGACACGTTTGGTCGCCATTTGTTGTTATTGGACGAAATCGTTCTGTGTTCAGGGTGGATTGGTTCCTTTTACAGATGCCATTAATGCATGTAAAGCGTGTGTCTCCTGTTGCCACACAGCATGTGTTTTTGAAATCCATTGCTTCTTGAAGTATGTAACTTCAAGGCCCCATGACCTTAGTTCACCCATTGTGCCCCATTAGAACCTCAAATATAAGACTGTTTAACTGGAATGTTTATGAACAAATACATGAAACAGGAGCAGGGAGACACATTTTGTAATTGTTGCTACTGCTGATTGCTCCTTAAAAGGCCTAAATATCTAGATATTTAGTGGGGTTAGGTCCGATGTCCGTGTCAGACATGACGACATGGATTAGGTCTTAGAATAATGTTCATTAATAAGTACTCACAGACTAGTTTTGGATGCGCACTTGGAATATTGAGGCCGTGCCAGGAAAGCCTGCTTTTTTCATCTCACAGTGGCACTCATAATTCTGTAGACACCCCAAGGCCTAAATAACTGGATACTTTGTGCGCTTAGGCCGTCTGTGGTTTTACTACACTCCTACAGTACTTTGGCACAGCTGGAGGACGTAGAGAGACATACTAGACAACATTGGAAAAGTGCAGCATGAGGCCCTTAACATCCCGTTCTCTTAGTCACAGGAGAATAATAACTAAACAAGAATGTTATTAAACAGTAATGGGACTCGTACAAAATGGGTTCTCTCCCTCCTCATCATTATCAACTCCATTTCTTTCTCCCATTCCTTCTGATGATCAATTAAGTCTTAATGGATAGCCCGCTGAGTGCTGTTTGTGCTCTCAGATGATGACCATCCGTAGCCTACATTTTCCTTGTGTGGTGAAACTGACAAATGACGGAAAAATAAGTCAGAGCAGCAGCAGCACCACAGAACTGTCTGTCACAACTTTCAAAAAGACCACAACCTATTGTTCTGGTCAATTATGTGTTTTGTTCCCACCAACTGAAATGTGTTTGGCTGCAGTATTATTGTTATTAGAGACACACTACCAGAGTCAGAGTATGACTCTGGTAGTGGTCAGAGTATGCACTAGGTCAGAGTATGCAACAGTAGTTGCAAATGTTATTCACGTTTTGTTTGGTGGAACAGCGTCTCCCTTCAGACGTCCAGCTACAGTACACGGAAGCTAAACGGTACAGAAATGGACAAACATGATATTATCACAGTTCTAGATGTTTTTTTTGGCGTCACCACACTGCTGCTTACAATAACAAAGTCAAATAAATTGTGTAAAATAAGTTGCCATCACCGAATGTTTGGGGTGAACGCTGTCATTTTAGCATTAATTGTGTTGATTTGTCCTCCATCAAGCCCCTGCCTCTATCACACGTTAGCAACATACATGATGTAACTGATGTGAACACTCTGAGTGTTGTCACTCCGTAACACAGTGTCATGGTAATGGGGCGGTCTGAGATTCAAGGAGTTACCTCTTCAGCCATTTTCATGCTACGTACATTCATCAACAATCAAGGGCTACGCATTGTGAATCTGTACCAATCTCCGACTTCCCCTTTTAGGACTCCTGGTTCTTTCATAGTGGTACCGCTCAGTCCTTCACAGCACACAAGCTTTGACACACAAAGCCTGATCAACATCCAAGGCTGCCGCTTGTCAGCTCGGGAATATATAAAGATAAATGATATTATGTTAAATTCCACTTAATGACACATTTTTAATTTTCTGAACATGGTCATTTTCTGGCTAGTGAATCAAGTGTAAGGAGCTAATTACGAGAGGATCTGAGCAAAAATAACTCCTCATTTTCAAGGATAATGGAAGAGAAATGCTGTAGATTAATGGCACTATTTATCTTTTTTAAATTTCTATCTTTCTCCGGTGATGGCTGGTGCTCCCCAAGGAAAATATTCATAAAATGAAATTGAAGTCGTAACTTAATAGGTTATTAAAATTTTTTGAGTGCATATCACTTCTCCTTTCGCGGCGCTGTAAATTTAAATTGAACTTTCGCGGTGGCGTCCGTGGTAGTCACCAGAGGAGTTTTTTATGATGGCACAATAGAGGAGGAACATGCATCTTTGTCACTAGGTATTTGCTATTCTAATTTTATGGCAGGCCAGATTATCAAAAAGGAGGGTCGCGAGGCGGCTCACTGACAACACCTCAGCCTTCAGTCATATGTTTCCATTAGAGGCCTCCAGTATCCAGGGGTTTGTATCGGCTATTATTTTCCATTTCACTCTTTTATCTTGATTTAAAGTGAGGGAGCTGGTGTTGCTGAATATTCTCTCTCCTGCCATTTTTATTTCCCCTTTTATTGGAATCTGTCTGTGTGTGTGTGTGTGTGTGTGTGTGTGTGCGTGTGTGTGTGTGTGTCGCGGGGGTGGCAGAGGAGGAAATATTGTACATTAGGTTCCACTAGTGGGACCTGTTCTCTCCTGGGGAGAGTTGTAGATCGGTTCAAGGTGGAATAACTATCTTTAGCCCTGGCTGCTGTGTTGTGTCAGAGATGAAATGAGTGAGAAAGAGATGGAAATAGTGAGGGATGCAAAGCACAAAAAGAGGGAAAAGTGGCGGTGCAATGCTCTGTGTCAGCTTGACGTCTGCTCCCACACCTACATCCCCCTCTCGCGTGAGGTCAAGGGTCACAGCTATTCATTTCCTGGGAAACTTACGATGAGATTTTACTGACTACTTTGTAGTTATGATGAGGCCGACCAGCATGTCATAAATTTGTCTCTGGTTATTGGTCACCAACGATGAAACATTTTTTTATTTGGCTTTTCAAGGACATGGTGTTATATTTTTGGATTGTCGTCCTGCGTGCGACATAACGGGCTGACGCACCGCCATTCATTCATTACCTGGTGAAAGACACTAGGAAAACAAAAATTCTCAATACTCATACTTCTTTTTTTTCACTGTGCCATTTGTCCTGTTAAAAATATTGTTTCTAAAGGTGTCCTGCTCCTATGTTCCATTTGTGTGAAGATAACATTTTGTGTTGTAAAACATATTTCTTCACATTTCAAGCTGTACATTTCTCTCAATGGCGACTACTGAAATGACTGGCTACATTGACGCCTACAACTGAAAGCGTAGCCTGGCTGTACATTTGAAGGACAGTTCTGATACAAGGTTCTATGACTCTTGACCTGAGCATTACCCATAGATAATATCCATTGTCAGAGGTCAGAGTAGAACGCTGAGCAGTGAGGATTACTTTGACCCATGCTTCCGCGGAGAATAGAATCAGTATACTGTAGCTGACATTTGTGCAATACAAAGTAAGGTTTATTAGATCACGGTTGAAAACCAGAAATGTGCCTAGAAATAAGATGCCGTCATTGTGGTAGGAAATCGCATTGTTGGCAAACCATTCATTCTGTCACTTGCTCTCTACCTTTTGAGCTAACTGTGATGCTATTTTATTGTACATCGTACAACTTACCCATCAAACACCACCATTATGTGACATCGTTGTCACTGCAGTGTTTTAGTTTTATGCCCCATTCTCCACGTGCCCTCTTGATAAGTCTAAATCTGTTTTTGCTCTTAACCTGGTGGGATGTCCGTTTATAGTCTGTAACAATGAGTTGAGGACAGGACCTGTTGTGCATTGAGGAGCACCAGGGGCTCACCTCCCAGGTAGCGGCGCTAAGAGCTATGTCTGTTTCATGATTTTAGAACTCAGTTATAACTTACATAATACATAATCGTATTTTTAAAGAGCTTTATAGTCCTTTGTTTCTCTCAGAAAGACTCAAAGGCTTTCTATGAATGCCCGTGGAAGGATTAGAGACCTTACTAAAGATGCTGCTCTCTGAACATTTAACCCTGACTAAACCTGGAAAGACCTGCAATATTAATGTTACTTAAGGGCTGAAAAATCCATATATACTGTATAAGTTTCTATGGTCAGTTCAGAATTAATAACATTTTAAAAACCGACACAGTGCAAATGTATCATTTCTGAAGCAAGAGGTTTTCTCTGAGGCTGTCCGCTGGCCCTCGAGGACTTCCTTCCTTTTCATTTTCTCGTTTTTCAATTTCTATTTAGGAATTCCGCATGCTGAAAACCTTAAAGTATATCATATTGGAACACTTCTCAGACGCATCCTGACCTGTTTATGCTGCGCAACGTTGATAAGCTGTCAGAGCCCCCCAGCGAGAGAGAGACAGAGGAAGAAAGAGAGAGGGATAGAGAGGGATAGAGAGGGAAAGATCGAGAGGGAGGGAGAGAGAGAGAGAGAGGGAGGGGGGGCAGAGAGAGGGCCTGGATGAAAATGGTAGCAGGGTGATATTTGCTAGATAATAAAAGAAATAAATCAGACAATGGAGGGCTGAATATTCCATTTGTTATCCATATTCCTTATGGGCAGGAGAATGATACAGAAATGTAAAAACAGCAATTCCACTTCTTTTCCCCTCTGGAATTGTGAAACACTTGAGATGCTGTTTTCATGTCAGAAGACAAAGTGCATGCTTTCCCACCAGCCTGGACCATATCAATCTAATAGGCAGCAGGCAGAATTACTGCTTCTAATGTTGTGTTACGTAGTCTTAACCCAGAGGGCGTCCCAAATGGGCCCCTATTTGCTTTATGTTGCACTACGTTTTACCAGGGCCTATAGAGCTCTTATCAAAAGTAGTACACAGCATAGGGAACAGAGGGCCATTTGGGACAGAGTGCCAGTCCCCTCGTTTGCTGTCCCTGTTTCTGTCCGTCCCTGAAACCCAAGTCCTCTGTTCATGAGCCGTATATATAAACCAAGGCTCATCATCTAATGTCCTCCCCAGTATGTTTTAGGGGATGTGGTGTGTAATAAGTGTCAAACAAAAATTAAATAAATAACACTCTAAATTAAGACTCTGACCATCACAGGCGAAAATACTTTGAATTCTAATTTCAGTCAGACTAAAATTGTTTCAGTTCGTCTGCCTCCAACTCATCCGAGCAGCCATTCCCTCAATAAACCCACATGTAAAGCATTTGCTGAGACAGAGACTGGTTGTTATTAGCATCATGGATTCACGTAGTTACCGGCTGTATCCAATCTAGCCTGGACCCAGGTCACTGTGTGCCCGTCTCGCCGACTCCCATAGACACTGTCAAGACCAAAGGACCCGACGAGACAGGACAGACGCGCCTGGTACCAGCTAGGTGGGATCCGCCTCACTCACCTGTTCAGCAGTCATAGCCCAGACGGCCACCCAGTGACTTCCTGATGGATTGTGGTTCTCAACCTCCCCCGACCACCCAGCACTGGTCCAGTACGGTTCCCTCAACACCCGACCTGAGTGTTAGTCACCGTATGTTCCCATCATCCCACCGCACGCCTCTCCTCACCCCTGTCTGAACTGGCATTCAGAGTCTCTCCCCACTGCACTGTCACTTTAATCTTTATCTCATAACGTCCACCCTCCCAGGATCACTAATATACTGTCTCATTTCTTCTTTGCCCATTTTCTGTTAATTCGCCGCCATCTGCCTTAGCATCTGTTGTAGGGGAGGAAGGAGGAAGGCGAGATAGACCACACCGACTCAAACTAGTCAGAGAGAGCATTCTTTTTTGGGGGGGGGGGGTTGGGGGGGGTATTTTTTTCACTTTCTACTTTTTCTCCTCGTGGTCATTTCTTGGCTGGCTGGCCATTGTGTTGTCCCTCTGTCTTTTTGTCAGGAGGCAGCCACGGCCGCCGTCCCTCTCCGGCTAACTCTTCCCTTTTTTTTCACATAAGCCCTCCTCAAACTCCCCTTTAAGTCTAATGCTACATGTAAACCAAGGCCCTGCTTTCTCTCTTGTCCTCGGTGGCCCAGAGCAAAGAAGAAAGAGGAGGAGGGGAGGGGTCACATCCTTTCCATGTCCAACTGCTTATTCAGTAACCACTGTCAACATGACTGCACAAAAGATCAAGAAAAGTGCAATTGTAATTTTCGGACAATAGCGGGGGGGGGGGCTTTCATAAGGGCAGGCTGAGAAAGGGACACCACCTCCCCTCCTCCCTTCTCCTCCTCTCTTCCCTCCTTCCCTCCTCCTGGCTTCCTCCCTCTCCTCTTTGAGGCTCGCTGACAATAGGGTGAGCCTGCTGCATTGCCAGGGAAAGCCACCCCAGTCGACCGACGGATTACAGACATTCTTTGGCAGGGCCAAGGTTGCCGCGGAGAGGAGAGTGTCGTCGCTGGGCCCTCACGGCCCTCAGAGGCAGCCGCGGCGATGCCTGAGGCCCCCCCCCCGTATTGTCCTCACACGTTTGACAGACACAGAACCCGTCATAATCTCTTTCCCGCAGGGACCTGCGCCATTTGTTTGGCAGACCCTACAAACAGTTTCACCCCACCCCCCCTCTTTTTTTTCTCATCCCCTGTTCCTTCTCGTCCTCCATCCTCAGTGCTGCTGTGGCCTATCAGTGTCATCTAATTAAAGCAGGCTCTTCTCTCTTTCCATTCCTGCTTCCTGTTCATTGTCTGATCCTTTGCTCCCCTCTGTCTCCAAGTCCTGGATTAAAAAGTCACTGCTTTTGACTGGTAAGCGCTTAGCATAGCATATTCATCTGGGGGATGCAGTTGATTTTTCTTTAATCCCTATAGCTGTAATGCTAATATTTAAGTGGCTGTAAGTGGAAAGATTGATTGTCGCTGAATGGAATAAAAAAATAATATTTGATATGTATTAAAGCATTATTTGTGTTAATATGCCATTATTTATGTTAATATTTTGTGAATTTAATTATAGTCACTTAAAGAGGACAGGGATTTGGACAGGGATTTCTGTAAATAGTCTAAAATGGATTATCAGTGAGCTTATATGTAGGGTATTATGAAGTTCTACCGTGCAGTCTTAGTCATTGCATTTTAAATCATCAATGTATATCTAATAAATCACTGTGTGCCTATTTCATGAAACAAAATTACAAAAAATGTCATATTTCCCTGAGCCTTCTTTTGCCCATGAAATGCTTAGTCTGATCCTGTGGGCTTTAGGAAACAAATAATAATATATTTACATACACCACCCTGGTTGGCTGATAGGATGGTCTACAGCCCACTTTCTCACCTACATGAACAGCCATTGGTGGAATACATTTAAATCAACTTTGTGGCATCACTTAGTTACCAGAAGTTTCATTCTGTTGGAACAGGCTGAAATTCCAGGATTTAATTTTTTTTTTTATCAAATATTAAACAAGTAGGGCATTATCATTTTTAACAATTCGGAGTGTTATTTCAACCCTGCACTGTGGAATTATCATCAGGAAAACAGGAAAATCATGTTTTTGACTGCACTGGGCCTTTAAGCAGTTTTATGTGATTTAATTTAGAATTAATTGTGTATTTCCACCATGTTCATGAAATTAGCATTTTAATCAGTAGCTCCCAGGAGGAGTTGTTACATTGTGTTTACGCTTCACTGTCGCTTATTAGAGATACTCTATACGCGTTATAAACAGAACCACATAGTATCTACGGTTATACTTAAGAACAATGTGAATTCACTATTTATCTCAGTTAACCCAGAACTGAAGTCTTGTGTAATTAGTCAGATGCTCGATTACGTTGTGGGTCCATACATGGTGAGAGATGGAATGACGATCAGGAACCGTAACGGAGGACTCTGTACGCCCTCCCCTTCAAGCCTTCTAAAGATGCTAACCGGAAACCGGTTACTCTTCCCCAAACTACCATATCTGTACCTCAGCTGTACCCCAATGCTAACCTTCCTGTACCCCAAAATTACACTAAGGTGCGGCTGTCATTCTCAGGCTGTTTACTATTCGACTACTGTTTGGGTGGAGAACATCTTCTGCTATTTCAGCCTTCAATTTCATGCTACATCTCTACCGCTTGAAAACCCCATCAGCTGTTTCAAACCCAGCCACCTGGAGATTGAAGTTCCTTCACAGTGTCCCTTACATAACAATTTTCCGCCAATGAAATCTGTTGGCGCACACTTAGATGTTGATGTTTCACACCTGCACGTATATGTACAGTGGTGTCTATGACGACCTATATGCGGCCTATCCCTGTGAGGGGAAAGGATTTGTGACGCTGTAATTGGTTCTGCCTCGCGTATGCCTTCGTACAATGTACTAGCCCCACTCCCTCCACAGGGAACACTTTACTGATAACTTGCTGCATTACACGGTAACTTTCCACTAGCAATCCTGAAAGCTGTGCTCTCTCTCTGTCTCTCTCTCACTGTCTCTCACTCTCTCTTTTCCATTATGACTAGTGAGAGGTACTCTATCTTTCTCTCTCTCTCTCTCTCTCTCTCTCTCTCTCTATCTCTCTCTCTCTCTCTCTCTCTCTCACTCTCTGTCTTTTCCATTATTACTAGTGAGAGGTATACTCTCTCTCTCACTCTCTCTCTCTATTTATTGCCCAGCCTCTCTAATGGCTATTTGGAGCTGTGGCCCCCCGAGTCCCAAATGGCATCCTATCACCTTAAAGGGTGCTACCACTTGACCAGAGGCTCTGGGTCCAAAGTAGGGCACTAAAAGATGATGGAGGGCCATTGTGGACTCCTGCTGGGAGGCCTGCCTCTGGCAATCCTGTTGTAAATAAATAGAAGCTGACACAGTAATTTACTCAAATCTTCTCTACAGTTTCCGTGCCCCTGTTCTCCCCTCTGGAGACGACCCCCGTAACAACAATTATTTCAAATGTCATTGATTCCTGCCTGCAGGCTACCAGACGAATTAACATTAAATCTTTTAACACAGTAAAATGAAAACGTTCGGCTAGTTTATTTATTATTATTAGCTGTATTAGCTCTGTTTTTTCCCGCTGCACCATGTGTAAAAGTGAGCTGTACTGAAAAACCAAACATGACAACAAAAACCGAAGCCTTCTTGGTTGTATTTTTTCCCCTTTGGTCACCAGACATACCAATGACTGGGTGGTGTTTTTTCTTCTTTCTCCCCCAAATGACTATTAACCTCTATCTAATAGGGGCAATGCCTCTCATTTATAGAAGAGACCCAGTGGAAGACACATCATTCCTTTTCACCGGAGCCGCGTCAGATCAAAGCACTAACCAAGACGAACAGATAGATAAACAGCCAGAGTGCTGCTTTTATATCTCCTACACCTATCCCACAACAATAAGAGCATGTTACCAAGCAGTCGGTATTAACAGGTATGAAATTAGTAGTGTTCATTTTAAAGCTTTCAGGATTTCATGTATGTTAAATTATCCAGTGATGTGATGAGGATAAGGTCATTGCTGGAATTCATTTTCAGCTGACTTCTGACACGGTGGATTTCACCGCTGGATATCGGTTGTCTGTCTGTCTTGAGTGCGTGCGCGTGCGCAAGTGTTTTTGCGCGCACGCAAGTACATGAGGGGAGTGTGAGCGTGGGTCGCTAAGGGGTCAGACAAACAGTGTTTGTGGCTCATTTCCTTGTTTCATGGTGTTGTGCAAGGCACAGCTCACTGGAGTGGATCTGAACATGTCACAGTGTCATGGCAGAGTCTCTGCTCAGTTATACACGACCCCGCCACTCTCCCTTGCTCTCCTCACCTCAACCACCCCCCCCCCCCACCCCCACCCCCGTCCGTCTGCACCCTAATGTAATAAAGGTACGTCTCCTTCCATAATAAACAGCGTTCCACGTGGCTCACTATTCCTCGCAAGCCCTGGTCCGATGTAGTGGCCCAGCGAGGGTGTGGTTTGTCAGGCGGCGTGCGTTCCGTGTGTCCTTGAATCAGCCTGGTAAAGAAAGCTGTGTATTAACACCCAGGGCACACTGTGTCACCAGTCTGAAATCTCTCTGCCTCCCCATCATCAGTGTCTCTCACAGTCTTTAACCCTGAGCTGTATATTGGCAGGGGTTGGCTGTCGTAAAGCAGGTAAAAGGTGGTGCTAAAAGTGGAGTTTACCTCAAGCCTCTGTCTCCATTACCACTCTGGTTTACTGTGTAGTAATCCTCACTGCCTTACTGTGAACCCACACCCGCCCCCCAGGCTTCAACTCACACAAATAATTGAAATCACGGAATGTAATAATTGCACGTTTTAGTTTAATAAAGTCTAGGGGACCCTGCGACTGAAAAATTCATGTTTTAAGATTATTTTTTTTTCCAATACCACTGTGAGAAATTAATTTCTGTAAGTGCATGTTCAGTAGAAAGGGACACAAATCCGGTCAAATGACTTTCTTTTAAACTGTTCCCCATTAAAGCTCAGGCGCTGAGTCTGTTATTAACACGCATAATGCCCTCATGCAAATACAGGAGATGGAGTGTTTTAAACGTGTCAGCAAAGTACCAGGCAGGAGCTGAGCTACAGCTCTCTGCAGGACAACGAGTGGAGTCTCTCGTAAGTGAAGAGTGAGTCCTATTCTTTTATGCTTGGCCATTCTTTGCATTCTTTCAAGGTATCCTGCACATAAATGAACAAGATCACGTTAGTATTTGAGGAAGTGCAGTGTTTAAACCGTACCGCAGCCGCTTTCGTTCACTGTGCAATTTTGCCTGCATGTGTAATCTGTGACTGCGATTGGATTCTTGTTCCGAAATACGCACTATTTTAAAATAAGTAGGTGAAGCAGCTTGTTTCCATTTTAATTGTAAAACAGATAAGCACTAAACACTTCTAAAAGTAAATGACTTCTGAGTAATTACCATCTATTACTACTGGGTCCCAAGGGAGCTATTTACGCTGGCCCAGATGGCCACAGAAATAGGATTTAGGGGGCAAATTGACAACATTATTCACAAAGGCATTATCAATTACCTGGGTATCAATTGTAGTGTAATCAAGCTGAGTAGGAGGAAGGTGTCTTGGAGTCCAAGCTGTGATTGAAGGAGCTAAAAGCATTGACATTTTTAAGGTTGATAATTAGCTAAATACGTCTGGATGCAATATGTAGACACATTTTCTACACATATTCAGATGCATTTTTTTTCTTTCTTCCAGCAATGAAAAGGAGGTAGTCCTTGAATGGAGTCACTGAGGGAAATAAATGGTGGATCAGTCATGGAAATAAATAATTTGGAATAAATAAATAAGTGTAATTTATGGCCTGTACTACTTGGAAGTGTAATTAGGGAACTAAGGAAAATACGTTGCAATACATTTGTGCTGGAAAACATTTGCCACAATAATAACCAGGTTCTTCTAGGACACGCATGAGAATCATCATAAAAGTTACACGTGTGGCATTGGGCTGAAGTGAGACTGTGGCTCATTTATTTAGCATGTGCTTAACGTGGGGCCTGGGCATAACGTGTAGATTCTGTCACATTCCTCTAATGTAGGCGAGGTAAATTACTGGCAATTTACTGACTAAAGAGCAATGGGAGCTTCAACGTAAAAAAAAAAACAGCTATTGTCCCAAATCTTACTCTGGGCCCTGGATAGAGCACTAGTTTTGACCTAAGCTTCAAGGATCCACGTAAAATGAAGTGCGCTTTCTAAAATAGGCCACCATTTGGGCAGCGTGCACACCGTCTCCTCAGAGTGTTGAGCTCCACCTCTTCTCGTTCTCAAGAGCTAACAGACCCAAAACACTGAAAGGTTGACTAACCAAATCACCCTTTTAGAGGATTCTAATATCGCGGTAATGCACCATAATGAACTAAGTGAAGGATGTGTCATTACACTGCATTCGTTTCCCCTCCTGGATGTATCGCAATATGTTTGACTTTAATTGGGAAGCGGGTGAGTGTTATAGGTGATAGATCATGTCATGACTTGGAAGTTAATTGTGATTACCTTGTGCTTAGCTCATAATGTAGCAATGGGTTTCTTCCTCCACAGCTGTTTGGCCTCCGTGATCTCCGGTCTTAAGTGTGTGCTTGATGTTTTTGTGCTGATCCTGAAAATGCCTCTACCATCTACACGTGTCGCAAACCATCAAGCACTTTTATGTCTGTCCAAATGTCCGTGCATTTCACATGGCTGTGTTTGACTGACTGATGTGGACTGAATGAAGTCCTTTGATCATTACAACAGTAAAGATTAGACTGCAGAAGATTATGAGATGAACGCAAGAGGTACGTACGGCCTTTATACACTATTCCTCAAAATCTCCAATGTTCAAACCTTCCTAAAACCCGAGTACACTTCTTTATTTGACCCTTTGCTAAATTACTAAACTCTATATGTGTGTATAATCAACGGTTAGATTTGCCGTACCTGACAAAGGGTACCATGAAATCAAGGAAAAGGCCAGTAACTGCCTCACTCACCTTTGTCACGGCCCTTTCCCAATGGTTTTACTGAGCTACGTTTAGCAGCACTTACAGATATCTTGACATTATTTGTGGTTTGACAGCCACATACTAATGCATAAACTAACACAATTTTCTGAAAAAAAAAAAAATGCTGAGGGAAACACATTCTGGTGTTGTACCAAGCAAGAAGGTAAACACTGCCACCTAAGGTCAAAGGTCATGCCAGAGGTTCAGTATGAACACAAAATAACCTCATAGTAAGGTAACATAAAACCACATTTCCATCGATCTACCTATAACTCATCCGGCTGGAAAATAAAACTTTAAAGCCATTTTTCTCAGTTCCACTCTATGAACAGTTACTGCCTTTTTGCTTGGTAGGGCAATATATCTCATTTAGCACTTCTTTTCCAGACCAATTAGGGTTAACTGTCTTGCTCAAGGACATAATGACAAACATTTTTATACTGCCAGTTTGGGTATTTGATCCAGCAACCATTCGGCTACTGGTCAGATGCTCTAATCACTTCGCTGTCCTCCATGACACTGCTATGGCGGACCCTCAAGGCGCTTTGACTGTGATTTGGTCATCCTAGAAACAGAACAGGTTGGCATGGGCATTGTCATAACACGCATTTGTGTTAAAATCCTGTCCCGAACAGGCCTGTAACCAGATAGCAAAAAAGTACCTCAGGATGGATTTGTCAAACGGGTTTGTTACCAGAAATCCTATTCCAAACTACAATTCAGATTTGTGTCACAAATCCCATGACAGTCATCATACCAATTACTGGCGTTCATCCAACATATTTTTTAAAGAATCCACAGTAAATAGTCAGTAGCTTTGTCGAGCTTCACAATGCATTTTAGATTCTTTCAGATGATTTGGAGTATTATTTGTACCATGACATATGCACCACATTCAAATGTCTTTATTGGGAACAGTAGTTGGAAAACTACATTGTGCGCTGTCCTACATTTCCCAGACATTTTATCCGGTGAAGTTTTGTGTGAACTGTTCCTTTAACAACTGTCTGGGGAAACTGAAATATGTTAATTTAAATGTTACTTTATTAAGTAATTTAATAATCCACATTAAACTCACACACGCTGTTTCTCTTTAGGGAATTCACATACATATTGCAAATTGGCAAAATCTAAAACGCTAATGCTCCATTTATCTGTTCAACTCAAATGAAAAGTTCCTCCTTAGTCTTGCTGAGTGTGCCGTAATAGATGAAGCAATTTACTAATTAGAAAAGTTTGTTTTTTTCCCTGAATAAATAATGCTGATTAATTAGCAAGTCAAAATAAGTGAAGATGATCTATGTTGAATATATCAGTGTCAGAAAAACTTGCTGGAACGTTTCCTTTACTGTGCCGGCAGTTTTTAATTACAAACACAGAAACTTTCCATATTTGATAGGAAATTAATAACGTCTGAGGTGATAGGTCTAAAAGGAAAAAAAACATGGCTGACAAAAAGAATCAAGTTGTTGTGTAAGTACTACAGTACTAACATTATCATATAAATCTATCATCACTTGAACCAGACAAGCATCTGCTAAATGGCATGTAATATTGTTATTCTGTGTATCTTAAATATATTGATGATGTAATGTAAAATATGTATTTAACTCATTGCAATAGGAATTTGCGATATAACACAATCAGAACCGGGACCAGGCTAGTTTAGGCTTCCCTCAAGATGAACACAACACAAACAGATCTGGGACCAGGCTAGATTAGGCCTCACTCAGGAAGAAAATAACACATCCAGATCATGGACCAGGCTGTATTTGGCCTCCCTCAGAAGGAAAAGCTAAACAGATCGGAGGAACACAGCTGTTGTTGAGACGTGTGGGATTTTAGGATCACACTGAATGCAGGTACCGCTGCTGATATCTCTGTCAAATGCAAACACAACAACACAAGCGGCGATGTCAAGCAAATCCAAAGATCAGTGTCTAGCCCTATTCTTGCCTCATGTTAATATGATAATCTTCCCAGAGCAGAGCTAGCTACCTTGAGGTTGTCGGCACTAGGAGACATGAACGCAAACGTTCTCCAGTCAAGGATTTTCACAGCATTCCCAGTTGTTTATTTCACATCCTCTCTTTCATCGCTGCAGTGAATTTAAAGCAAGGACACACACATTCCACGAGCTACCTTGTTGCTTTTTACACAAGCGGATATAACAAATGATCAATCATCTTTTCATAAAGCGCAATAATGAATAATGTTAAACCTGATTATGGCCCTGGTGGACTGGTCGAGGGAGGGAGAGAGATAGAGAGAAGCACGTTCCAGATTTGAGGCTGGACTAGAGTAGTGCTTTGTAACAGGCAGTGAGTGAGCACATTAATCTAATGCATCAGCAGGTCCACATTTGTTTTAATGCAAACTGAAGAAAAGGAACTGTGCTGTTGCCATTGCATCTCAAGGGAGAGAGAAGCTTAAAATCTCCTTCTCTAATGATTATAGATGATAATGTTAATGAGTTGTCCAAACATAACAAATGGAATGAATTAGAGGCTTAGAACAAACTACTGTTTCATTAAAATACTATAAAAAGGAAAGATTAGTTGTATACACAGGAAAATAACTTCCCCTCTTTTGCGTTATTGATGAGAATATAGAGGACACATCAAGGACATTCGAAACCAATATTATTCTAGTAATTAAGTATTGGTAATTGAATACTAAGAAAACAAAAACTATTCTAAAAATACTATCTTTGACCGTAAAACTAAAGAAGAAAGTAATGTAAATGTACTATGCTTTATTCTATTACTTTATAAACTTTGGTCAAAATAAATAGGATATTTTTTGTAATGGAGCTTGTTTTTGCTTCTTGGCCTGTTGGGTTGAACTGTCAGTTGATTGTGAAGCATCACCATCTTCAGTTTTCACTGCTTATCAGGGAAGAAGTCCAAGGGCAAGCATCTAGCAATAGCCATAGTCATTGATGGTAAAACACAAAACCAGCAATCGTCTTTACTCTGAATATGCTGGAAAGACAAAATGTAATGCATTTTATTCCGAAGATGACAGCTCGTGGGGAAGAGAGATACAACAAAAACAAAGTGCCCCTGACCTGCTGCTGAAAAATAATCATACAAAATTATTTCAGGATAAGAACCAGGTGAGACAGCATACCAGCTGACAACCAGGACCAGGAGCTGCATGGCAGGACAACCTTCAAAGAATGAAACAAAACACTGGTTCCTCCCCAAAAAACGTAGCGCTGCGTACCTCGACCTCCACAGACATTTGCATGAACACGAGTGAGTTAATGGCACATCATATTGACCATGGATACGTCTTCGTTTGCAGTTAGTGGAAATATTTTTATTGACACCAGCCATGATTCTTTTTTTTTGAGTGACTTATTTAATTTAGTAGTTTGAATGCCGGTGGCAATGGGCTCTTCAGCAAGATGCATACACAAAATACAAGCACTGTTTGATTCGCTAGTGCAGAGAAAAATGAATTAAGATGTGGTAAGCATTAGAGAAGAAGACACATGATTAGGATCGGAGGAAAGGTGCAAGGATTAATGCAATAAATTGATTATTGAATGGCGTGATAGACAGAGCTTTCTAGAACCAAAACACACCCGTAGACTGCTTGACAAACCCGCGAACGACTGAGTGATTCGTTCGATGTAATCGTTTGTATGAATGGCTGGCTGCTACGAGGCTGTTCTACAGTAGCAGGCTTCCGGGAGGATTCATTAGCGCGCCACCAGCTCAGTCCATCGGCCCACAGCGGTCGGTCTCAGCTTCTCACATTCTCACTGAAGCACTGTGCCAGCAGCCCTCAAGAATCAGCTGTGTTACCACTGGTGAAACATCTTATTAACAGGAGAAACTAATCCTGACCAGAGGGATTGCAGTCAGTGTGGCCACCACGCTAACATGCCAACATCTTCATAAAAACAAGACAAGTTCTGCGGCATGTGACTCCTTCCTCCATTAACCAAATTCACAACCTATAGAAGATGACTGTTATTTGGTATCTTTATTATGTTAAAATGAATTGCTCCATAAAGAAGTTTATTATTTCAGTTTATGAAGATTTTTTTATAATACTTTAATTTTTTCATAGTTTTTTATCAACGCAGCTAGATTCTTACAGGTTGAGCTGTACCCAAACCCATCAAACATCTGTAATCCAGAAAATTGTAAAATAAAAATTCTGCCATGTTTACTTGCTACTGAACCAATATTTTCCTGACTGTTGCAACTCAAAAGATAACACCCACACCAGGCCTGGATAAAGGGAATGAGTCTCCACAAATAGTTTTTTCTCTGTGGTATACAAACCTGAAAAGCAGCACTGGTGAAACTAAAATGGGCAATAAACCTGGGAAACTCTCTAAGCAAGCGTGAAGACTCCTGACATACGCAAATTTGGATGAACTCAAGTGAATTAGGACTGATACTGAAAGAGTTATGAGCATTCTGCAAATGGAACGGGGACAACCCCTTCTTCCCAATTTATCTTGACTTAAAGGAGACTTCAAAGTCGGACGAAATCTCTCAGCAGTACCTTGAGAGGTAATAAACCCGTGTGACGACCACAGAAGTAAATACTGTTAAAATAACTTTGAAAGTTAAGTTCACCAGTGAAACATGACAAACAACCAAAAGAAATCAGAAAAAGTGGAATGCGCTTGAAACATGGATTAGAACATTGACACCAGTTGCCAATATGTCAGAAAACAGTCCTTAATGAAGGATTGTGCTTCTGCAGTGTCTTGCAGGAGGTTAAAAGTAATTTAAAGGCACTGCTACTCTGCAAAGAGACAAACCTATCTGGGACAAAAAAAATTTACACGCGTTCCAAAATCTTGTTGTATTAAAGCCATTAAAACTAGAGAGTTTACGGGCTGGAGGGATTTCACATGAAACAAGATCTCATTTACTCCTTTGTTTTCGTTAAAGCTTATAAGGAATACCGAAAAAGTGTGTAATCAGAGAAAGACCCTGGAGTTTCCCCAACATTTGCTGTTACATGTGCTTTGTCAAAGCAAATTACAGAGTGCAAATATCTCTATAGTGTTTAGGAGGATGTCAGTGATCCCACCATGTTTGAACAGTCTGGGATGTTTATGTATAGGCTGGGGTCCGGTTAACATACCTCTGCTTGGAAAACCCCAACACTGGGTGAGTTTGTTGGTCCATTTACAACATGATCAGGTCCCTGAAGTCGAGACTCAAATATCTAGGAAGCAGGTGCTGAACAAAGATATAATGGTTCCTTCGTCATAGTGATCTGAAAAGATGTTATGCTACGTCCATCCAATGTGCTTTGGTACATCAGCCTACTACTTAGGAGGGCTTTGTCCACAAAGGCGTGCCAGTCCATGGCCTATTACAAAAAAAAATAGCAACACTTTGATAACCAAAGAAATATACAAATGCGGCAAACCATAGTTAGGGAGTAAACAAAAGTGGTGCAAATAAAAACATGAGTAAACATAATATAATATTTCATTATTGTGTTATGTCGTTAATGTTTCAGTCTTGTATTATGTCATTAATGTTTTAGTCTTGTATTATGTCATTAATGTTTCAGGCTTGTAGTATGTCATTAATGTTTTAGTCTTGTATTATGTTGATAACGTTTCAGTCTTGGATTATCTGGATAATGTTTGTCTTGTGTTATCTCATTAGTGTTTCAATCTTATGTTATCTCATTAGTGTTTCAGTCTTGTATTATCGGAAAATGTTGTTTGAGTCTTGTATTATCTCAATAATGTTTCAGTCTTGGATTATCTCAGTAATGTTTCAGTCTTGTATTATCTCAGTAATGTTTCAGTCTTGTATTATCTGTGATGCTTGAGTCTTGTATTATCTCAGTAATGTTTCAGTTTTGTATTATCTGTGATGCTTGAGTCTTGTATTATCTCAGTAATGTTTCAGTATTGTATTATCTCAGTAATGTTTTAGTCTTGTATTATCTCAGTAATGATTCAGTCTTGTATTATCTCAGTAGTGTTTCTGTCTTGTGTTATCGGAATATTGTTTCAGTCTTGTATTTTCTCAGGAATGTTTCAGTCTTGTATTATCTCAATAATGTTTGAGTCTTGTATTATCTCAGTAATGTTTCAGTATTGTATTATCTCAGTAATGTTTCTAGTCTTGTATTATTTCAGTAATATTTTAGTCTTGTATTATCTCAATAATGCTTGAGTCTTGTATTATCTCAGTAATATTTCAGTATTGTATTATCTCAGTAATGTTTTAGTCTTGTATTATCTCAGTAATGATTCAGTCTTGTATTATCTCAGTAGTGTTTCTGTCTTGTGTTATCGGAATATTGTTTCAGTCTTGTATTTTCTCAGTAATGTTTCAGTCTTGTATTATCTCAATAATGTTTCAGTCTTGTATTATCTCAGTAATGTTTCAGTATTGTATTATCTCAGTAATGTTTCAGTCTTGTAATATCTAAATAATGTTTTCTTGTATTATCTGGATTAGTGGTAGAAAACAACAGACAGTATCGTTCTTTTGTCTTCTTTTTTCCCCACTGAGGCAGTGTGCCAGAAGCTCTTATATAAAGTACCAGCTGGGTCAGCACAGGTGAGACCTCTTCTCATTATTAAGGAAAATATTCTGACTGAAGAGGAAGATTGCAATCATTGTGTCCAACATGTTAACAGACTAACATATGAAAATATAAAGACAAAATGCAATGCCTGGATGGTAGAGAAGATGTTGATCCTGACAATGGGGTGAACATAGTCAAGGTTATCAAGCTAGTTCAAAGCAGGCAAGTGGTATTGGATCTGGTTTTGGCCTCTAAATCCTCAGCATTCATGGAGAGATTATTCTCATTCTTTTTCTGGACAACTGTCTTCAGGCTTGAGAAACTGAATCAATGCAACTCTGGAACATTGAACCTTCTTAAACGTAAACCAAAAATGCTCTCACACACACATCAAATCTTTCACACACAGACACACTGGCTAGCCATTTATGGATGGATTTGTGTAGACGTTCAGTGATGCTTGCTTTTGCTTTTGTAGCAGCTATTTTTCTGTCAACCCATAATATCTCTCTGGAAATGGTGTTATTTACATAATATTGACAATGTATTCTCAGCATTCATTGTGGCCAGAGACAAGGTTTGGTGTAACATCAAAATACACCTGTAAACAAATAATGTGTTTTTCTGCTGAACAATTCTGAAAACATAAACATTGCATTTAAAATGTGCCCCAACTTAATATTTTTTCCTTTCTGTGTCAGGTTTTTCTCACATTGTACCCCAATTGCAAGGAGTGACATCCCAAAAAACTCAAATTGCATCTGACTTATTTCTGTCCCTAACAATAAAACTAAAACGATTAAGTCTCAGCATACCATTGTAAAATCACACAACTTTAATAACATTTCCTCTGGTCAATATGGTTTTGAAACAAACCCTGAATGTATTTCCCATTTTCCTAGTTTTTTTCTTTTTTGTTGGTAAATCATATTATTTAGATGTCAACTAGCCTCTTTATTGAAACGTGACCATTTAACTAAGCTGGCATTGTAGTTTGAATAATAGTGAGTGATGTTCTTGGAGCATCTATGTTGGAGCTAGAGTCTCTGAAAGTATTGGGAGTCCATGATGTTACTATTTGGCATTGTAAGGCAACCATAAATCACTTGAACACAAACGGTCCTAATCGAAACACTTGTCTATATAGTGTATATTATGTCTTTTCCAAAGTATATACCTACTTCCATCTGTCTAGATGATCTTATTCCCCAAGTATTGTTCCTCAGCCGTAATCAATTTTAAAGTGGCCAGCCAGTGTTCAAAGTAGCCAGGAGAAAAAGATACGTGGATTATGTACCGAGGCGATTCTCTCTACTGAAACGACCTTGTCTGTGTAACAGTGCTGTTAGTCGAACGGCCTCGGGTTCTCCACGCCACACTCAATCACCCTAGTAACCCTTCCAGTCAACACCTGACTGCTGTAGCCTTTTGCTACAATCTCAATTTGTATTTTGTCTCGGACTGTGATGACTTGACAGAGAGAAATAAGAGGATTTATCTTTATCTGCCTCATACTAAGAGAGCTCTCTCCCTATTTCTCTCTCCCTATTTCTCTCTCCCTATTTCTCTCTCCTTATTTCTCCCAGTCAAAGGTCTTTCAAACCTTGGAATCAGACAGTTGCACAAAGAGCTTATTTTATATGAAATATTATGACCTGCAGATTATTGTGGTGGACATTAAAATAGTCGTGAGCCAGAGTACCCAGTCTTTTAAAGCACAAAATGTAGAGATCATATTCGACCCCTGTGGCCTTTGACCTGGGAGTATTGACAATGTAGCATCCTGATGTGTGCCGTCTTTGTTCTTCAGGTCACTGATTACATGTACTTTTGTTTTTGCGTCCCAAAATGCACCCTATCACCTACAGTTCCTTCCCTATGTCTCTGGTGAAAGGTGGAGCACTACACAAGGCAGAGGCTTCCATTTGGGATTAAACCATATGCAACTGCAACATTCGATTAGTTGAGTTCCTGCATCAATGCTTTGGTCTGGACAGTAGAACTGAGTTACAGTTCTAGTATGATACAAACTATTATGATACATTGCTTCCCTAATGGCATATTCCCTACATTGTGCACCCTATTCTTTACATAGTAAACCCTATTCTCCTAATACTGCACCCTATTCTCTTAATAGTACACCCTATTCCCTACATAGTACACCTTATTCTCTACATAATACACCCTATTTCCTACATAGTACACCCTATTCTCTTAATAGTACACCCTATTCCCTACATAGTACACCCTATTCTCTTAATAGTACACCCTATTCCCTACATAGTACACCCTATTCTCTGAATAGTACACCATATTCTCTACAGGGTTAACCCTATTCCCTACATAGTGCACCCTATTTCCTACATAGTACACCCTGTTCTCTTAATAGTACACCCTATTTCCTACATAGTAAACCCTATTCTCTACATAACACACCCTATTTCCTACATAGTACACCCTATTCTCTTAATAGTACACCCTATTCCCTACATAGTACACCCTATTCTCTTAATTGTACACCCTAATCCCTACATAGTATACCCTATTCTCTGAATAGTACACCATATTCTCTACAGGGTTAACCCTATTCCCTATATAGTGCACCCTATTTCCTAAATAGTACACCCTATACTCTTAATAGTACACCATATTTCCTACATAGTAAACCCTATTCTCTACATAATACACCCTATTTCCTACATAGTACACCATATTCCCTACATAGTACACCCTATTCTCTGAATAGTACACCATATTCTCTACAGGGTTAACCCTATTCCCTACATTGTGCACCCTATTTCCTACATAGTACACCCTATACTCTTAATAGTAAACCCTATTTCCTACATAGTACACCCTATTCTCTACATAATACACCCTATTTCCTACATAATACACCCTATTCTCTTAATAGTACACCCTATTCCCTACATAGTACACCCTATTCCCTACATAGTACACCCTATTCTCTGAATAGTACACCATATTCTCTACAGAGTTAACCCTATTTCCTACATACTGCACCCTATTCCCTACATAATACACCCTATTTCTTTAATAGCATACCCTGTTCACTACATAATACACCCTATTTCTTTAATAGCATACCCTGTTCACTACATAGTACACCCTATTATGTACAATCCCTGTTATCAACATAGTGAAGCCTATTGCCTACATAGTACACCCTATTCCCTTCATAGTACACCCGATTATCTTTATAGTACACCCTATTCCATACATAATACACCTTATTCTTTCCGTAGTAAATCCTATTATCTACATAGGACACCCAGATCTCTTAATAGAACACCCTATTCCCTACATAGTACACCCTATTCTCTGAATAGTACACCATATTCTCTACAGGGTTAACCCTATTCCCTACATAGTAAACCCTATTCTCTACATAACACACCCTATTTCCTACATAATACACCCTATTCTCTTAATAGTACACCCTATTCCCTACATAGTACACCCTATTCTCTTAATTGTACACCCTAATCCCTACATAGTATACCCTATTCTCTAAATAATACACCATATTCTCTACAGGGTTAACCCTATTCCCTACATAGTGCACCCTATTTCCTACATAGTACTCCCTATACTCTTAATAGTACACCCTATTTCCTACATTGTAAACCCTATTCTCTACATAATTCACCCTATTTCCTACATAATACACCCTATTATCTTAATAGTACACCCTATTCCCTACATAGTACACCCTATTCTCTTAATAGTACACCCTATTCCCTTCATAGTACACCCGATTCTCTTTATAGTACACCCTATTCCCTTCATAGTACACCCGATTCTCTTTATAGTACACCCTATTCCATACATAATACACCTTATTCTTTCCGTAGTAAATCCTATTATCTACATAGGACGCCCAGATCTCTTAATAGAACACCCTATTCCCTACATAGTTTGCCCTATTCTCTCCATAGTGCACCTTACTTCCTACATAGTACACCCTAGGATCTTGACTGTATGGGAGCTGTGTCATGTGTAAGAAGGAATTATCAAGTTAACCATTTTACCAGAAGTTTTTACAGATAGCATGTGAAAAATATTAACATTTGTTCACCTTGTTTTTGGTTGTATTTCAATTCTATTATGCAACAGTATTTTATTCTTATGTTATCACGAAAAATCAAAGGCAATTGTCTTCCAAACGTTTTGGAGATCACTGGTGGTATGGATCTTCGTAATGGGTCATAATGATTTTGTTTATGGATAGATTAGGGAATTACAATTGCAGTCAATTATACAGCTACTCCTGAGGAATCATTACTACAGAGTAACTGTGTAAACTTGACTGTATATCCACATTGTTAACATTGCATGTCCGGCCCAGTAAATACTGTGATCAATACGGAGACACAACGACGGCCCGGGTCTATGACATATGTACAGGGATTCTCCCTGGGCTCCGGGACGACTCAGACGAGGGATATTTGCACTTTTCCCCTGCCATTTTCCAGTTCAGGATTCCAATTAACCCGGCATAGTGCGTGACGCCAATCACACCGCGGCGTATTGACAACGGGCGGAGAGTAATGCTGTAAGGACGATGTAGCCTAGCGTGCACGCGCGTCTGTGCAGGTGCGGACGCGTGTGCGTGCGTGCCTGTCAGGCGGACGTTCTCGTGCACTCGGGCGCGCGTGAGCGTGAACAACTCCTCCACTGCCTGGTGTGACAGAGAAGTTTGCTCCAGTCATTTATCAAGTGCCTCTCTGGCCAGCGAGAGGGCTGTCTCAGTCCCAGCAGTCCCTAGGCCCTGTGCCCGCTGCTCAGGGGGCCGGCCCTGCAATATGTGCATTTCAGGCCTCTCGTGGGCTGGCTGGCTGGTTGGCTGGCTGACTGTAGAGAAAACTGCTGAGGTACTCACTGCTGCTAACTTTGATGGATTTGTTGTTGTCATTTGCTTTTGGTCCCGTTCAAACCCCCTCCGCAACAAAACAAAGGGAATCATTAAGTCTTTTGTGCTGCAATGGACTTTTATGGGGTTGGGGATAATGCAGAACGAGATGGGGTACAGATGGGGTACAGATGGGGTCACGCAGAGCGTTCTGTCGTTCTCCCAGCCCCAATCCTCTTCCTGGATGGGGTGCTCCACATGCATGGGTGAGTCTGCATAGAGAGCTGATTACAGAATGATTTAGTGACCACTGATATCCCACTACCCTTTCCTTTCTCCTCAAGCCTCCATCGCTGGCCTCACTTTAATCATCACAGAGAGACAGACAGAGAGACAGAAAGAGACAAAGAGGGACAAAGAGAGAGAAACTGATACAAAGACAGAGAGACAGAAAGAAACAGAGAGACAGAGACAAAGACAGAGAGCGAGAGAAAGACTGAGAGAGACAGCACGACAGTCTGTCTCTTGCTCTCTCTCTCTGTTTTTTCTCTCTGAGAGAGAGTGTGAGAATAACAGTGAGACAGAGAGAAAGAGAGAGAGAGAAAGCTAGAGGGACAGAAATAGAAAGACAAGATAGAGAGACAGAGAGAGAGAGAGAGAGAGAGAGACAGAGAGAGAGAGAGACACACAGAGAGAGAGACAGACAGAGAGAGAGACAGAGAGAGAGAGACAGACAGAGACAGAGTGACTGACAGCCTGGCAGTGTTCGCTGGGTTTATATTTACAGCCTAGTTACCGTCTAGATAGCACCTAGTGCACTTTGTGTGTGTGTGTGTGTGTGAGTGTGTGTGTGTGTGTGTGTGTGTGTGTGTGACTGTGTGTGTGAGCTGTGCTGGGCGAAGCTCAGGACCAGGTCATTACAGTAGATCACCATTTGTGGCCAGCAGGACCCCCGTATAACAGTATTTACTGGGTAATGCAGTCTGGCTGGGTCCACATCGCTGTGCAGTCTGGTGCAATGAGCTCTCACTAAATGACCGGATTTGTATTTTTACACAAAAAGATGTTGATTTGAAAAGAAAAGAAAAAAGTAAAAACTTAAGGCAATTTATCGCACAACGTCTTTTTTCTTTTGCCATCTCAGTCGTGACCCGTATTTACATATTTTGTATTGATTTTATTCCATTCCGGTCTCATTATCATACTTCAAAATAGTAACGCTAATTTGTATTGTAACTTTTCAACAGTGTTCACGTGACCACAATAGAGATCAAAGGGATATATTTGTGGCCGAGTGCGTCACGATGTGTGATCCCGAAAGGCGGATGTACACCAACCTGGTAGATGATGTTGTTGTTGTCAGAGTGAACTCTCCTCTGTTTACCAGGGAGGCCGGGGCAGGACAGTGTCGGTGACCTGAAGGTCAGGCTGTGAGTCGGTCACAGCCGAGCGCTCACCCAGCCTCCTCATCAGCGTTAACCGAAGACACATTCAGATGGCCTTATTGACCAGTTAATGAGCCACAACACACTCCCTTTAAGAGCCGTCCACACCCCCAAAACTATCACCCCTCAAGTCATTGATTAAAACATTATTTAAATGCAAATCTTTTCTTTGTTGAATAGTCTGGGGTAATTAAACGTAATTAGATATTACATAATCAGGTGGTTAAAGAGGAGTGATTGTGGTGGCGCTACTGTACCTGTCTGACGGAGTTCTCGTCGTCTTGTGTCTCTGTGTTTGTTTGGTGTCGCACCCTTGTTGTTCTGTATTCTGTCTTTGAATGTTGATGATTGACAATAACCACCAAGGCCATTAATGAGATCTGAAATACCTGTTCCATGTTTGAACAGTAATGAAAATCTCTCCTCCTTTTGAGAATGAGTGTACGTACATCACCCTCTCTGTCTCTCTCTCTCGCTGTCTCTCTCTCTCTCTATCTCCCTTTATGTCTTTCTGTCTTTCCCTGTATGTCTCTGTCTCTCTCTCTCTTTCCCTTTATGTCTTTCTGTCTTTCCCTGTATGTCTCTGTCTCTCTCTCTCTTTCCCTGTATGTCTCTATATCTGTCTCTGTCTCTCTGTCTCTGTCTGTCTCTCTTACCCTCTATGTCTCTGTCTCTCTCTCTCCCTGTATATCTGTCTCTCTCTCTGTCTCTGTCTCTCTCTCTTACCCTCTATGTCTCTCTCTCTCCCTGTATGTCTCTATATCTGTCTCTGTCTCTCTCTCTTACCCTCTATGTCTCTGTCTCTCTCTGTCTCCCTGTATGTCTCTGTCTCTCTCTGTCTCCCTGTATGTCTCTGTCTCTCTCTGTCTCCCTGTATGTCTCTGTCTCTCTCTGTCTCCCTGTATGTCTCTGTCTCTTTCTGTCTCCCTGTATGTCTCTGTCTCTCTCTCTCCTCCCCACATCCAGCTTCTGATTTTAGTAAACGGTGAGACAACAGATCAAGGGTAAAATGAAGTATGCAAATGTAATCATATCCATCAGAGAATGTTTTATGGCAGAAAGCTATTAATTTCTTCTCCTGCTTGTTGACACTTTAACATATGCATCACCTAGCTGCTCGCAAATGATTATTTTGGTGTTTCCCCATTGACAGAGTATTATTTTATTTTCCGTTGCAGCTTGTTATTTTTCTAAACTTTCCCTGTCTGGAGTGCATTAATGGTCTCAGATTGAAATTTCATTCGGAAGAACTACACTAAGTGAAATGCATGTTTGGTGTTTAATGGAAAAAATAATTACACGTCAGATGAAACGAAGCGTGACGCATTGTAAACAGACACATCGTAACCAGGGAGACGCATCGCCATGACCAAGCAGAGCGACTGCCAAAACAAGTCAACTTTAACAGGTCAGCTTACACAGTCCAGTTCGCCTGTTAACTGAATCACTGAGCGTGTTGCGGACACCCAGGCGTCCCGTTTTGACCTGCTTCCAGCACCTGCACTTTCTGAACTTGTCTGAATGTGTCCATTTACACGTATTTGTTTACCTGTCCAGTTGGATCACGGTCAAATCGCAATGTATCCTGTCTGAAAAATCTGCGAAGGTGCCATGGCAAGTCCTTTATACACGATGCCATGCCATGTCCTTTACACACGGTGCCATGGCATGTCCTTTACACACGGTGCCATGACAAGTCCTTTACACACGGTGCCATGACAAGTCCTTTACACACGGTGCCATGGCATGTCCTTTACACACGGTGCCATGCCATGTCCTTTACACACGGTGCCATGGCATGTCCTTTACACACGGTGCCATGCCATGTCCTTTACACACGGTGCCATGCCATGTCCTTTACACACGGTGCCATGGCATGTCCTTTACACACAGTGCCATGGCATGTCCTTTACACACGGTGCCATGCCATGTCCTTTACACACGGTGCCATGCCATGTCCTTTACACACGGTGCCATGCCATGTCCTTTACACACGGTGCCATGCCATGTCCTTTACACACGGTGCCATGGCATGTCCTTTACACACGGTGCCATGGCATGTCCCGGCTCTATGCACACGGAGACCCGGGTTCTATACCTGCCTCTAACTTTCACAGCTATGTCTCCTCCTCACCTCTCTCCCTTTGATTCCTACTCTCAAAACAAGCTTTGAATGAACAGCAGAGAGAGCGCGTGTCCACTCCTCATTTGTAATAATAGTAAAATATACGGTACTCAATCAGAATGTGGAATGTCAGGGCAAAGGACATGCCATGGCACTGTGTGTAAAGGACATGGCATGGCACTGTGTATAAAGGACATGCCATGGCACCGTGTGTAAAGGGGACAGTTCACACAGGCATTTCATTGACTGGTTTTAGCTTGTTTTGCATTGAGAAACAATTGACCAACCAGCAGCATTGGGTTTTTGAACCAATCAAAACAGGGAGAATGAACGGTATTTGAGTTCTAAAAAGCGTTAGGGAGGTCCACATCAACACACATACACAGCCTATCTCAAACACTCACACACATTCACACGAGCAGACACTCCCACATCAACACACATACACAGCCTATCTCAAACACTCACACACATTCATACGAGCAGACACACTCCCACATCAACACACATACACAGCCTATCTCAAACACTCACACACATTCATACGAGCAGACACACTCCCACACAAACACACATTGTACATTCAAAAAGGTCCCCTTGAACAGTAAAGATGTGACTGGATGGAAAACAACAAACAGAAAACAGCATTTCCTCCAGTTCCAGTTCCTGATAGCTGGTCTTTGTCTGCTCTGAAGCCCAGTACTGCAGGGCAAGGTAGTGAATTCCCATCCAATTCATCCTCAGTGCTCCTGCCCACAGGAATTGAAACCCATATAGCTCACTTCTGGGCTCTGAAAGGCTCGGAGAGTGGTGTGGTCAGGAAGATTGATTGGTTGGCTAGATCACAGCTCACTGACTGAAGACCGTGCACTGCAAAGCACGCTGGGCCAAACTGAATGGGAGCCCATGCATCACATGACCCACTGGTTGATCTGGTGAGTTAAAGGTAATTGGAAGATATTTACAGTGAACTGTCTTTTCAAGGAAGTTGAAAGGTTCAAGGTTTCTGTGTTAGGGCAGGGCTTTGTCTAGAATGTTCTTTATGATTTTATATTGTTCTGTATTCTCCAGGGTTTCAGAGTACTTTATGGTTCTACCAACTGTATGGTCCTCTACGGCCATACAGTGTTCTGTCTCTATATTTACCCATGGAACCAAAGTTACATTTGTGAATGTTCCCCAGATTATTAATTAGCTTGCCTCGAAAGTCCTAATAACCAACTGTCCAGTCCTGGTAATGATCTGTTTTTATTTATCATTTATTTCACGAGGGTAGTCAGTTGAGACCGAAGTCTCAATCACAATTGAGCCCTGCATAGAACAAATATAGATACAAAATGTTGTATCTAAAGAAAATATATAGAACAGACAAATTAAAAAAAAGACTAACAATCATACAACGATTAAGAGAAACTGTTACAGCTGTTGTCACACAGGCCACTAATTAACTTTTTAAACACCCCTATAGGTACCAGCCCCTATAGGTACCAGCCCCTATAGGTACCAGCCCCTATAGGTACCAGCCCCTATAGGTACACAGCATTTAGTTCCACATATAAGGTGTATCAAAACTAAAAGCAGTTTGGCCAGTCTCTGTGTGAACAGGGGGACTGACTGTGAAATCCAGTCTTGAGACCTGGTTTGATATTTAGTCATACTGACATTGATTAAGGATGATAAGTAAGTAGGTGATTTACCCAATAATGCTTTCAAAACATACAAAAGGTAGTGCTGCTCTCTTCTTTGTTCTAAGGAGGCCCAACCTACCTCGTGATTCAAAACACAGTGGTGAGTCTCAGGACCAAAACCAGTAATGAATCTGAGAGCACAGTGGAAGACTGCATAATGATGTTTGTATAAAGCACTTGCCTGATGCTGCACAAACATTTGCATAGCACATGTTGTTATTACATTACCCGGAAACCTGAGGTAATGTATCAGTTAAGGTTATATGGTGATTGACACAAATAATGTGCATGTTAAAAATCTTAAGAGAACTGTCCAAGGTTATTTCATTCACAGCATTTTCCAACACATTCCCCTGAAAATATTTTAATGTTTTTGGTAAGTTGGATCAAACCTTAAATAGAACCTAATGGGAATACCATCTAAAGTCCTGGAAAAGTTTCTGGTTTACTGTATGTTTGGTTCTATGTTGTTGTCCATGATGAGTGGTTATACTGTATATGCTTGATGGGTCAATATGACAGTACAGAATGGTGCCGGTTTCGGGGGCCTGGACTAAACCATATCAAGCTCAATGGAAAGTATTCAGTTTAGTCCAGGAATTGACATAACCTGTCCTCAAAACCAGCCCTATGTGTTTAATGTAATCCTTGCCCATCTGAAAGAAAACGTCTGAGACCGTTTCAGCAAGTATGCTGGAGAACGTGGCTTAGTCTTCCCTACTGGCGCTCACTTTGCTGATGTGGCATTATTGGCAATAAATGTACTTATTAGGAGCGTGATATATGGTTGTCTGGCTATCTGGAGAGGAATGGGCAAACTGAACGCTGCACTGCATGACAGCATCTAATAAGTGACGGCAATGTGAATGTAAATATGGCGGCACATTTGTGGCGGTAGACCCGCCTGATGTGTTACCTGTAGGACTGCGTTAACGACCTGTGGGTTATGACAGTATAAAGACTAGTCGGTGGCGATGGCTGTGAGTCTGCTGCCAAAGTGCCTCTAACCTTTTGAGTATTACTTCTAATTAGCGGGGAGAAGACATGCTAAAAGTACCAGATGGTAACATTATTTGATAGCCTCCCCAACTGACTACCGACCACAGTCCTTTAATGCTTGTCTGATATTTCTAATTAAATCGGCTTGTCAAAATGGCAATTTACACTAAATTGATGCCACACACTGTGCTATTAATACTATGTCACTGACATTGCTATTAATTATACAGACTAGTTGATATAAGAGGCATCTTCATTATCGACATAAAGATTAAGATGGGGACTTCAAGTGGGAGAGGGGATGTAATGGAAACCATAACAGATATTTTCATCTAATATCCATTTGCGAAGAATATTAGCCTCCTTGTCAGATTGTGCTCAAATTGGCCTGAAACTAGACCTGTCATGCCCACAATCAGGATGTCTACCTTGCTCTGTGACCTGAAACCCGAAACAACATCAACACTTGACAGATTTGACGTGGAAAATCGTGGACAAAACAACCTCTATTTGGTTAACCAAGCAGCTAATACAGTAGATGAAGCAGTGAATTTATTAGGTAAATCTCATGTTTTCTTTCCATTTTTTCCCCCTTACCACTTTGAAAGCCCAAATACTTTTCACACATTTATTTGTAAATGTATTATTTCATGTTCTACCATTAACACATGAGCCCACTGGAGCATAAGAAGTCAAGTTAACAATGAACTGTGTAACATTTATAACTATTCCAGAACAACTTATAAAAGAAATCACTGTCACTACATGGTAATAGTGCAACAGGGCTAAATTGAACGAAGCAAAACGGCTCACTCCGCTCTGTCTGCTTCATCTCTTCGGTCACTGACAGGAGTAGTCATCTTCATTTTCTTTGTCCTTACTTTGGAGCATAAGGTAATATATAAAGGACTGTGCTTACAAGATCTGTCTGGTTCTACTCCCCACTCGGGCCCTTTGATTTGATCAATGCTCTGAAGTTGATGCCCATAAGCCTGGGAAGATGAGTTATATCCTCCGCGAGATGGTATTGTGTGCCTTACACTTATTAACTGGCACAGTGGTATAGCGCACAATGTATATTCATTATTTACATAAACATTACTCTTAATACCTTTCTAATTTATTCTGACAAAGTGGTGGGTGAAAAATCACTACGTCATATAACATTTTTCATGACACCCGCTTGTACGACGCCAACCAAAGCGTTGGATAGCCATCGAATTGGCCGGTGCTTTATGGTACTTTGTCGGGTCTGTTATCCTTTGTTTTATGACACCACAGCGAGCTCAAAGTCAACCTCAGTATGATGAGGCATTAGCCTCCGCTACCTTTTCACTCAGGGAGGTCAAGGTCAGGTCCACACCGCCTGCCGACCTCCAGCAGCCGGCCTTAACATGCGTACACACGCACACACACACACACGCGAGGTAGTATGCACGGGCGCACACATGTCGGACCCATGCACATGAACCTCACATACTGGGCCGACCCCCAGGAGCCTCCAGCCCAGCCCCCAGACACCTTTTGTCTCTTTCTAACTGTCCTTCGGTCCCTCCCCCTCTCTATCTCTTTCTCTTAGTGTCTCTCTCTCTGTCCCTCCCTCTCTCTGTGTCCCTCTGTCCCCCCTCTCTCTCTTTCTGTCCCTCTCTCTCTCTGTCGTTCCCCTCTCTCTTTCTCTTTTGTCCCTCTCTCTCTCGCTCGGTTCCTCCCCCTCTCTCTGTCCCTTCCTCTCTTTCTCTCTGTCCCTCCCCCTCTCCCTCTCTTTCTCTCTGTCCCTCCCTCTCCCTCTCTGCTGGGGAAAGATATTATTTGTGCTCACCTCATCACTGCTCAGATGGGCTGTGCAGCGATAATAATACCCCTTTAACCTTCTAAATGATTACTATTAGGATTGGGGAACATACAGCCACAAATACTGTTCTGCTGCTGACACCAACACAGCTGCTGCTTGAGTACTGGTACTGCTGATGGTACTGGTACTGCTGTTGGTACTGGTACTGCTGTTGGTACTGGTACTGCTGATGGTACTGGTACTGCTGATGGTACTCGTACTGCTGTTGATACTGGTACTTGTACTGCTGTTGGTCCTTGTACTGATGTTGATACTAGTACTGCTGTTTGTATTAGTATTTGTACTGCTCTTGGTACTGGTACAGCTGGTAATGCTGTTTTTACTAGTACTGCTGTTGGTACTGGTACTGCTGTTGATACTGGCACTGCTTTTGGTATTCATGCTGATACTCATACTGATACTGGTACTGCTGATACCACTGTTGTTACTGGTATTGTTTAGATTTCAAAGATGACACATTCTACCTCGATCAAATCAGTATAATCATAATTATTGTAGTAGTAGTCGTTGTAGTAGTGGTAGTTATAGTAGTAGCAGTAGTAGTAGTAGTAGTACAAGTAATGGTAGTGGTGGTACTAATAGTAGTAGTAGAAGTTGTAATATTAGTAGTTGTAGTACTGGTAGAGGTACTAAACGTGTTAGTTGTGTTAGTATAGTAGTAGTGGTAGTAGTTCTAATAGTGGTAGTAGTAGTATTAGTATTGGTGGTGGTAGTAGTACTAATGGTGGTGGTAGTAGTAGTGGTTGTAGTAGTACTAATAATGGTGGTAGTAGTGGTTGTTGTAGTACTAATTGGTAGTAGTAGTAGTAGTAGTGGTACTAGTAGAACTAGTATTATTAGTAGTACTGGCAGAGGTACTAAAATGATTAGTGGTGGTTGTAGTATTTATAGTAGCAGTATCAGTGGTAATAGTACTACTAGTAGTAGAAGTGGTAATAGTAGTAATAGAAGTACTAATAGAAGTAGTAGTGGAAGTAGTGGTAGTAGTATTTATAGTATTATTAGTAGTAGCAGGGGTAGTAGTATTTATTGTAGTAGTTGTAGTAGTACTAATAGCAGTAGTAGTACCATGTTTTGTATTGTTAATAGATTTTTTCCCCCTAAACTTGGTATGAAATAATCTTAAATCTTTTTAACCAAAAGCCTTTGTCTTGTGTAGTGTATCTAGCACCTGTCAATGCCCATAGGGCTCAGATGAAAAGTATTTGTGCAGTGGTAAAGTCAATGATTAGTGTGTGTGTGTGTGTGTGTATACAGTTGACATTTGTGTGCATTTGAGCGTGCGTGTGTCCATCCATGCATGTGTGTCTGTGGAGTTAAACTATCCATTTGTCCCAGAGAAGTGGACACAGTCTCACTCTTAATGTCTCGCCTTAAATAAACACTCCCAGACAGACCTCTGGCCGATTCACAGTTCACTGCTCAACCCCTCTCCACCCTCCACCCCCCAACCTCTCCACCCTCCAGTCCTCTGCACCCTCCACCCCCCAACCTCTCCACCCTCCAGTCCTCTGCACCCTCCACCCCCCAACCTCTCCACCCTCCAGTCCTCTGCACCCTCCACCCCCCAACCTCTCCACCCTCCAGTCCTCTGCACCCTCCACCCCCCAACCTCTCCATCCCTCAGCCCCCAACATCTCCACCCTCCACCCCCAACATCTCCACCCTCCACCCCCCAACCTCTGCACCCTCCACTCCTCCACCCCCCAACCTCTCCATCCCTCAGCCCCTCTCCACCCCCAACCTCTCCACCCTCCACCCCCCAACCTCTCCACCCTCCAGTCCTCTGCACCCTCCACTCCTCAACCCCTCCACCCCTCAACCACTCCACCCCTCAACCACTCCACCCCCAACCTCTCCACCCTCCACCCCCCAACCTCTCCACCCTCCAGTCCTCTGCACCCTCCACCCTCCACTCCTCAACCCCTCCACCCCTCAACCACTCCACCCCCAACCTCTCCACCTTCCACCCCCCAACCTCTCCGCCCTTCAGCCCCTCTCCACCCTCCACCCCTCAACCCCTCCACTCCTCAACCAGTCCACACCTCCACACTTCCACTATCCACCTTTTAACCCCACCCCTTAATCCTTCTGTCCCTTAACTCATGCACCCCTCCACCTCTACTCCTCCACACCTTAATCTCTCCACCTCCACCACTCCACCACTCGCCTTCCTGTCCTCCACACCCTCCTCCACCCCTTAATCTCTCCACCTCCACCCTCCACCACACACCATGCAGGGCTTTCCTATTGTGGAGTCCCGATGATGTAGGACTACTGTCATTTATGGCCTCTGCTGTCCCAAACGGCACCCTATTCCCAGTCAAGATCACTACCTTTGACCAGAGCCCTATGGGTGATATAAAAGGAACAGGGCTTCATTTGTGACGCATACACTAGAGACCAGAGGAAGGCTCTGAGAGGTATATCCAGGCCCTTGCCCATTCACATTATGTGACATTTGTTTGCCTCTAAATAAAATATGGAAAAAGGAAGATCTGTCAGTGCAGCGATTTTCTTAAAATAACATCAGAGAGAACCAGGGGAAGGAGCGAGAGAGAGGGGAGAGAGAGAGAGAAAAGAGAGAATTAGAGAGGGAGAGAGAGAAAGAGGGGCTGACACAGTGTGTACTTCATCACCTGCAAACCCAATGAGGGAGATCTTATCAGTGTCGCCTCACACTTGTGGAAAGGCTTTTGTGTGTTTGTGTGTGTGTTTGTGTGTAAGTGTGTTTGTGTGTGTGTGTTTGTGCGTGTGTGTTTGTGTGTGTGTGTGTGTGTGTGTGCGTGCGTGTGTCTGTGTTTGTGTGTGTGTGCCTTCTGGAAAGAAGCGTTTTCCAACTGCTGCCTCCACCTCTGCCTCTGTGCGGGACTGCCTGCTTGCCTGCACGCTACACTAACCAAGAATGTGTATTTCTGTAGATGATTAAATCAATACCATTTTGACAAGACTTGTTGGAACATGCCTCTTTATTTTACGCAATTCCTTCCCGTTCGTCAGGGGGGCATTTATCAAGCTGCCGGGTCGCTGTCACCTAATGGAGATTGTTCTTTAGTCCCGCTGCACTTGATAGAAAGCCTGCGATTATGATGCATGTCGATAGTTTACAGAGATATTGACACAGGAACAAAGAGCATAGCCCCGCGGTTGATAGCCTCCCCCCTCCAAAACACCTCCTTCTGCCACTAGCTCACTGGCCTACTCTGGAGTCTCTGAGGGGCCCGCACAGCCGTAATTCAGAAGCCATGATCCCTCCATTTACCTGAGGATCTTTGTTGTTTTAGAGGGATGATCAAGACTGGGTCGGGGCAGACAGACAATCACCCCAGACTCCAGGAGTTTAGTTACATGACTTTTGGTTTGTGTGCCCTCAGCCACATTGTGTGGGTCCACAGGGCTCTGGTCAAATGCATTACATGGACCGGTCGAATGTGAGAACGGGAGTCCATTTCAGACTCTTTTTTTCATACCAATGTGTTGGACGGTTCTCCAGGCTGATCGTAATCTATGGACCGTGGGAAATTGCTAACCATTGTGGTTGTTTCTTTAGCCATCACAAACTTTTGCTAATTTTAACCACCTTTTTCTTTTTTTATGATCAAACCAGCTTGGTAGGAAATCTTAGCCATGTCCGAAACCTGAAGACTTTTGCTAGCTGTCCATGTTTTTGTCTGCTACTTAGGAGATGATGCATGTGTTTGTTGTCGGAGTAATGTTCCTCGGGACAGAGGTGGAAGAAAACCTTCTGTAATGTGCTTAAATGTTCCTTTGTCTGTGCAGTATTAATGAACTGTATTATCCCATACTTATAAATAACTCACCTTAAAACAACTTACTCCCCCATGCACACACATACAGACACACTCACATTATTTAGCCATCTAACCATTACCCAAACCTAAACTGAAATGACCTAGCATTGACCTTGTGCATTGAGTCTGTCCAGGCAGGTGTTCCTGTGGAGTTAAGCTGGACCAAAACAATGGTTAAGGTTTGGTAACACTCTCCGTTTGGTTAAGGTTAGAAAACCACAGTATTGTGATTCGAACTAGCCAGCATTGGGGTCCGAGTTGGCAAACATCCTCGACCACGACTACCTAGCAAACCTTCTCTTAATATAAAGCTACATGCAATAGTGTGGGTTGATTATAGAGGGCATTTGCCATCACACACAGAAGGTGATTTTAACGTGTGTATTGCACACAGTTAGACATAATACCCCTATATATGGTTAGGGGGACATTAACCCCCTAACCCTAACCCCATACTAGGATGGTTTCCTATTCCCTAGCCCTAAACCATAACCCTTACATTACCCTAACACTAACCTTAACTCAACCCTAACCTTAACTTAACCTGACATGTATGCCTAAACTTTATTTAGCCGTAAGGCCTAATCCTAAACTCAACCAATAATGCCTAAACCTAAAAGGAAATCAATTTCTAACACTATGCCCAATTGTACATTTTGGCCTAAACCTAACCCCTCAATTCCCTTACCAAGAACCTTGTGGTGACCAATCTTTCTGGATTTACTATCCTTGTATGCCTACTTTTTCAGGTTCCACACTCAGACACACTGACCCAAAGACACAAACAGACCCAGACACACACAGACATACACAAATTTACAAACGCACACACAGACACATACAGAAACACACATAGACACACACAGACCCACAAACAGAGACACACACAGACCCACAGACAGACACATACAGACAAACACACACAGACCCTAATACACAGACACACACAGACACATACAGACAAACACACACAGACCCTAATACACAGACACAGACAGACACATACAGACAAACACACACAGACCCTAATACACAGACACACACAGACACATACAGACAAACACACACAGACCCTAATACACAGACACAGACAGACACATACAGACACACACACACAGACCCTAATACACAGACACACACAGACATATACAGACAAACACACACAGACCCTAATACACAGACACACACAGACATATACAGACAAACACACACAGACCCTAATACACAGACACACACAGACATATACAGACAAACACACACAGACCCTAATACACAGACACACACAGACATATACAGACACACACAGACATATACAGACACACACAGACATATACAGACACACACAGACACATACAGACACACACAGACACACACAGACATATACAGACACACACAGACACACACAGACATATACAGACACACACAGACATATACAGACACACACAGACATATACAGACACACACAGACACATACAGACACACACAGACACACACAGACATATACAGACACACACAGACATATACAGACACACACAGACATATACAGACACACACAGACATATACAGACACACACAGACACACACAGACATATACAGACACACACAGACATACACAGACACATACAGACACACACAGACATACACAGACATACACAGACACATACAGACACACACAGACACACACAGACATATACAGACACACACAGACACACACAGACACACACAGACATATACAGACACACACAGACATATACAGACACACACAGACATATACAGACACACACAGACACATACAGACACACACAGACACACACAGACATATACAGACACACACAGACATATACAGACACACACAGACATATACAGACACACACAGACATATACAGACACACACAGACACACACAGACATATACAGACACACACAGACATATACAGACACACACAGACATACACAGACACATACAGACACACACAGACATACACAGACATACACAGACACATACAGACACACACAGACATACACAGACATACACAGACACATACAGACACACACAGACACATACAGACACACACAGACACATACAGACACATACAGACACACACAGACACATACAGACACATACAGACACACACAGACATATACAGACACACAGGAGTTAAAGATGAAACTATGAATTTCACCCTGGGTGGGTTGTGATGACAACAAACCCTGAGTATTATGAGCCTGCAAGAGAGGAGGAAGAAATAAAAAAGAGGGAGTGAATACAAATGATGGCCTTCCACCTTCGAATTCCAATGGATGTCCCTCCACCTTTAAATTCCTGATGATTGCACTCCAACATTAAATTCCACATGTTATTCCACGTTTCCATTCCAAAGGATGTTCCTCCACTTTTCCATTCCAAATGATGTTCCTCCACCTTTCCATTCCAAATGATGTTCCTCCACCTTTCCACTCCAAATGATGTTCCTCCACCTTTCCATTTCAAATGATGTTCCTCCACCTTTCCATTCCAAATTATGTTCCTCCACCGTTCCATTCCAAATTATGTTCCTCCACCATTCCATTCCAAATTATGTTCCTCCACCGTTCCATTCCAAATTATGTTCCTCCACCTTTCCTTTCCAAATGATGTTCCTCCACCTTTCCTTTCCAAATGATGGCCCTCAAGCTTTAAATCCCCAAATGACGGCCCTCCACCTATGCATTGTGGGTCTTACTGGAACGGCTTGACTGCCCACTGATCCATGACTTAACAACTAATCCAGTTGGTAAGTTATTATTTATCTGCAGGAAAGTTTGTCAAACTCAGGCTTTTGATTTTTCACCCCTGATTTCCCTCTTGTGGCTTGCTCTCCCACATGCTCCCCAACATAATTTATGACTGCCTCTGGTCCTGATGACAGATTATTAAAAGTAGAATTAGTTTTTTGCGGCAGGATCTCTCCGTTGGGAATTGGGAAGGCAGTGCTCCTCTGAAGAGACAGACGAAGGTCCCTTACGAGGTCTCCATTACTAATAGATGTTTTTTTTTTTTTTTCTGAAGCATCATGAAGGGTGAGGACGAGACTAATGATTTGGATTGAGCGTGGCAGCCGTCACGTGGCCTGTACTCCGTCCCAAACGGCATCCTATTCCCTTCTTAATTCGAGCCCTTATTTTAACAAGAAGCCATAAACATCTGGTTAAAGCAGTGCACTCCATAGGGAACGAGTGTGCCATTTAGGAGTGAGCCGTGGAAGAGACAAGAGGTTAACCTCCTCCCTGTGGAGAGCTTTATTGGATTGTTTAGCAGCAGAAGGATAATGTTTTTGTCATAGACTGCTGTGGCAAAACAGCGGTACACTCGATGGAGAGAAGGGGGAGGAGGAACAGAGGGAGAGGAAGAAGAGAGATGAGGAGAGGGATGGAGAGGGAGATTGAGACAGAGAGGGTAGGTGAGAGCAAGGGGGATTGGGAGGGACGGCGCAAAAAGGAGGATAGGAGGGACGGAAAGACAGACACAGAGAGAATTCCAAAGAGGGATAGAAAAAGTGTAGTAAGAGTAAAGCAAGCGAGGACAAAGGGTCGCACCTAAAGGCAGGAGAGAAGCCAGAGAGAGGAACAGGTAGGCTGAAGAAATGAGAGAAGCCAGAGAGAGGACCAGGTAGGCTGAAGACAGAAGAGGAGCCAGAGAGAGGACCAGGTCAGCTGAAGACAGGAGAGAAGCCAGAGAGAGGACCAGGTCAGCTGAAGAAATGAGAGAAGCCACAGAGAGGACCAGGTCAGCTGAAGAAATGAGAGAAGCCAGAGAGAGGACCAGGTCAGCTGAAGAAATGAGAGGAGCCAGAGAGTAAGGGAGTCAGCTGAAGGGTTAAGACAGGGCACACTGTGAAGGAGGAGGAGGATATTTTAAATACGTAGCTGGACAGATTTAGTGTATGGTGTGAGTTACACAATGATACCTACACAAGCACACACCCACACACTCACACACTATCACCCCACTCCTCCATCCACTCCTACTCTCACAAACCCCAAACAAGAAAAGAAGAGAGATGTTAGTTCCATTCACCTGATGGCCGTTTGGAGCTCGTACTCCCAGCATGCCTCTGCTGAGAGAAGGAACCAGAGGGGAGTCACAGCGCAGCTGAGAGCCTCGGCTTAATCTTATGCATCATTAAGCACTCAGCGGCAAGCCAGCACTGTTCATATACATCATCCACGCTTAATAAACATAATGATGACATAAGATGTAATTCTAGATGAATTTTCATTTTATAGGGAAATGGAGAATTCCTCATGGAAAGGGAAAAGGGAAGGGGAGAGAGAAAAATGAAAACAAAACTAAATTATCAGGGAAGTACAAAATAAATGATGCTTTTTTGCTTCTTTTCAGAGATAAATGGAGGTGGTGACTTAGAATGCTGCAGCCAGCTGGTGGTGGTGGTGTTATGGGTGGTAGTGAAAGTGGTTGTGGTAATGATGGTGGTAGTAGTGATGGTGTGGTGGTAGTGGTAGTGGTGGTAGTAGTAGTGGAAGTAGTACTAGTAGTAGTGGTGGTGAGTTGGTAGAGGTATTGGTAGTAGTAGTGGTGCTGGTAGTAGTAGTTGTTGTAGTAGTAATAGTAGTGGTGGTGGTAGTAGTAGTAATAGTTGTAGTAGTAATAGTAGTAGTGGGGGTAGTTGTAGTAGTAATAATAGTGGTAGTAGAAGTGGTAGTAGTAGTAGTAGTAGTTGTTTTAGTAGTAATAGTAGTGGTGGTGGTAGTTGTAGTAGTAATAATAGTGGTAGTGGTAGTTGTAGTAGTGGTGGTAATAGTAGTAATGTAGTAGTAGTAGATGTGTGGTGGTAGTAGTGTAGTAGTAGTGGTGGTAGTTGTGTATTAGATTAGTGGTAGTAGCATGGTGGTAGTAGTAATAGTATTATTGTAGTAGCAGTAGTGGTAGTAGTAGTGGTGGTAGTAGTATTAGTGGAGGTAGTAGTTGTAGTGGTAGTAGTAGTAGTGGTGGTAGTAGTAGTAGTACTGGTGGTTGTACTAGTAGTTGTAGTAGTAGTAGTAGTGCTAGTAGATTAATGTCCAAAACAGAACATACTACCTTCACAGTTCTTAATCATCATCGTCAATCAAATTGATTTATAAAGCCCTTTTTACAACAGCAGTTGTCACAAAGTGCTTTACAGAGACACCCGGCCTTAAACCCCAAGGAGCAAACAACAATAGTGTTGAATTTCAGTGGCTAGGAAAAACTCCCTAAGAAGGTCGAATTTTAGGAAGAAACCTAGAGAGGACCCAGGCTCAGAGGGGTGACCAGTCCTCTTCTGGCTGTGCCGGGTGAGATATTAAGAGTCTAATTGGAATAATAAATACATTTCTCTGGGCTAAATCCAGTTTCTTTAACTTGTTTGAAGTCCACCTGTGGCAAGTTCTATTGATTGATTGACATGATTTGGAAAGGCACACACCTGTCTATACAAGGACCCACACTTTACATCCAAGGAACTGTCTGTAGATCTGAGAGGTTATGCTGAGGCATAGAGATCTGTGGAGGGTTATAAATTGCTAAAGCATTGAAAGTTCCAAGGAGCACATCATTGTGATATGGAAGACATTTCATACCACCAAGACACTTACTAGAGCTCGCCATACGGCCAAACTAAACAGCTGGGCATGAAGTTCCTTAATTACAGGGGTAACAAAGAGCCCAATGACCACTCCAACAGAGCTTCAGCATTTTTCTGCAAAGACAGGAGACCCTGCTAGAAGGACAACCATCTCTGCAGCATTCCATCAATCAGGCCTTCATGATTGAATGGCTGTAAGAAAGTCACTCCTAAGTAAATACATGAAATCTTAAGGACTGAGAGGATAAGGAAACTGATTATCTGGTCTGATCATACTAATATTGAACAATTTGCCCTGAATGCCAGTGCTACATGTAGCGAAAACAAGGTATGCTCATCACCTGGCTAAAATCATACCTTCGGTAATGCATGGTGGTGGGAACATCATGCCATGGGGATGTTTCTCAACGCAAGGGACACAGAGACTGATTAGTCTCTGATTGTGGGAATGATGAATGGAGCAAAATACACCAAGGTCCTTGAAGAAAACCACACCCAGATCACACAGGTCATCAGACTGGGCCAAAGATTAATCTTTCAGCACTACAACAACCCGAAGCGCACAGCCAAGACAACTCTGAAGTGGCTTCAGGACAAGTCTGGGAATGTCCTTGAGCGGTCCGGCCGAAGCCTGGACTTGAACCCCATTGAATATCTCTGAGGAGACCTATAGATTTTAGTTCACCAACTCCCCCTCTTCCAATCTGAAAGAACTTGAGAGGATCTATAAGGAAGAATGTGATACTACTCAAAACAAGGTATGCAAACCTGATAGAGGCTTACTCAAGACCCAAAGCTGCGATCGTTGCCAATGGCACTGAATAGAGGGTCTGAATACTTAATTATTATTTTTTACACTTTTTTAAAAACTGGTGCACATGATTTCACTGTTGTTATGGTGTCTTGAATGAAGATTGATGGCAAAAATGTGGAGAAACTGAAGGCGTCTTAATATTTTCCAAAGGCACTGTATAGCCTAGAACATTGTGATCATTTTGTAGCATCCCTCTTTCCCGGGGCTGAGTTCTCTGTGAAACTAGGTAGAGTCGAGAGTAGATGCTGGTGGAAGTGGTCTTGGAGGTCTTGTTGGGGCCACTCTTCCCTCTAGTCTAATGGTCAGATTGCAATGTCCCAGAGCACTTTCACTACCACCCATAACACCACCACCACCAGTGATGGGGACGGTGCCCAGTGTAGGGATGTTGCCCCTACATGCCCTCTTTTTAGGTGGGACATTAAACAGATGTCCTGACTCTGTGGTTACTGAAGATGCTATGTCACTCATTCAGTAAGAACTGTTGTGCTATCTTCACAAAATGTCCAGTTTGTCTGTCAGATAACCTTGCCTGAATGTTCATCACCAACTTCTAATTGCCTCATTCATACCCTGTGTGTGAAATAAATACTAGAAACATAATTGTATTTTATTTTATTATATATGAAATAATAAAACAATAATCATTATACATTCATCTATAGAATTTATTATGTATTTACTTTGAGTTGCTCTGGATAACATTGGAAAAAAATTGCAGATGAGTTCAGTTTTATTAAAACTTCACTAAACTCGCCAGAGTAGCCTGTTCTCATGAAGTACAGCAAAAGTAATAACGTATGCAAAACACGATCCATGCAGAAGATTTAGAATACCTCGGATCTCTCGGTCCAACAGAGAAGTCAGGTTCAGCCATGGGCAAAAATGCTGGCCATAGTGCCACCCCCTAATCACTCAGTCAAACTCAGAGGTCAGTGTCTGTGCTGTATACAAGATATCTGTGCTACCATAATGCTCTTTGATGGTAATATAACGTATAGCTGTTGTACATGGATAGTGATCACATGCTACGCTACAACAACACCTTTCCTCTGAAAATATGCAACGTCTAAAGTGAACAATGCGTCACGCGTGGAAGTCCAGGGCCTCATTTTTGTTGGAAAATGATGTTGTTTGACTATGTTTTGGAGGTCTTGGTTGCCTGCATGTTTTGAGGAGTAATGTGAGCTTCAGACCTCAGCAAGTTTGGAGCTAGCAGACCATGCCCAGTCGGCATGCCAGTGGGTGAGTCCCGTCGCTGGGATGTAGGGATCATTACCAACCCCTCCCTCCTCTCTCTTCTCTCTCTCACCCCCTTCTCTCACCCTCTCTCTCACCCTCACGCTCAATCACGCTCTCTCTGTCTTCTCCTTCTCCCTCCCTCTGTCTCTCGCTCACCCTTTCTTTGTCACCCTGTATCACTTTCCTTCCTTGTCTCTGCCTGTCTTTACTCTCTATGCCTGTCTCTCTGTGTAACACATCTTAAAAGATTGAAGACATTATGAAACCAACCCATCCTTGTGTAATGTATGTTTAGCATCTCCAACAACATATATACATTCCATTAGCCCTCACACTCATCAATTCCGTCTGATTTTTCTGTGATATATTGCCCTCTCGTTAATTAGTTACCCATGATCCTCCACTCTCTGAAAACAGTAATAGGTGTGTGTGTGTGTGTGTCTATTTCTTTGTGTGACCATGGACAGCGTCAGAGAAATGGGCTTTTAACTAACATGCAAAGTGATGAATGGATTGACCACAATGTAGACTAATGGAGCTGTGGAGCTAATTAGGCCAAGCAGAGCTGGGCTTCTCTGAATGGTTCCCAAATATCTCCCTATTCCCTATGTATTGCATTTTATTTGACCAGAGTCCTGGTGAAAAGTAGTAAAAAGTAGTAAACTGCATAGGGAATGGGGTGCCATTTGGTACACAGAGATGTAAATTGAATGGGCCGAGCTGGTCTGAAAGAGGAATAAAAAAGGCAGAGGGCAGAGGGAAGGATTAGGTCCTTTCCCTGGGTCGATTAATGGCTGAGAAAGTGACCCTATCAGGCTTCCATAGTCCATACTCCTCGACTTCCCCTGACTATTAATTTTAGGTTTTTGTTTAATTTCTGTGTCTGAGTGAATCTAAAGAGTTATATCTAACTATGATTTCATGTTTGAATCACAAGAAGGACAGTCTCTGTGGAGCAGACGTCCCTTAATAAGGCTGGCAAAACGACAATAAAACAAGGCCGTATGGTATGTTTTTGTCTGTCATTCTGCTCACTCCTGCTGATTCAACATGAGAACATTCTGATGTTTGTCTCGATGCCCTCTGACCTCTCCCATGACGATAAGACTGACCACAGTTGAAGTCTGCGTGTGTGTGTGTGTGTCATGTCAGTGTGGCTTTTTCTTAATGCATGCAAAAATGCAAATAACCCATCCCTGTACAAGTTGCCATTGCCTCTGCTGATAGGTTTTTCTGCTGAGGTAAGAGACAATTTAATGCAGAATTAGACGACAGCTCTGTCACTCTCCAGATCCAGTTACACCCTTAATTAGCTGAAACTCCACTGCACACCCATTAGAGAGAGAGAATGAGGGAGGGAGGGAGGGAGGGAGGGGGAGACAGAAAGGAGAGTGTGTGAGAGGGAGGAGAAAAACAGACGGGAACGACAGAGACTCAGTGAGAAAGAAGGAGAGGGGGGTGAGAGCGAGAGAGAAGGGTTACATGATGAGATCCCCATGTAAACAAACATGGGCCCTAAAGTGCCACCAGGAGACTGACGCTGTAAGGAAACTGGACAGTGAAGGGTTCCAGCCAGTGAAGGGTTCCAGCCAGTGAAGGGTTCCAGCCAGTGAAGGGTTCCAGCCAGAGAAGGGTTCCAGCCAGAGAAGGGTTCCAGCCTTTGAATTGTTCCAGCAAGTGAAGGGTTCCAACCATTGAAGGGTTCCCGCTAGTGAGAATTCCAGCCTGTGAAGGGTTCCAGACAGAAAAATTATGTTGCCAGTTAAGGGTTCCAGCCAGTGAAGGGTTCCAGACCAAAAAATGATCTTGCCAGTGAAGGGTTCCAGCCAGTGAAGGGTTCCAGCCATTGAAGGGTTCCAGCCATTGAAGTGTTCCAGCCAGTGAAGTGTTCCAGCCAGTGAAGGGGTTCCAGCCAGTGAAGTGTTCCAGCCAGTGAAGGGGTTCCAGCCAGTGAAGGGTTCCAGCGGTTCCAGCCAGTGAATGGTTTTAGTCAGTGAAGGGTTCCAGCCAGTGAAGGGTTCCAGCCAGTGAAGGGTTCCAGCCATTGAAGGGTTCCAGCCAGTGAAAGGTTTAAGCAAGTGATGGGTTCCAGCGTGTGAAGGGTTCCAGCCAGTGAAGGGTTCCAGCCTGTGAGAGTTCCAGCCAGTGAAGGGTTCCAGCCTGTGAGAGTTCCAGCCTGGAAAGGGTTCCAGACAGAAAAGTGTTGAAGACAGTGAAGTGTTCCAGCCAGTAAAGAGTTCTAGCCAATCTCAAAAGATTCATAGACAAAGAGAGAGAAAAGAAAGTGAAAATATAGAGAAAGAAATTGGCTGAAAGAGAGACAGACGAGAGAGAAAAAGTGTGAGAGACAAAGACAGAGACTGTAAGAGACAGAAAGTAAGAGAGAGTAAAAAAGAAAGAAAAAAAGCCAGCTCTGTAGGTTGATGTAGACACGAGGAAATGAGGCCCTCACTTTGTCCTCTGTGTGTGTGTGTGTGTGTGTGTGGGAGGAAGTCACTGCGGTGGCCCTGCCCGACGTCTCTGCGGTGTTAGCCTAGTCCTTTCCACCTGAGCAAACTTCAGAGGACACCGTTAGATACGCTTTAAAAACCTTGTTTACGTAGTAACACTACAGGATGCTCCTATGTGTGATACGCCCAGCTCCATCTGACTGACAGACGCGTGCACGAGGGGAACAGTGACGGTGCTCAGACACGTGCACGAGGAAAACCGTGACAGGGAGTGATTTTATTGTGTACGCTCACGCGTTTCATGAGTACAGATTCCGTTTCTTCATAGAGATTGATAGACACCTGCAGAATCGCCAATACTGTGATCTCCCAAACCTCTGTTCAGCTTGTCCTGTGATGTAGTGAGCGGATCTTTTGGAGTTCAGTGTGTGAGTGATGTCTGTTAATCCTTTTTCAGGTGAAGTCACAGTTTTTTCCCACCTCCATCTCCTTGTGCTTTTAATTGTTGTCAGTATCATCCTAAATGTTTCTGGTAAAAGTTATTATAATATTATCTTGCTACAGGCATCCTCCAATCTGAATGTATTAGTTGCTGCACTGTATATTTCTTTATCATTTAATAATACTTACTTGTAGCTTGTACTTGTAATTCATAACAATATGTCCTGTTATATCACCAGACAGCCTTGTGTTGTTTTCATTTGTATGTCTACATTAAATATAGACTGCTCATGTTGTTCAGGGTTTTTTTCTCTCAAATCTCTCAAAATGGAAACAACAGTGTAGTTGGTGTTATGGTTATTTCTGATATGTTGAGGGAATTCTTTACCCAATTTCTCTATAATGGGGTTGAAACATGTCAATTATGGAAAACGGATACATTTTATAAGTGAAACAGAAAATTTTAAACGTGTTATCTGACAACAAATCTTTTGCTAATGCTTCATTCAGGGAAAACCAGCCAGAATGCTGCTACTGCAACAGAAAACATTTTTCTTTCTCTCCAGCAGGAAAAATGGAGTGTCAACATTTAATGATATATATTTGCATTGTGATACAAATCGTGTCCTTGGCTCCAAACATAAGATATAGATCCATTAATAATACATTCAGATAAAGTGTCCTTTTTGCATTCAGCCCTTAATGGATCTGTGCATGTGTGTGTGTGTGTGTGTGTGTGTGTGTGTGTTGGCCCCTTCACCATCCAACAGTGACCATGGTGCAATCGACTGATGAGAAATCCACCTTGCAAATTCATTGAGACAGACATCTATCAAACTCATTTACCTTATCAGATCCCAAACTGCATGCAACAAAGTAGCTGGTGTGAAGACATTTAATGTGTCTTTTACAAGTAAAATATACATGTAACTTTCAGAATACTAGGCTAGCTGTTTTTCATGCGTCTTTCACTCCCTCGTGAAAGGAACGAGAAAGAGAGGGATGAAGAATGAGAGGGACAGGGGGAGGAAGAGTGAGAGAGGAAGAGGAAAAAGAAGGGAGTGAAAACCAAAAAGACATTATATTTTGTTCCATCATTAAGCTGTGTCTGGGAGATGATGTGGAAGCAGTATGTGGTCCAGGGGAAGTATTTATAGCTGGTTGGAATCTTGCTGGGCGCCACTGATAGCTCAGATAATGGCAGAGAATGGGACGCAGCCATGTGTTCTAATGACACCATGACAACAAGACAAGGGAACAGCGAGGATAAATAAATGTTAGCCATTTTCTCCCTCTCCTTGATTCTCACTGTCATTTGCATTTTTTCTTGTTTAAGGTCACTTATAAAATCCACTTGAATAATAATAATTTTTTGAAAATGCCATGCTAAATTACATGTGTATTTGTGTCTACATATAAAAAGAAAGATGAGCGAAACTATTTAACATGCAAGAAATTAAAAATGATTTTCTTGAGCCCTAATAGTGTGACATTCAGTTAAAACGATGGCTGGGTTTTAAATTTTTCCCCTCTTTAATTCTGACGTGGCTGGTTCAGTGGATTTCCCTGGTGAAATAAGGGCGAATACAAACAAGATTTCACCTCATTAAACAGGAACAAACTGTACAGAAATTTCACTTACTTATGGAAATGACTGTTAAACAGGCACAGCATTATAGGGTCTAGCTGCCTCTGCCGAAAATGTCGGAGTTAAAAAACATTAAACCATGAACATATTAGCATGGTAGCTTGGCAAATGAAGTCAAACTCCGACATAAGGCCCAATTACCAAGAGCTGTGATTGGGTTAAAGGTTCTGAGGTGCACTCGACACTGCGATGATCAAAAGGGACAACTGATTAAAGAAATACATTGACCTTAAAATGGGACTAATTTAATCATACACTGTTTCCTCTATGGCGGAAATACGCAGTTAAGGATGTGACCACTTGTTTGGGCATGGTTGCTAAAGATTTCAGACAAAATTTAAATGAACTCTAGATTGACAGTTAAATAGTTGTCGTCATAATCCCAATTAATCCTAGAGGCAAAATGGGTTATCGGTTCTTTTCGAGTTTCACCATTCATTTATCCCATAAGGGATGTTATTAGATTCGCTTCTAGTCAGGTGTGGGGTTTGTAAAGGCATACCGTGTCTCAGCTTCTCATAACCCTTTGAGCCGTGTAGAGACAAGGTGTCGAATGTCAACATATTTGCATCAATTCACCCTACAAAATAAATTATTGGATAAATTCAGGCGACGATACTGATAAAAGTCTCCTTGTCCAATAGACGTTTACACAGTTATCAAAAGACTGAGGTGTTTTAATTCTACACGAAACACAGACCTTATTTGATGTGGATCTAAATATGTACTATGGAAAGAATTAATGGTAGAATAATATCCACTTTTCAAGTTTTGCTGCTAGGTTTTATAGAGATTATGACTCAAACTATTTTAGTCAGTATTTTTGTGTTAGTTACATTTAAGTAATTTATCAGACACCTTTATTTACAAGTTACACTGTGGTAGTATGACGCATAGACATTCGTAACTGTCCCCCCTGGGAATTGAACCCAAAATCCTGTTTTTGCCAGTACATGATCAGGCCAAAAAAATATTAGATACTGACTGTATGAGATGTTTTGCTAACTAGAAAAAGTTAATCTCTTCAAGAAACATATTTACTTGGGTTCAGTATTCCAAAAGTATCTTCATGTTAGAGGAAGGTCGAGAAGTTAAAACTGTTAGAGGTTAGTTTTTAAAGAAATCCAAGTAGCGTAGTTGTGACTACATTTCTAGCGGTGTACGCATTGGTATAGTTGTGGTTTAAAAGCATATATAGAAGCACAGTGGTGTATTAGCCTTTATATTTAAATAGCAATTTCTTCATTTGCCATATAGCAGTGTTACTGAACCTCCGGGGCCACACTGAACAGTTGAACAGTACAGAGGTAATGGCTGATAAACAAAGTAGTCAGCAGTAGTCAGTGTTAACGGGGAAGGGCTGGAGTTTATGAGCACTGCTTTGTGACTCACATTAGCTCTGATGTCACCAGCAGGACTAGGAAGGTTTTAGCACAGGTCTGCTAATTGAGAAGACAACGGCCATAACAATGACATTGTTGAGCCAAATTGACCCCCACAGACCCTCTCTAGGCCTCTCCAGTCATTCGGTTCTGGTTCCAGTCAAGGACACGGGGAGTTTAATAAGTGCAACCTTGGAATTTAGGATGGTACCTTGCCTGAAACCCTTGTCTCTGTATCTCAAAACAATTAGCATCTCTCAAGAGGGAGGCACTAACACACATTCTCAGACTCTTTAAAGGACTTGGATCTTGTCTCTGTTAGTTTTGTTTGTTTTGTTTTACCTGCTGGGCACAGCCTCCTTTATGGCTACCGTAACTGATTTATGTCTGGCCAAAGGAAATGGATGGCTAGTGTCTCCCGTAAAGAACAACAGTGGCCTGTTAACGATGCAGTTGTGGTCAGTCTGTAATCCTGTATGGGTGGTGACTTTGATGAAGGTTTCAGGTATGTCGTCCACGTATGTTCCCGGCAATTTATTTAATCTAGTTCACAGTTTCGTCGTCAACACAAATTACAGCCATAACATATTGCAACAGTAATTGACACTCCATAGAAAATATATACCATGTTAACAAGAACACATAAAAACAGGCCAGCTGTTGAATGAATTATCTTTGAGTGGTATCCTCAAAAAAACACAACAGTGTTATAGTATTCAGGACCAATTAAACTCTTTCGGCTTCACAGTTTAACATTGAGAACAGGACATCTTCTGTTACCAGTGAATCTAGCTAATAATAGTAATGCATATGGCGACGTGTTTTGATTAACATAATGGAAAAATAGCCCACGTAATTTATCTTCTAAGTCCGAGGGAGAGCGCGCCAGATTGGAGCCTGAGGACTCAATCCACCTCAACATATGCCGCCATTGTAAGGCTCCGAATGCGACTGGAAAATATCTATCCCAGACCTTGTTTCCTGGATATTTATTGAAAAACATTTGACTTTATGAGCTGCATGCTTAATGAACATCTACCGTGGCTATCAATGTTGCAGCTATAGGCTAGAGCAGGCTATAATTCTGAGTTTAAGTATCATGTCCTCGACACATACAGGCCTTTGATGGAACCTCCAATTGTAATCTACAGAACGTACGCTTTTGTGTTTCCAACTAGCTGTGCAAATCTATTTTCTTCAGTTATTTTTGTGCATTTCAATCCAAATGTAATCACATCATGTCATTCCATAGTTCCCTGGGTAAAAGGCATCCTACATTTAAACTGTTAAGGATGTTTCCACAGACCTCTGTTCTCCACACTCTTGTCTTTCCTTTCCTAGCAACAAACCACTGACCAATGTGTGATAAATATACCCAGAGCCAAGGAACCACTGTCTGTTCTAAGACAATTTATCACTAAAAGACAATCAGTCAGTTAAGCTTAATTAATAATTTCAGGGGGGTCCTCTCAACTTTGGAGGCAGACCTGACTAGCAGCGTTTGGCAGTGTGTTGTCGAAGAGGAAGTCAATAATACGGGTTTGGGTGTTTGCTCAGCTAGACCCGAGGCCTGTCAATGCGTTGCCCCCTGAAAGAGATCTGCCATTAAAAGGACATGAGAAACAAATGAGGCCAATTTCTCCTCCAGTGTCCCGTCTGATATGTCAATAAAGGTTCCCTGAAGCCGGAGGAGGCTCCGTCATGGATTTTTTTCTCGCGGAAAACAGACAACCAAATGGAATGCATCTAACTTTCCTGCCTCCGACAGAGGGTGGAATCGGTCAGACAAAACCGATGGACTAGCGGTAAGTAGCAGCTGAGTGGAAAAATCAGGTCAGGGAATGATATATGAATGACATTTAATTCTTAAAAGGGATTTGTTGTTTCATATTAAGACGTCCACAAATAAGATGAGGCATTTCTTCATTATTGGTTGTATCTGTATGGCCAATAATCTTCATACCCAGTATGTGCACCAAGAAATCTGAATATGGGCATTCCACTTTAAAACCACTCTTCAGTATATCCATTTGGTAAGGCATTGTGCTTTATATTAATGCCGAGAATTACAGTAACAATAAAAATGAACATAGTCTTACCATCTCATCTCCAAAATGTATGCACTTAGAACTATGAGCCACTATAGACAGAAGTGTCTGCTACATGACCGAAATGTAAATGTTAAAAGAAATTAAAAGAGTGTCATCACCAATGGTGGTGTCTCGGCGGAGTGCCTCGTCTGATAAAACATTCCAGTAAGTGGATCCCATTTAACCCAAAAGCTTCTCATGTCTTATCACTGTGCAAGTGACTGTATGGCCGATTGTGGCTGGATATTGCATCGCCGAATCCCGTATGCAAACTGGCACAACAGAATAAACGTATCATTTTAATTCTGTCCCCACCAATCAACTGTAGCCACACTTTTCCCCTCCAAGTCAGTGATTTGGTCCGCTGGACTTTCAGATGTTCTGATGCTTGTTGCCTCGTCTCGTGAAAGTTTTCTCTCAGAATTGAATTCCAAATGACACCCTGTTCCCTACATAACGCTTCATTTGCAAGAGCCCCAGGGGCCCTAAAAGGTGCTAGGTGCTTTGCAAATAAACTCTAAGAGGCCCTGGTACAAAGTAGTGCACAATGGAGGGAACAAGGTGACATTTGGGACACGTGCCGTGACTCTCTTCACTCCGTGAATGAACAGGTGTCAACACGGCACCACCGCTTCGCAGATGGCAGCATAATTACCATTGATTCTGGCAGTGTTTCTCGGGCAGGCCAAGGCCTAGATGGCCATGACGACTAACTAACCTTCCCACCTCCTGATGGGCTGCCTGGATTCCTCAGGGAGAGATCGAACCTCATTTTAACTCCGGGAGCCGTGGGAGCCACAGCAAAGGACCCTCTCTTTAGTGCTAATAGAGGTGGATTTTTCGGCCCCCTGTACATTTTACATTATTAAGAATGAGACTGACCATGGACTTAAATGTGAAAGCATATTGGCACAAATCAATGGTCTACCTTAAAGCCACGAGAAATATATTGTTTCTCAAGTGATACATGCTAGCTATGACTAGTACGTGTAAAGGTGCAGGTGTCAGCAACGATGCTGGTGGAGGACACTCTTTAAAAAGGCCTTCTGTCTGTAATGTACTTAGCATATACACAAGACCAAGTATGACCAGGATACTGTTGGATATTCATTAGCCTAATTTTACAAGTGTAATTAACCTTGATTAGGCCCACGTCATTAAGAGTGTCCTGGCTCTGCATGCAGAGGGGAGGAACAAAGTTCAAATACTGTGGAGTATCAGCCTCCGGAGAGACGACTGCAGAGTCAGTCTGCAGAGGAGAAAGTCTGTAGACAGTGTCAGTCTGCATAGGAGAAAGTCTGTAGACAGTGTCAGTCTGCATAGGAGAAAGTCTGTAGACAGTGTCAGTCTGCATAGGAGAAAGCCTTTAGACAGTGTCAATCTGCATAGGAGAAAGCCTTTAGACAGTGTCAGTCTGCATAGGAGAAAGTCTGTAGACAGTGTCAGTCTGCATAGGAGAAAGTCTTTAGACAGTGTCAGTCTGCATAGGAGAAAGTCTTTAGACAGTGTCAGTCTGCATAGGAGAAAGTCTGTAGACAGTGTCAGTCTGCATAGGAGAAAGTCTGTAGACAGTGTCAGTCTGCATAGGAGAAAGTCTTTAGACAGTGTCAGTCTGCATAGGAGAAAGTCTGTAGACAGTGTCAGTCTGCATAGGAGAAAGTCTGTAGACAGTGTCAGTCTGCATAGGAGAAAGTCTTTAGACAGTGTCAGTCTGCATAGGAGAAAGTCTATAGACAGTATTTGTCTGCAGGGAGGAGAGACAGTCTGTTGACAGTAAAAATATGAATTGGGCATGTATGGCTGCTACTGGAACTGGCTCACTCATCTTCAACCCATGCCACTGCTGACGACAGCAGCTGGTTGAATGCTGAAGTGTACAGAAACAATCTCGTCTGCTCACGTCCAACCAAAAACCTGAAAGCAGAGATTGTGCAAAAATATGTGGATATTTGCAACTACTCATTGACCCCACTAGCCTGACCAGTGCATATGTAGCCACTTAAGAGAAGCAGCCCCATAACAAGAAGCTGTCGCCATCACGCTTGACAGTAGGTAATGCGTGTTTTTGGTGATGCGCCAAACCTATCTTTTGGAATGAAGACAAAAATGTTGTACTTCGGTGTCATCGGACCATAACACATTTTCCCACATGGTATTGGGAGATTTTATTCCGGCTTGGAAGTTGTTTGGTGAGAAATGGCTTCAGCTTCGCCACACTAACCCACAGTTCATACGTGAAGAATATGCACAATGGTTGAAATGTGCAGCTAGTGCCCAGTTTCTGATAGAAATTCCTGCTGTCCCTTTGAGGTTGAAATTGGGCTCTTGGCAGCATCCCCTTGTGAGCTTCGGTTTGTCATCAGTTTTGGAGGGATGTCCTGATCTATTTAATGTCCACATGGTAGTCTGTTGCCTCCACTTCTTAATGATCTGCTCACAGCATTCAATGATACATCCAATGCCTAAGACGTTCCTTTGCATCACACTCCCAAGCTTTCCCTTTCAGCAATACGATCCCATAGATCCTTTGTTGGCTCCTTGTGGACCATGACTATCTCTACAGTTTCAGCCTTGAACAAAATCCTAAAGGAACAGCAGATTTTATTAAGGGCTAATCAGAAAATCATCAACTTGTGTTAGGGATGGCAAATTACCTTTGTACATGACCTGGAATGTGATTGGTTCAATCTGAACGCAGGGACAACCTCCAGTATAACAGTGTGCACACTTCCACAACCAAGGCATTGACGTTTTTTTTTTTTTCCACTTAAATATTGTTGGTTACAAGATCTCATTAGAGGTGAATAAAGATTGACGTGATTTGTCTTTAATCCAGCCTTTACATAAAAGCACAAACGCTCCATTTCCAGTTAGGGTGTGCAGACTTTTGTAAATCTGCTTTGTGGGTGCAGCAACTGATCATCCATGAAAATAATCATTTATAATCACTGTGTTTACAAACACTGGCAGGAAACAAGCTCCCATTTTGGGTTCTGAACACGCTGTTTACGCAAACATTTGAACTGCGCTCACAAATCCAAAAGCGGATGTAGCAACTGCTGATTACACCTTTAAGACACAGCGGGGGATCACTACTGAGGGATACCAGAAGAGGCCATGCTTTATTCAGCAGCCGCGCACCCCGCACGCACACATATCTTGCTACACACACAGACTATCTTGCTCTGGTCAGGTGTCGTGATTCATTATATTTGCAGATGATTTGCATAATGCAGGAGGCATCAAATTAGATTTGCATAATTCCTTTGATTACACTTGTTAATAAATGTGAGTGACATTGATGTACAAAATGGCCTGGTATAAGGTTAATAGTGGATGTCACCTTCCAGGGCCTGTCCCCTGTCTCTGTGCACTGATCCGTCCATCGAGCACACACACACCTCCAGCCGCTATCCCATTGTACATTGCTCTATACGTTTTACTAATCAAGAGGCCTGTACGCAACCTCTGCAATCTATTTAATACGATTTTGTATGGATTGGGATTATGTATGTCAGAGCTGTATCATGTACATTTTGGAAACATTATCTGTTATCATTACCTTATTCCTAACCTCAATTTACTAGTATGTGTACATACACATGCATGCGCACACACACACGCATGCATGCATGCATGCACTCGAGCTCATAGACTTGCACAATGATCAAAGGTTTGTCTGTAATCATATATAGGTACTAGCCGGGACGTACTGTTGATATGGTCTTTCTTGTCACAACATTGGTCTTTCTTGGCCCATTTAAGCCCATTTACCAAGGTAATTATTGACAGAGGGCTAAAATGTCATTCGTCAAGGGGGGTCCACATTGACAGGGTTAGAAAATACTGTGAAAGACTCCAGATCAATTAAATCAATTGTACTGTTAAATGGGAAACGTGGGACATTTTACTCTATCCGTTTTATTTTTATGTGAATATATGCGATTGGAGAATATTGGTAATGATCATATATAGGGAAATCCATTCACTGTATGCACGGCATGGAAGCCCATCTCTCTTTAGGGTCTAAGCACTGGCCATTTGTCAGAGACCAAAGGGTTTCAATCTCTTTTCCATTTCATTCAGAAAGCGGCGTCGTTTCATTTTCCCCGACCGGGCGACACGGACTTCGTTTCATGAAGTGAAAAGGAGTGCCGCCCGCACGCGCAGCACCAAGATAAAGTTGGAGGTTTACAGCTATCTCCAGAGCGGCTGGTAATGCATTATTCCGTTAAAGCAATGATCAGGTAGTGTTGGATGAATGGGAGATGTTCAGCACCATTACTGCCTGGCACATCAGTGAGGCATTATTACATTATCGCTGCTCTTTAGTAGGAGATTGGGTGTGTGACCGGGTTCTGAATACACTCATCCCACTCTCGCCAGCGTAAATTGCAGATTGGCTCATTGACTTCAATGATAAAATGTAAAAATTGCCAGTAAAAGGAACATAGACTCAGGTTCACTCCTTAGCTGTTTGTCAACGGGCAGATGTGACTCAGACAGCAGGCGCTGAGCATGTTAAAGAGACGCTTTTCATCTCCCAGAGACGGAAAGGCAATGTCATTTAGGTCTGGAAACCGCTAAAGCAATATCTCACAAGACATAAACATTTAAAGGAGGCGAATTCTGCCTCTGGTATGTCATACCACAGTGCCTTTGTCCAAGATTAAAACTCCCCACAGGGTGAGATAAAATTTAAAAAGTCAAGGATAACATAAAATTACACAAATAACTAGCCCCGGGTACTTTTACTGTACACACAGGCACATGGCAATAGCCTTGTCTTGATACTGCAGTGCATATATATTCAAATGTTCCCCTTTGAATATATCACATCAGAAAATCTTACCTAGAAATGTAGCTGGCAACAATTGCAGTTATTATGTAGTTATAAGTTAGTAGTTAGTTACTAGTTATTAGTTGGTTCTTAGCTTGTTTAATAGATTTGTACCGGTTATTAGTTATTCATTTTTTGGTAGTTATAACTTACCTTTTAGTTACTAGATATTAGTTAATTATTAGGTAATTACTCATTCCAAGTTACTAGTTCATTGCTAGTTTAGTGACCAATTTGGTGCCTATTTTTAGGGTATAATACAGTATAAGTGACCAGTGTCCTCACCAGACCTTATGACCTTCTGGCAGCGTCAGCTTGCAGTTAGAAAGTTAAGGCCTTCGGATGTTATTACACTGTTTATAAGGTCCAGATAGTCCATTCTCAAAATGGAGGCCGTTGGCTGATGTTATTCCTCGCAATCCTCTGAGCACAGCATTAATCCACAATAATTGCCCTGGAAGAAAGCAAATAAAGACAAACTAATGGTTAGCCTGATCATCAATTTCAGGCCTTCGACTCTACATTGCCCTACATTTTTATCCAGGAAACATCCAGTTGCTGTAGCTGTGTCTTTGAATAGCCACTGTTAAGTGTATATTATCCTGTCCTTGGCTGGGGAAAAAACGCAGAGAAATCATTAAAGCAAATTAGACTATTAACATTCCAAAGAGCATTTGTCTTGTGGATCAATAGGCCCTCATCTTCTTTAAAGGACCCTTTGGTGTCCTTAAGCCATTATGAGCTAGACTATGACTATAGTCAATTCATTAAATGCAGATGGACCAATAATTATTGACAACATTGAAACCAATAATAACTTCAAGTGCACAGATTTTTTTTAATAGTTCTTTAAATGTTTTCAAGAAATTTGTTTATTTTAGGACCCACACTTTATATATACTGTAAATAAATGTACTGTAAATATTTGCTGGTATGTAATAAGAGTTTAATAAGAGTGAAATTATTATTGACATGTTCTGTCTGTCTTTCAAGTATTTTGTGGTTTAGACTTGAATTTAAATGCATCCACTCCAAAATGTCGTCTCTTGGCAAATGATTTAGTCGCCGCAGTTCAAGCAACACTTTACCATATGACTTCCTATGCTTTGCTAACTGTGTGTGAAGACGCCATATTCCATGAATGGATTGAATCTGCAATGTACCATTTGAAGATCTGTGATGCTCCAATCAACACCAAGATGTTCAGACATTTATTATTGGATCATATTACCGTCTTGTCTACTGTGTGACGTCACAGCCAAACATTTATCTGTGTCTGTTTTTGAACACCCCCCCCCCCACCACCCTCAACAAATAAAATAAAAATCACACATATATCATTTGATTATGAACAAAAAAGGTTTTGTTCACATTTAATGCACTCGTAAGACTCAGTTTGCCAAAATGTGAGCACCATTCTCTTAGTGTCAACACGCACAAATCAGTGGGGCACTCTCCTCTTTGACTTGATGTAGATTTGATGAACATGATGCACCACCATTATCTCCTCACGTGAACCTCAGCCCGTCTGTGGACTGTGACTCGTATTGTTAAAGACCAATACACCCCCCCCCCCACCACCCCCACCCACCCACCCCACCCATCACCACCACGCTTCCAAGCCAATAATAGCCCTAAATGGGAATAAAATGACTTTTCACTTTTTCATCAGTTGTTATGCTAAAAACTGTAACCTTAAAGTGACCGCTGTCGCGCATATGTGGATTGGCTTTTGCTCCGCGGCCTTCCGCGCTGAATAGGCCGAGCGGGAGATCCTTCTGTTCCCCATATGGCGCCATTGTCTTGGTAATGCCGTACAATGCTCCCCCTCGGAGCTTGCTCCAGGCCCTGCTGCTAAAGAATAAACTGTTGGTTTCACAGAGGCAGGGGGAGGCAGGGGGAGGCAAGCTTGGGACAGGCAGGAGGCCCGTGGACATGGAGCCGGGGTCCCAAATGGCGCCCTTTCCTCCTATTGTGCACTACCATCGACTGTTTGTTTTTTTACGGAAAGACGTAGCCTACGTAGGGAACAGTGTGCCGCTTGAGACGCACCGAGAGGTTGGCTCTGAGATGCGGGGCTCCCATACGCGTGGCAGGTCCTGCTCCGTACCCCCTCCATGGACACTGACAAGCGGCCAGGCTCCAGGCGGTGGGAGGCAGAGGAAATTGTAAGCATTCCCGGTCCTGATCGGCACGCTGGGAAGCAGGGAGGCAGAGGAGGCAGGAGGAATTCTGCGTTACACAAAGAGGCGCTTTGAAAAGTTTAGGAAGATACTGATTGGCTCTGAATTAGAAATGTTACCATGGTGGCTCAAATGTAGCGACTTACCTGATGAACACAGACGCTTTCTCTAAAATGCTTTTAAAACCATTGTAGGAAATGGAGGAAAAATTATGTTAATGCTAAGGATGGTCTTTATTCCACAAGGGCTCGGGTGGTGGTGACTGGGTTTAAAATCGTTATTGTTAGGCACCTCCATAATGTGTCAGGATAATCCTGGTTCAAAGGGCTTTAATCTAAATGCCATTAGTTAATGATATCTTCACTTGATTATATGCATTGGCCTGATGACACACATAGGCTGCTGGTAATGTCTATACACATATATATATATATATATATATATATATACATATATATAAAAGTTTATATTATATTTTATTTATGTATATATATGTATGTATATACAGTACAGGTCAAATGTTTGGCCACATACTCATTCAAGGGTATTTCTTTATTTATTTTTATTTTTTACAGTGTAGAATAATAGTGAAGACATCAAAACTATGAAAAAACACATGTAATCATGTTAAACAAATCAAAATACAGTTCATATTGTAGATTCCTCAAAGTAGCCACACTTTTTCTTGATGACAACTTGGCACACTCTTTGCATTCTCTCAACCAGCTTCAAGCTGTAGTCACCTGGAATGCATTTCAATTAACAAGTGTGCCTTGTTAAAAGTTCATTTGTGGAATTTCTTTCCTTCTTAATTCGTTAGGGTGGGTTTACAGAAAACCATCACCATGTCTTTACAGTAAGAGTCCATATTATGTCAAGAACAGCTCAGATCAACAAAGAGAAATGACAGTTATGACAAGGTTTAAGAAAATGAGGACTGCCACAGTAAAGGAATACCAAGGGTTGTCTCCACTGCAGTAGATAAGTTAATTAGTGTTAGCCGCAAAAATCGACAATTAACTGCACATCAGATTGGAGCCCAAATAAATGCTTCACAGAGTTCCGGCAACAGACACTTCTCAACATCAGCTGTTAAGAGGAGACTGCGTGAATCAGACATTTATGGTTGAATTGGTGCAAAGAAACTACTACAGAAGGACAGCAATAAGAAGAGACTGCTTGGGCCAAGAAGCATGAGAGATGGGCATTAGACCAGTGAAAATGTGTTCTTTGGTCTGATGAGTCCAAATCAGATTTTTGGTTCCAGCCACCATGTCTTTGTTAGATGCAGAGTGGGTGAACGGATGATCTCTGCATGCGTGGTTCCTGCCTTGAAGCACGGAGGAGGATGTGTGATGGTGTGGGAGTGCTTTGCTGGAATTCAGGGCACTCGGAACCAGCATGGCTACCACTGCATTCTGCAGCAATACGCCATCCCAGCTGGTTTGCGCTTAGTGAGACTATAATTGGTTTTTCAACGGGACAATGACCCAAAACACACCTCTAGAGTGTATAAAGGATATTTGACTAAGAAGGTGAGTGATGCCTCATCCTGGCCTCCACAAACACCCAAACTCAACTGAGTTGGACCGCAGAGTGAAGTAAAAGCAGCCAACGAGTGCTCATATCTGGGAACTTCTTCAAGACTGTTGGAAAATCATTTCAGTTGAGCAAAGAGTGGGCAAAGCTGTCATCAAGGCAAAATGTGGCTACTTTCAAAAATCTAAAATGTAAATGTCTTTTGAACACTTTTTTGGTTACTACATGATTCCATATGTATTATTTCATAGTTTTGATGTCTTAACTATCATCAAACAATATGGAAAAGGGTAAAACCAAAGAAATACCCATGAATGAGTAGGTGTGTCCAAATCTTTGATTGGTACTGTGCCATTTGCTGTTTTAAAAACAATGTAAAAATAAAACGTTTGACTTATATAATAAATTACAGAGTATGTAAAAATTAATCTCTGTATTTTGATGAGAGATCAATAATGCATCATTCCTGCTATCAGTTAGCTTTCTTAGGTTTTCGCTTATTGTGTTATCCTTCTTTTGTCCGTCTATTGTCTAGTCTTAGGGCTTGAGGAATATTTCCTTCATAGTTTCCTTTGTCTTTTGGGTTGTCAGTACTGTAACCGATGTTAAACTAATGAGTCAGGCAGTTGCTGACTCCACAACTAGCTAACACTAACTAACAACAAATAAGGAGCCAGCAGAACACTAATTGGCCCTAAAGGTCACCAGTCATCACGATCCTCTAGCCTTCACAGTCATCCTCCAGTCATCAAAGCAGACAGAACACTGTGGGTGGTAGATTTATGAAGTGTTTGCTCCAAACTTTTTATTTTTTATTGTTGTATTATTACTTTGTGTGTGTGTGTGTGTGTGTGTGTGTAGGGGGGTGGGATGGCCAGCCTAAACCTCTAATGTTGAAAATGCTATATATTTGCCCATTTTGTTGGAATTTACACATTGTGGATGTATAAAGAGGGTAAACTGGGGATGATGTGCTGTAACAATGTCCTAAGATCTAAGCCTTTCATTTGCGATTTCATAAAAATTTACATTTGAGATTGTTTGAATAGAATCATAACCTGGATCATTTAATAATTTGATTTAGAGTTTTACCGCAGTAAATAGGTATAAAAAACATGTCTAAATAGTTGTATTATTTTGAACTACAGTGAAATGGTCCTTCATTGCTACGATTCAAAATAAAGCATTGAAAAACACAGTAGAGTCAAAAAATAAATAATTCAGATCTATTTTCTATATGTTTTAAGAAAATGTTTTTTTTGTTCCCCGTATTTGACCCCTTCTCTTTACCTCACCTCACATGCACAGAGAAACCATGTACACTGGTGTGTTCCTGGGAGTCTAACTAAGTTAGTTCACCCCATTCAGTCCCAAGAGTCAGTTTCATGATGAGAAAACTTCAGGGAGAGGACACGGTCAAATCTGCGCAAATCCCAAAGCGATGCAGCCTGTTAAAGTCACAGCCAAAAAGACTTTCAGAATGTGTTACGTTAAATGATCAGGGTTTTACCTGCGATTACCTGACGATTGTCTTTGTGTGTATCATGTTACACAAAAATAACACAGCATCACACAAGCCCTGCACAGTTTGACACACAATCGTCTCAAAACGGCTGATTCGTAAGGCCCTGACTTTGGAAAGGAACGGAAGTTCCAGTCATAAACACGCCAAAGGAAGACACCCCAGAGGGAAGGTAAAATGAATGATGTAGTTTGGTGTCTCAGTGGTTCGTTTCTCGAGTTTCACTCCATACCCAACGGTGGATCCCTGTGGGTGATGTGTGTCGAACACGCCTCCCCTGTGTTTGTTCTGGTAGTCGATCCCACATCTCTTGCCTCCCACTCTGTCTTCCTGCTCTCTCCACTTTAATAAATTGTGTCGCCACAATATCAACGTGAGAAGTGCTGGAACGGGTCTGGTGGACTACGAGCCTGCTTTCCATACAGCTCCCTATTACATTCGTAACGCACATCTTTTCAGCTGTGATCAATAGGGCTCGGGACAAAAGTAGGGCCCTATATAGGGAACAGGTTGCCATTTGGGACTCTGCTGCTGGGAGAGGACTGTAGGCTTTGGGATTGGAAGGGTCATCTGGTCAATGAATATGAAGGCTTCTCCTATTATAACTTTGTCAATGACAAATAACAAACTGTTGGTATATGAAATGCTACATTGCATCATTTTGTAGAGGACAAGGGACATTTTCAGCTTGGCTGCCCGTACAGCAGTCTCCGAGCCTGGCCCTGGAAAAGCAGTTTGTTTGACCCTAAGGAGTGAGAATTGACAAAGCAAGCCAGGAGCATTTGTTTCGTCCGCTAAGCCAAAGATTGAAAATGATTTCCCAATGCCTCGTTTGAGATCCGCACACAGGGGGTCATCAATTATGTCCTGAAACGTGACACAATATTGTACCTATTTTACTGACCACTGCTTTCCACTCGACCAGACAGCATCTCTTCTATCAGACCGTTATTGATGGTGAGCAAGAGCAATACAAACCGTGTGGGTTTATCTATACTTCTGCAAAGCAAGATGCATTTTTTTATTTTGAGGAGATAGAGACAGACCTCGTCACGGTTACTCAACTACCGTTGTGTTTGAATAACAAAAACAATAATAATGGCAAAAATGATTCTGATGATAATAGTATTCATTTGTATTAAAGTTTTTTTTTTTTTTATGGACAATAGCTGTAGTCACTGTGTGTTTCCTAGTCAGTCTAGCACTGGAGTTTTTTTGGAAAGTCCTGATCTGCTTTGCGGTCACAATATCTGACTTGAATCAGTGGCCAGCCACAATTCCTTATTATCTGTTTGTTAGGCACAGGGCTGGGAGTACCGGAGTTAACCACTGGAAAGGAGAAGGGGAGAAAAAAAGAGGACGTAAAACCATTGTAACATACCTATGTACTGTAAAACTCCTTAAAGCACTGCTGTTTAATCTTCATTTTGCTGGGAGAAGTGTGGAGGTCTTGTGAAAGCCAACTGTTTTTGTGCAAATGGAGTTGTAAATTGCTTTTTTTAAGTGCCCTGCGCCAGGGTAATGTCTGAAGGTACGGACACAGCAATCCACTGGCAATGATTTATGTGCCGGGGCAGCCACAAATTGACTTGTATGCAAGAAATGTAAATGGGACTGGGACGTTTTGATGGAGAAGCTCATTTCCAGACTTAAATGTTTTAAATTAACCACACAAACTCACAAGGCACAAATGTTAATGGGCATTTTTTTCTTCGTTTTCTATCCCCCCTCAGTTTTTTTCTTCTTTCCCTTAACGTAATCTACATTACAGGTCAATTTATTATACAAACAGTGATATTGCTCCCAGATTTGCAAGGATCAATGGATTTGATGAAGAGGATTCATTTCAGGAAATAAACCTTTGAAATTAGCCAGGGAACGAGTTACGTAAATATTTGAAATTATATATTCTGCTAGTGTGGTCGAGCAGGGGACAGAGTAAATCAAATGGAAGGTCTACCAAACAACCACAGAAACAACATAGATAAATAATAAATAAATATATATAGAATAAATATAGTCAGTAAATCAAATGGAAAGTCTACCAAACAACCACAGACACAACATAGATAAATAATAAATAAATATATATAGAATAAATATAGTCAGTAAATCAAATGGAAAGTCCACCAAACAACCACAGACACAACATAGATAAATTATATAAATAATCAGTAAAACAAATGCACACAACTTTACATATAACTTAATATCTCTCCTTACTGAAGAGGCCTAGATGTTTCATCATATTGTATGTATGCTGAGAAACAGGAATTGTGGGAGACTTTTGCCATGTTAAGAGGTTGAGCTGGAACACTGCTGAGTTCTTCATGATTGTAACACTGGGTTTGGCTCACCCAGTCCATCATTTCTCCTCCCTGAAGTGTGTACTTCTAAAATAATAGAGTGGTGTTGAGAGGTGTGATGTGGTACAGAATGAATCTAGTTTTGATCCAGATTATAAAATAAATCCTAAATTCACACAGATAGCACTCGTAGACATCTGATCTTGTGGTGTGATTGTGTTTTGAAATGTTCAACATTATTGGTTAACGGCAGGTGAACACACAACATATAGAAATATTGTGTGTTGAATAAAACTATCAGCACTATCATCACTGACTAAAAACCAAAGAGTTGAAGGTGAGTGTTCTCCTCTTTTGCATCCCTTCTGGTGACTAGTGAAATTCTACACACCCTGTGAGCAACACCTCCATTTTGCTACTGTATAATGTCATCCAAAAAGGGATTCACTTGATTTCTTTCTCCTTGAGATATACACAACCTTCTCCAAATTATAACAATAGTGTTTTACACTATTTGTTTTCCACACAATTATTCACTGATCAAAATAAATGTGAAAGGGCCTAAGCCAAGGGACAAACGTTTCTGGAAAAGGGTTTTATTTTTCAGCATGACAATTACTGAAATCGCAAAGCCTATGAAACACACCAGAATTTCTTTCAAAGAGCTGTTGAGTGTTGTTGAATGATCCAGTCGCAGCTTGTAAATATATCTGCTTAAAAAAATCTGTTTGAATCTGTTTGACAGTTTGAATATTGCTGTCCAGCAGTGACTAACAACCAACTTTATTGAGAGCGAGCAATTTTGACATAAACAACATAGATATGTATGTAGCCATAAGAGTGGTGCAAGGTTAGTAGAATCTCATTGAAAATGATTTACAACTGCATTGGCTTGCAAAGAAGATGCCACCAAGAATCAACAATGGAGTGTGAAGGCATTTACAATCAATACATCATCATTGTTTATTTTTTATTATGTTGAAGCATTTTCTACAACTTTCTATGTTCTCTGTCACTTGACAATATGGAGCAGATTGAAGGTTATCGAAAAGAAGTTCCAGTGTAATCATTTGGGCGGCAAAATGTGAAGCCTGTGAAAGGGGTGGTAGACTTTAACTGACAACTGTATGTGTAAATTTATTTTTGTGAGAGGAATTTACAAGATTTTAGGTGACATTTCCTTGGTTCAAAAGCAATGTGTTAAGTGCAAAATGTACCATAAACCTCATTGTCCTTGAACTGAAAGCCACAAAACAGCCAACTCTAATCAACATACAGTGAAGAAGCAGGATATGCCCACAGCTTTGCTCGAGCTCATTCACCACGTCTGACTGGAACTTAGAGATTCAACACTCACCCAGAACATTTACTGGCTGGATGGTCTCAGTTTGCCAAACTGCATAAGGGGAATTTAAATTAAAGAGGAGGCAATAGTCTCAATGCTACTATCCTCCTGGGGACAGACAGAGAAAATGGAGGAAATGGATTTAAACTCTGTACAATTTCAGTTAGTGTTAACTAATCCACAGCATGCTTAGATCAAGAGCTCAGAATAATCACTTACTTGACAGAGTAGAAAGTGGGCCTGCTAAGAAGAATCTAGGTCTAGAGGCTGCGGATGATTGAATAATTGTAAAATAATTTCGGAAGCACCTCTTTCAGGCGCACGACAGAAGGTGTTTTTGGGTCACGCAGGTGTCAGAAATATCAGGAAAACACGGATCACCACGGCTACGCCACCGTGGTGGGTCAGTATCGTAGGTTATCACCTATCAACATTGATTTAATAAACGTGGTGACGAAGCTCCCCGGGTGATCTACGGAATGCTAAGCAGATAAAGAGTCCCATGGCAGAGACAGAAACAGGCAGAGCCGTGGCACCCCCTTCACTGGCACTTAGCACTTAGCCCTATTTGGCTGGCCTTTCCCCTCTATACAATCAAGACCCCCTGCTGTGGATTTAAATAGGCCCTCAATCAGTTGCGATTGAGGGGAAATAAAACAGGAGAAAAGGGCCGGGAGCATATCTCTGGGGCAAACATGATAGGAATATTATGATGAACTGGAGCAGCTTGCAAGCAGTCTTTTACTTTGATGAAGAAGCTAACATTTTAATTGTCCCCCAGTGGAATCGAGACCCCTGTTATTAGGAGACAATTTGTCCCTTTAGGCCACTTTTTCTTGCTGTTGTTCAGCCTCTGGGCACAGTGCTATCATGTGACAGTCCCTCTGTCTCACATCCTTCTCTCTCCTATCCTCCTGAGAAACCTTTGTTTAGGGTCATTGACATCCCTGAACAAAGTCCTGTAGGTCCACTACCAGACTGAACTTTAGATTCCAGTTAACATTCTACAAAATATGAATACAGGTAAAATGACCAGTATTTCCTCTGTTCGTGTGAAAATACAATGTACTCAGCTAGGATCATTTAGAGATTCCAGGACAACACAAACGCATCTCTATCAAATGTTTATTTATCTTTATTCTCGTAAACTGTGACAAGGTTTTACTTGAAATACTAGTGTACGTCTGATCGCTAGTTAATATCTAGCGTCTTGTTGGTTCCGTCATTAGCTGGAAAGTCACAGACAAACCAGAACATACGATAACACGGTTGGTCTTGCACAAGTCTGTTTTGGCAGTCCAGTCCGCTGCTTCCAGAACTGAACCACACACCTTGCTGTATTCATAGAATCTAATTACCAGAACCGGTAACAACTCTTTAGGTCCGCCAACCACACATTCAGATCAATGGTGAACCTTGTTCCGTTCACGTTGTTGCTGTGCACGTGTGTGATTGAAAATATAAACAGAGAAAATCCATTATTGACGTATGACCGTTCTAGAAATTCTATTTCTATTGCTGTATCTGCTGTTGGCTGGTGGTTGGTGACAGGGGCACATTGTGTTCGTCTCCTTTTCCTTTAACCAGTCAGCCATGGACTACATGGTTTTTGTGGGCCCAAGATCAGAAGGAGGAAGCTTGAATAATGTCTTCCTACTCTTTGAGGGGAGGGCTACGCTCCGCCGATTACAGAACAGCTTTGACAGGACAGAGGAAACTATGTCTGGGTCACAAATATCACCCTATTCCCTGTGTGGTGCACTACATTTGACTGAGACCCATGAGCCTCCACTCAATAAAAGTGCACTAAATAGGTAACAGGGAGCCATTTGGGATGCTCCCCTTGGCTTTTGTCCGATCCCCCCCCCCACAATGAAAAGGTAAGTTCAAAACAGGCTGTCCGAGCTGGTCTTTTGAAAACAGATGCCACTGGCCTATTGCTTATCATAGAATTATAAACTTATCCTACCAAATAAATGGCTCCATCCCAGCTCTGCCTCCACACCACAACGTCTTCAAAGGACAGGAGAAGGCTTGGGTGATATTCAGCTAAGGCCACCCTGAACTTAAATAGCTCACTTATTTTGTATTTATTTTTAGCTTTTTACAACAACAGCATAAAACCCCACTAGGCAAAGAGGCGAAAAATCTGATAAGAGTAGTGAGCAAATGAAACCACGTTTTAGTGTTAAATCCTTATTGAGGACTGTTTGACTTAAAAGCCAAACTGAAAATACCAGCTGTACTGAATAAATTGACATTATTTTGAATAAAATAAATGTATCCCCTGACACACGCCAAACACACACACACACACACAACTCAGACGACCCCCCCCCCCCCCACACACCCCCGCCCTACACACACACTCCAAATCCCGAATTAGCATTTCATTCAATGTAACAAGGCCAATATGTTTCCAGAAGTGCTGCCATACTGAAACAAGCCTGCCTTACCAAACAGCGCCTCAGGGCTGGAAGGAGGCTGAGGGAGTGTCGACTCCAGGGACCCCAGAGGGATCCAAAGCCTATTTGTTCAGCAGAATCTGTTATTCTGTCACAGCAGGCCTGTCACAAGTGAAATCATTTAAATGTCCAATCCTGTATTTAAGCAGACTGTCTCTTGGAGAACAGATGAGCAGCACTCACAATTTATAGCCGAGCCACACAAGAGGTTAAACAGTGTTAGGCCGTCGAGAGCTTTGCCACAAATGCCGCCCTGTTCCCTGCAAAGTGCCCTTTTAACCAGGGCTTAGTAGTGCTCTTCATAGGCCACAGGGAGCCATTGGAGGAGCATTAGAGGCCCATGGTGGACCTGGTAGAGACACAGGAACAGTGCAACCGTCCAATGAGAGCTGATTTAATGGCCCTGGTCATTCCTCTCCACTTGAAATAATATCGCACAACACAAGCCCTCTGCAATGAAGATCCTCAGAGATTCATTACTCTTAGTTGTAAATTCAAAGGCAAAACTGTTACTCCAACTGTATCGGATTGAGACTCAAGTGCAATGGTTTTTCATTATCGGTCTCTGGTTGCGACATCAGGTGACATGTCAGACTGATATCACACATGGTCCTTTAGCCAACGAAATGCACTTCCTATATAAGAAAAATAAAATTAGAAAATACTTCTCAGAAATCCTCAATAAAATGGTTTTGGATTAACATAGCAAATGCAGAGCTACAGTACAGAAGTGACTTGTGTGTTTGGCGTAGTAATGTTTCATTGTTATGTTGGACATGGTGGTAAAAGAGAATGTTGTCTGAGGACAGAACTAGTTTGATGTTGACGAGTAATGGACCTGTCACGCTTGATGGATTCCCAACTCTGGGGGGGATATCACCCCACTACACCCCCCCCCCTTCCCCCCCCCCACACACACACACCCCACTCTCCCCAAACTAAAGACAAACACACACTTACTATGAATAAACAGAGACACTGCATCCCGACATCACCCTATTTCCAGTGGAGGCCCGACCTGAATGAGGTCACAGCAGTCGGAGTAGGGAGCCAATTGGGAGCCGTCCGTGTCTGATCAATAACACATTCTCCTCTGTAGGTTGAACAAAATATATAATTGCTCTGAGTGGATGAAAAAAAAAAAAACGAACTAAAATCAGACCCCTGTGCGCTACGCAGACCTTGGCATCTTAGGCTGATTCCTCATAAACATAAAAGCGGTTTGGAGGAATTCTAATCAATGGCGCCACCAGACCCACCACGTTGATGATAGCCTATCATTACAGATTATACCCCCTGAGTAATGAGAACACACGGGGGCACGTAATGCCATTCAATAACACGTTGGCTGCATTTCTCCATTCCAAGGTGTTCTTTGTGCAGAGGCGTGGCCCACCTTGGCCTCAATTAAACATGGCGGGATGGATGTGTATTTTTTAAAGAGGTCCTAAAAGCTCACTGTGGTCTTCAGTCACGCCAGGGAAATGATGACTTGCTTTTGTCAGGTGCCAGGTCTATTTGAGATGTAAAAAACAACGAGGTGTCGCGTCTCTATATTATGAATCATGTCAGATTTTTCCAATCAGGAAATAACAAGTGGCTTATCAGCCTTGTTATAGTTGTATGCATGTACGAGGTTGTGTGTGTGTGTTGGGGGGAGGGGGGGGGTCCCGTTGTTTCCCACTACTCGGGATGTAAATAGTCCAGGAATAGAATTAAAACAGATCATCATCTGCTGCCTGAGTGCCACTGTGCAATTCCCAAGAGCAAGCATTAAGCAAGGAACAGTGGAACAGGACAGGAGCGGTTTTATGACAATAAAAGGACCCACCATCAGAGACATCTATGTGGTTATTAGCAGGGATCCCGGGGAGGGGGGGGGGGGGCTGGTAAGTGACAGAGATTGTCCTCAGTACGAGCCCAGCGGGGTGCTCTCTTTAACTCTAATCCACATCGCAGCCAAATCACCCAGCTAAGATCTCATCAGGCTTATGGCCCCAGTGCATATAGCCCCCACCAGCCCCCCCCCCCCCCCCCCCTCAGTGTCCGAGGCCGCGCCTCAAATGACGCCCCGCTCCCCTCTTCAGCGTCCCACACTCAGGCCAGGGACCTCGGTTCTGCCCGTGCCGTTTGGGACGACCGTCTGTGCCGAGTCGGCCTGAAGCGCCCAGGCCTTTCATTTATTTATTTATTTATTTATTTACAACTGAATGTGGATACTTTGGAATGGAGGATGAGGAGAAGGGGTACTTTGTAAGAAAACTATTTTATTCCATCGTTCTTCTACTCCAGATAAGTCATGCTGGGAAAGAAACACCTTCACTGAATATGACTGTCTTTCGCTCCCTAGGTGTTGCCTGTGTCTCAAATGGCACCCTATTTTCTACATACTGCACTCCTGAAGTCAAATGTCAGAAGTGGTCCAATACATAGAGATTAGGTTCAAAAGAAGTGCCCTGAATAGCGGTGTTAGGGCGCTACTAAAGTCGCTGTCTTAGAGTTGGATCATGTGTGAATGGAGCCTAATGTTGACCCGGGCTGAAGGGGCTACTGATGGTATTGTAGGGAATTGTGGGTCTTAAACACACGTATTACTGGTCCATCAAGACAATTTGCCTGCAGCAGTACAATTGCTGGTCAGTGGTTGATCACATTTGAATATTAATTTGGAGAGGTACAATGAATAGAGGATAGGAAGCGTTTATTGTGCAGATTTAAAAAGTGCAGTGTGTGTAAGTGTGTGTGTGTGTGTGCGCTTGTGCGCGTGCCCACAGGCTTTATGTCTACAGTAGTAGTGTAAGCAGGTCATCTGAAACTCAGAGGCTTCAGTGTCTTGATACCCAGCTTGATCAATGGGGCTGAGAGAACACTAAACTAGTAAACCTAGGATTACATCAATAAAAGGCACCGTAGTCTACAAAGAAAAACTGAGATGTGTATTCAATTGAACCCATTAAAATGGTGAGAAAACCCCATAGCGCCAAATGAAATTGTTGTACATACTCACTGGGCCCTGACCGACAAAATGGAGTGCAAATGTTAAATACTGTAAGATGTAAAGCACAAACACATTATGGGCAGATATTAACTTAGAACCACCATGAACACACAGAAGAAAATTGTAAGAACTGCCTCCATCGTCATGCTAGACCCTCCAGACAAGATTCCATGGTTGTTATGTCGACTAAATAAAATGTCCGGGGCGTGTCTCAAATAGAGCCCTGTCCCCATAAAAGTGCACACTCCTTTTGGCTGGAACCCTCTGGGCCCACACTAGTGGGCACTGAAAGATGTAGAGTAGCATTTGGGATTGAAGCAGGACGCTTGCTAGAATCACGCTGTGACATTTAAGGATACAACCAAGGGATTCTGTTGTGTTGGCTTCTTTACATTTTATTTAGAAAGCATCTAAAGGGAGTTTAATGGCTCCTTTTTTTCATTTTCTTTCATTGACTTGTGACTTTATTGATTCCCATCAACTCTCTGATAAAAATAAATCTCTTGCTATGCTGTGCATGTTGCTGTAGACCTTTACTGAACTGTCATCATTCTGTGACATGCTCCGAATCTAAATGACAGGTAAGGCTACAGTAAAAGTATTATATCATTGAATATAAGTAAAAATAGTGGTTGTTGGTTAGCTAAAACCTGGTCCTATTTGATGTCCTAAAGAGCTTTCATGAATGCCCGGACATATTTTTACTGTAGATGTTTATACATTTTTAAAAATGTTTACAAAGACCTCCGCTTTATATATTAAAATAGTGTATGTATTATTAGTTAATGCTTATTCATGAGAGTTATGTGATCTTTAGGAGAAACATGAAGGAGAATGGTGCTCATTGATTTGTTACAACTCAGCAGTACTTTTCTTGTTAATGAATTTTTAATATCCTTAATGACAGCAGAAGAATGATTTCATTACCGGATGAAGTTTGGAAAACGCTGACTTGAACTCTTTTGGTGGGCAGACTATTTTAAAAATAATTTAATATAGATTAACACATCCTAATGAGCAGTTTGCCTTCAAGGGGGCGATAATATAATGCCAGCTAGCTGTCTGAATCCCATGCAGTAGTGTGGACTTGAAAACTATTTGTGGTTCATTAGCTGAAGGTTTGTTTCATATCTAAAAGGCTGTACTAACTTGTGCTTAACAATGGCTTTTCAGCTTGTCACGAGTACACATAATAACTTGACAATGATTATGTGGTGCGCCTTCCCTAATTCGCAAACACCAATTCAGGGTTTAAGTGGCAAGACGGGGGGGTTCCTAACAGAGAGCTGCAGAAAACTCTTCAAATCTACTGAATGGCTCTCACCTCAGTAGCGTTCATCTCATGCCAGGTACCATCGGCTATGCCTGCCACAGGGTGGAAGCGGTCATAACCTATACATGTAGCATTTGCATCTCCTGCTACCCTTCCAGATTTGAATGCTGCATGACCTCAAAGTGGTTTAATCTATGGAATGCATTCCGGTGTCCAGAAGTAGTGGCTCCATATTAGCCCGTCATCCCTGGGACTGAGAAGGGAGAAGGCATTAATACAGAGGGATAGAGAATTAAGATTGTGTCCTCCTGGTAATTTACCTAGTGGACCTTGTGTGCTGCTGAAGTGTGAATCAATTTGTAAAGGATAGTTAAATCTATATAACAGCCTCCCCCCTTCTTCACACATGACTATCCCACATCAGCTATTAAAAATGAAAGGGAAAAAATCACACAGCGTCTTGTGAGGATGATGATCAGAGGGAAGGATGATAAAACGACAAAGCGGTTTGCTCTCTTTAACCCTCCTCTGTGAACATGCCCACTTCTCCCTCCCTGTATAACTTTCTACAGTGTGTTTTGTGTGTGAAATGAAGAGATAAGCAGCTAAATTAATAAACAAATAAATTACTAAAACGAGTCAGATCAGAAAGGGTGTGAGCTACGTTAAGACACTGATGTCCCTTGGCAAAATGTTTTATCATATTCAGTTGAAGGAGGAGCCTCCATTTTATTGATTTAAAAAAATCCCAGAGGCACTAAAAGGAACAGGCAATGATTAATGTCCCTCTCAGAAAAAGAAATTATATGGAATAAATTAAACTACTGCGGCAGCAAATTGAAAAATAAGGATGTAAATGAGGTTTGAATACTTAATATCTTATAAAGAAAAATAGTCAATGAGGCCCAAAAATTATGAGGGATTGCCAAAGAAACACGATATTAACTCTAATGACTTAGGGTAGGATTTTTTGTACTGTCAGAATGTACCTGTCACAACTGGTTTTCTACAGAGGAAATGAAAAATGAGGGACCATAGACAAATCAATTGAAAAGAACTAAGAACCAGTTCACAATGTAAAGAATTAAGAAGAGTTGAGAACACAATGAATGGCTGGCACTGAGGAATTTGAATTATTTGAGGTTTTAAACTTTACACTTGCTCTGAAATACAAATTACAAACACGGTTGAGTCTATTTCTCAAAGATAATTAGTATTTATGACCTAAAGAATGCCACATTTGACATGTCACCACTGTGTTAGTGAATGAATCTGGGCCTTTGGCTGAGGAAACACACACAGTACTTTTCTGCTCAATAAAATACTGTCACAAACATGCTGCAAATGTTGTTTTTGCAGGTAATGATACAAAATGTAAACAACATGTATTTTCAATTTTAAAATGCAGCTTTGTGCTTTTTGATTGGGTGCTTGGGTACTCTATCCATCATGACATCACAACACAAAAGGGCAGAGGTCGGGGTCAATTCCATTTAAATTCCAGTCAAGTACAAAAGCATTGCAATCCTTTTTTTAATTGACTGGAATTTAAAAGGGGAACTGACCCAAACCCTGCCAAGGAAAGACAGCAAACTGTACACAAAAACATGATGATGGTTTTACAAGACCATACAGTTGTTTCGGGGATGTGCTGGCTAGTGTTCCTAAGACTGGAGCAAAGAGCGTGATATTTAAACCAAGCAGCTGATATTACATGTTGATTTACAGTGTCGCTGACCTCAGAGGCTCCTCTGCTCAACATGCCCTGTTGGGGGGCACAATCCTGTACAGACAGTTTGAGCATGTTGGATTTTATACCCCGCCAGTTTTTATAGCAGTCTTCTGGTGTCATTCCACAGTATGCTGTGTTTTATATATATTTTATATTTTCATAAAAATGTAACCCCGACTGACACAACCCCCGCCATGTGCGTCTCCTCCACGCCTCCCTTCTCTGTGTCCTCCCCAACCCAAAAAAGACACCAGTGTTGTTGTTGTTCTCGAAGATGAAGCATAGCGTCAGTCTCTTGATATGCCATCTGTATCTCTCGTCACCCCGCCTTGAGATTAAGTAAGGTAGGGTAACCATGCCTCCACGTACAGGGTTTTAAACATCTGCGCCGGGCTGCTGTAAAGTGATACTGAACAGTTATAATTAAAGGTTCCGACTGAGAGAGCAGTGTTTAATGTCGAGCACCCCTCTGCTATCCCTCTGAAGTAATGGGGTGCGATGCCAGAACCCCCCCAACCCCAATCCCCCCCCCCCCCCTTGTGCGACACTCCCCGCAACCCTCCTGCACCCCCCATAAAATAATCTACGATCTGTATACCCTACCTCTGGAAGCTAGTAGGAGGCCACGTTAATAAACAGAGTAACACTGATACCACAGCTTTAATAAAATAATACTCCACATATTACTAATACTACAACCGCTACTACTTCTACTGTTATTACCACTACTTCTGCTACTGCTACTACAACCACTGCTACTTCTATTGTTATTACTACAACCACTACTACTTCTACTGTTATTATTACTAATTCTACTACTGCTACTACAACCGATACTACTTCTACTGTTACTACTACAATCACTACTACTTCTACTGTTATTACTACTACTTGTACTACTACTACTGCTACTACTACTACTACTACTCCTGCTACTACTACTACTACTGTTACTACAACTACTAATATTTGTCCTAGTGATTCTACTACTTCTAATATTTCTTACTGGTGATATTACTACCACTACCTCTACAACTCCATATTAATGCTGCAGTTATTACTAATACATGCAACTTTACCACCAATACCACTTGTAAAACCACAGCATCTCCTTATACTACTCCCCAGTAGTGCATGTATTTTCAACTCTGCCATTAAAAGCATCAAGCTCTAACTAAGTGAATTACAAAGGACTGATGCTGCCATGAATACTGCTACTACTACCACAACTAACATTACTGCCACTATTACTACTACTGATTGTACTACTACTAGTATTACTATAACATTTACTGCTACTAATACTACTACAAATACCACCACTACTACAACAACCTGGTACTACTTCTACAAATACTACTACCTTTACTACTACTAATACTATTTAATTTAATAATACAACAATAACCAAGTTTATTGTCCATTATAATATTTGTAATTAGAATTATTCCACTTCTGCTGTGCTCTTTGGTCTTAGTTTATGAACAGTATGAGTATTTCTGGACCAAAGTGAGTGATGGACATGCGTCTCCCCTAATGTTTGATGTTGGATGTGAGGACAGGCAGTAATAATGGATTCCAGGGGTATTTAATTGGGTAGCAGTTGAAGATGATGAGGAAGGGCCAGGCTAATGGCCTAGGATAACTAATAGAAGACTGTGTTTGAATAGGATGACCTTTCGGATGACAGTCAGAGAAAAATATACATCACAGGGTCATAAATCACGCCCACGACACGTCAAACTCCACGTCGCACACTAAGTTCCTGCCAGTGATGAACAAACAAGCACTTGGTTCGGTCTAGAATGGCATCTTATTAACCCACAGATTGTATTACCTTTGACGTATGTCCTCATTGTGTTGAAATCAAGGTTTTTCTCATTAAATTGTACAAAACCAATCCGTTGGCTTTGAGCGTAATCAAACATCATCCTGCTTCTGGAATGCACACCCCACCTTGGTCCTCAGTGGATGTTTCTAGGGATTGTGTTCATCGGTCGCTCTGACGGACATCTAAATTGACAACCGACGCTCTCAGACGTCTAAGGAGCAAACAGGAAAAGGGCCTCTTTCGAAACATCCACCGCCGCGGCCTCTAATGCTGGAAAAATAAAGCCAGGGATTATTTTGTGGAGTAGCGCGCAAGAATTAGGATGCTCCATCCTGTCGTCATTGAGACGTTCTTCCTGTCATTCTCTGACAAGATTACACCGTGGCTGCGGTTCGGCTATTACATGCAAAACCGTGTACATCCTCTGTCGAGCAGGGATATTCAAACTGACACCTTATAACAGGTTAGACACACACACAGCTATACACTTCAGTCAGGCTCCTACCAGCCCCACACAGAGCATTACACTGATTTAATAAAATCCCTGTGGCTTAGTAACTTAATTCGGTGCCTGGGTCCCAATGGGCCCCTGCCCCCTTGTGTAGCGCGCCGGTGGGACTCATAGGGCCCTGGTCAGAAGTAGTGCGCTACATTGCGAGATTTAGGACGCGCCCCCCATCAGCGATGTCACACAGAACGACGAAGCTTTAAGGTTAAGTACTTCTTCTAAATTGGCTGTAGCTCTGGAAGGGAGCACGGGGCCCTCAGGTGAAGTTTGGCTCTGAATTAGTGGCCAGCCTCTGGTACGGCATAGCAATGATGTTCCCTTCAAAAAAAATAAAGAAATCAATTACCTTTCGGACAATTTTATTTACAAAGGTTAACCGACAGAATTACTACTCGCCCATACGTTCAGCTGCAGCGGGCGAACTTTGGCGTGTAGCTCACAGCCGGACTCATTAAAAATCTAGCCTCAGTTTTACTAGAACGACTTTTCTCGATTACCTGTTTTAGACCAATGCTGGACTCTTGGATGTATCAGTAGACCACTGAAGATCTACCAGTAATGTGTTTTACCCAAGGTGAAGGTCCTCAGGGCCCTCCCCATGCGCTGCATTACATACTGAACAACAACTACGCGACTCAAGCAACTCTCCGCCAATTAAAACACTTATGTTTGCATTTACTGTGTCCGAAGCGGTACTCAAACGCTGCTAAGAAAACACAGCCCGGGTGAAGTTCTCCCCTATTAGTCTTTTCGCTGATGGTTATTAGGAGGCGGCTGCTGCACACCTGTCTCTGGACTTTACGAGAGGCCGCTCATTTCAGACGGTAGTAAATTACATCTGTGCCATCGTCCCATAAAACAATTCCCATTACTGTCACCTTCAAACAGCCACTGCAAAACATCCAAATGACTTTTTAATTTATTCCGTGCTTTTGTTTGAGTTTTATAAGTTAAACATCAAACAGAATTGTATCTGGTTTCACATTCACGTAATATTGATTTGACTTAAGCAAACAATTACATTATGTTAAATCAGTGAACATATACATGTGATTATAAATTGAGAGATTCTGCAGACATTTAGTGTAAAGCATTAGGCCTCACGTAGTATTGTGTGGAATACAAATATATTCTGATATAGTTTGGATCTCTGGACGCAGAATCTCGCTACAGGCTCAGGAAAATTGAAGCCATAAGATAATTTCTCCTCCAACAAGGAAGTCCACAAAATTAGAGTGTCTGAAGTCACACTAACTCAACTACTGTAACAACCACAGTTTGCTTGCAGGTGCACAAACAGCCAGAGGGAGTCACTAGAGCCCAATGAGTCAAGGGAATCCATGTCAACAATGCCTAACCCCACCATGGGCAAAGCTGGTCAGGTTATGTGTTTTTCAGTTGTAACACCATTGCAGAATAATCAACAACAAATATGATGGCTTGAATGGATGTCTTATAATACAACAGATTTCCATGTGAATCTGTGAGATTTTGGTTGGTTTCGTGAAATAACATCTCTTGAGCTAAATCTACACAGTGTGGAACACACACGTGTGAAAGCAGGATTCGAGTTACATTCCACCCTAAAGGACATTGTAACAGTGAAACTCTGACATTGAATTTATTTCCCTGAACCTATAAGCTGCGCCTGAATGAGTTTGCACTGTGTGAACAGATAACGCATCTCTCTATCTCTCTCCCTTTTCCTCCATCTCTCTGTTCCTCTCTCTCTCTCTCTCTCCACCCCTACACAAACATTAAATGCCGTGGCAGCGTGGCATGGTACTTGAGCATACACACACCAACAATGTGCAACACGTACGCGCGTTTCAGCTTTGCCACAACGCCACTGTGATGCAGATGAGGTTGTCAAAACGTTTCGCAATTTGTTGGCTGCACTGAGAAATCGCGTCGGCCCGCTACGGATAGGAACAGGAAGTACGGTGTTGAATTGGCAGTGACGGTACCTCAATGTATTACAGTATACACAGGAGCAAAACAAACATATTACTCAAATGGGGATATCCTGGTTTAGTCTGCTTAACCCTGCATGACGCTAGGGCAGTAGAATACTGTGTAAAAATAGAATGTGCACAATATACTGTATATACAATATATATATATATATACATATATACATATATATATATATATATACAGATATATACCACCTACGTTTGTGTTAAAACGCTGGCCATGATGACGTCGAGATTGTTGGAGAAGAAATGACACTATGGAGTAAATGTCCAACTGTCCATTTGAGGAAAGTCACATGGAGATAAAGTGCATGAAAATATGTACTTGTATGAAATGAGACGGATCATTTCTAGCTTTCTCCATACATCTTCGTCCAAATTATAGTAGACACAATTATAAACAAGTAAGTGATCAAATCAGTATTGCACATTTTTCAAGAAATGTCACTGATAAAACAATAATTAGCATATTGTTTAAAATGTGCATCTTTTCATCATTCCCACCAACAAAACAAAACGCTGATTCTTAGGGTGTGTGGTAGATTGCACACGAGTATTCTTAAAGGAACTCAACTCAGGGGGTAGATCATGCTATTCCAGAACACTACTAACAAATGAAGATCCACCCAACAACTCCAGGACTTTTCGGTTTTTGGGTCATGGAGGATGGAGGACAGAAGAATTAGGATACACTTTTAGGGTCTTTGGCTACTCATATTGTAGATAAATGTTCAAATCTCATTGAACTCCAGCCATCAACACTAACTAGATCCCTTTAGCTCAACTCTGAACCTCAAGGGCATTCCCACTATTTTTAAAGCACATTGAATTGCTTTAGTGGCATTTATACTAAAGCACAATGCGATTTCAAACATTTTCATTTCAAGATCCGTTTGCGGTTCAGTTTTTTGACAGACTGCCTCACGTGGCGATGCTTTTATACCAGTATGGTCTCATGCCTCGCTCAAGGTCACAATGAAAGACTTTTGTTAGTTGACACTGCACCGTAACAACCAGGCCTTCTGCTATCCTTGTTCTACTGCACATATTAGAAGTATGTACACCCCCTTGAGTGTGGATAAGCATGTGGATATGTAATGGTAACCTAAAAGTAACCTGATTTTACAAGTGCCACTGAAAACCTACGAGTGCCACTGAAAAGAATGTAATTATTCAGATTATCTTTTATACATCCTAGTTTCAATAGCTGGTGATGCCATCTTTGGCTGAAGAAACTTCACGTAGCAATTTCTTGCTATTGGTCATTCGAATTTCTGCCTATTCTTGTTTACAGTACTGCTTCAACTATATCATGTTCATGGGGTTTCTTGCGTGCATAACTTGGCCATTCCATAACCCTCCATTTCCTCTTTTTAAAACATTCTGTTGTAGCTTTGTTTTGGATCGGATCATTGTCCTGTTGCAAGAACCATTTGTGTTTCAGCTTTTTGACATATGGCCTCACATCCTCCACAATAATACTCTGGTACAATTTAGAATTCATGGTTGACTCAATTATGTCAAGTTGCAAAGCAGCCCCAAACCATAAAGCCACCCCCTCCATACTTTACAGTTTATATGAGGGACTACGGTTCAAAGGCAGTATTTTGTGTTCGCAAAACATGGCAACCTTTGACCCATCTTTCCAGAGTACATTGTTCCAGTAGTTTTTTTCCAGCCGTTGTCTAGCAAAGGTCAGTTGTGTGTTGATATAGTTTTCTGAGTGCATAGGCATCTTACAGTGGGGAGAACAAGTATTTGATACACTGCCGATTTTGCAGGTTTTCCCACTTACAATGTAGAAGTCTGTAATTTTTATTGGTACTCTTCAACTGTGACTGACGGAATCTAAAAAGAAAATCCAGAAAATCACATTGTATGATTTGTAAGTAATTAATTTGCATTTTATTGCATGACATAAGTATTTGATACATCAGAAAAGCAGAACTTAATATTTGGTACAGAAACCTTTGTTTGCAATTAAAGAAATCATACATTTCCTATAGTTCTTGACCTATAGTTACCTCCAAAGATTTTCTATTGGGTTCAGATCTGGAGACTGGCTAGGCCACTCCAGGAGCTTGAGATGCTTCTTACCGAGTCAATCCTTAGTTGCCCTGGCTGTGTGTTTTGGTTCGTTGTCATGCTGGAAGACCCAGCCACGACCCATCTTCAATGCTCTTACTGAGGGAAGGAGGTTGTTGGCCAAGATCTCGCGATACATGGCCCCATCCATCTTCCCCTCAATACGGTGTAGTCGTCCTGTCCCCTTTGCAGAAAAACATCCCCAAAGAATGATGTTTCCACCTCCATGCTTCACGGTTGGGATGGTGTTCTTGGGGTTGTACTCATCCTTCTTTTTCCTCCAAACACGGCGAGTGGAGTTTAGACCAAAAAGCACTATTTATGTCTCATCAGACCACATGACCTTCTCCCATTCCTCCTCTGGATCATCCAGATGGTCATTGGCAGGGGGACCTTGCGTGCGCTGCAGGATTTTAATCAATGACGGCGTACTGTGTTACTAATGGTTTTCTTTGAGACTGTGGTCCCAGCTCTCTTCAGGTCATTGACCAGGACCTGCCGTGTAGTTCTGGGCTGATCCTTCACCTTCCTCATGATCATTGATGCCCCACGAGGTGAGATCTTGCATGGAGCCCCAGACCGAGGGAGATTGACCGTCATCTTGAACTTCTTCCATGTGCAGGTCTACAATTTTATCCCTGATGTCCTTACACAGCTCTCTGGTCTTGGCCATTGTGGAGAAGTTGGAGTCTGTTTGATTGATTTTATACAGGCAACAAGTTCAAACAGATGCATTTAATACAGGTAATGAGTGGAGAACAGGAGGGCTTCTTAAAGAAAAACTAACAGGTCTGTGAGAGCAGGAATTCTTACTGGCTGGTAGGTGATCAAATACTTATGTCATGCAATAAAATGCAAATTAAATATTTAAAAAATCATACAATGTGATTTTCTGGATTTTTGTTTTAGATTCCGTCTCTCACAGTTGAAGTGCACCTATGATAAAAATTACAAAATCAGCAGTGTATCAAATACTTGTTCTCCCCACTGTATTTCCTGACATCACATGTAAGTTTTTGCTGTCTCTTTCTGACAGTTGATTCATCCACTTTGATACTGATTGTGGCAAGAGTGGCCTGTAGATACTTTGATGTTCCCCTGGGGTTTTTAGAGACTTTTATGAGCATTTCAGTCAGCTCTTGGGCTGCATTTGATGGGATGACTTGTCCTGTGTAGATTGCTGGTGGTCTGGAATTTTCTCCATTTGTAGCTGATCCATCATAGAGTGGAATGATGTACTTCGAATTGCTTGGAAATGGGTTTATAACCTCTCCCAGACTAATGGGCATCAGTAATCTTTCTTATGAAGACCTCGGATAGGTCTTGATCTTGGTGTGATGTTAACACACCCATATGGTTAAGACTAAACCAGACCCAGTTTCAAATCTTTATGGAAGGCTCGGACCTTTCAAGTTACTGTTTTTTTTCTAATCATTTGCACATTTATTTAACCTGATTATCCTTTTTGCCATTTTATGTGATGGTAAAGTTAGGGGTGTACTAACTTTTTCCGCATAATGATATTCAAATTCTGCTTATTTTTATTGAATACATGTTTTTCAACGATAATGAATGTGGTTGGAATTTGGCTCAAAAATGCATGTTTCAAAATACATTTAAAAAAATCTAAGTTACTTAGAGGGTTGTACACAGTGCGCAAGCTAATACTCTTTTTTCCTTTATAGCTTGAACACATACATTGTATATTTTAACCCCTCTAACATACCTGATACTTATCCAGATTTAAACCCAAATGCATACAAGTAACATAAACAACACATACAGAGCAGAAATCCCAAGGTATTTTCTTGGTGCAGAGTCTTGCAACATATAGAGGTGACTCTCCTGCTCTGAGCGAGAAGAGAAAACTTAACTTAACAGACCTATGCATTAAACATATTGTAGAATACAGTGTAACATTCATCACTGTCATGGAGGGAGTTTGTATAAATTTAAATGCACTGAAGCGTGCTGAGTATTTTTTTTCTTTCTGTCCTTTGTCTATATGTATGAGTGTGTGTACATGATATCAGTATAAAACAGCCCAAGTGTTTATTTGGTTTTTGTTGTTCTTCGTAAGAATGTTACTTACTTACGGTTTCAGTTACATGGTTGTAACTGTCAGGTATGCCTTCATTCAAAAACACAGCTGTTTTAGAATATATTTTTTTCAAGCATTTATGTTCAGGATTGGGAAGTTAGTTTGGTTGGTCTAAAAATCAATTCAAATGTCAACTCACAGTGTACCAAAAAAAAAAGAATTGTATAGAGATTTGTTGGCGCAGCTTGTTCACAAATGTAGGCTGGTTTAAAAACAATCATAGCTTTAAGTGTTAGAATGTATTGGGGACCAAGTCTATGCCCATGCTGGTGTCTGACAGTTTAAACATTAAAATAAATTACCTAACCTTTCCAGAGCCCAGTGACAAAAACAGGAAAAATGAAAGATAATGGGTTATTATTCAGTCAGAGATCCTATACATAATAATGACATCATCAATAATGGCCGTGATACTCCAGAGCTCCTGCGGCTTACAAAAAAAGAAAGAAAAAAACATTTAATGGAATTACTTTTTTTTGAATCATCAGTCCTAGTCCGGTCTTTAGCTATTCAGCTGGAAACAGAGAGGGAAAGGGAATAGAAAGAGTTTTTTGTTGGTGTGTATTTGTGTGCGAGCAAAAGAAACAGAGGGAAGGGTAGGAGCAGGAAAAAAGAAAGAGGGAGGGAGAAAGTGAATAAAAGAAAAAAAGAAATGAAGATAAGGCCAGACAGACCAGGGGAATGTATCACAAGTCTGCTTTCAACCTCTGTCGGTCATAAGTCCATTTGCCAAATAACACAAGCAGAACCACACAAAGAGCCACATCAGTACATGCTCAACGTGCACAGCAGTAAGTGGCCAATAGACTTTCAAAGTATTGCAGCGCTCGCCTGACAAATGCAATGAACAGCCGTATCCCTCAGCCCAGACACAGGTTGCCGGCTGCTGCCGGGAGGCTGAAGGTTGGCCGCTTTGCCCCTCCGTCCACCTCCGCTCTCCGGAAGCCAGGGTGGAGACGTGTGGAGGGCGGGGCTCGGGGTGGTGTGTGGTGGGGACATATTGGGTTGAGTTTGGGTGCTGGAGGGTGAAGGGGTGGAGGATGGAATGGCACAGAGGACATGTCGGAGTGGGGAGGGGTGGGGGGTGTTGTCGGCGCGTGGGTGTGTGCGCGGGGGGGGGGGGCAGCATGTGGGGGTGGGGGGGGGGGTGTCGGGGGGAGATGTCGGGGGGAGTGCGCGTATGAGGCAATCTACAGAACAAATGAGGGCACTACTGCCTGTCATATTTCACATTTTCTTTTTTCTAAATAAGACAAAGTCCTTTACGGCGAGGAGCGGGCTGAGCACTCTGGGCTGGGCACCGTCCCGAATCGCACCCTCGTCCCCTTCTCAGTGCACTAACAGTGAGAGGTAGTGCACCGGGGAACAGCGTGGCATTTTGGATGCGGCCCGAGTGTGTAGTTCCTTGGGCAGGAGTAAACAGCTGGGGAGCAGCACCTCCTCACCACCTCCTCACCACCTCAACACCACTGGAACGCACTCCAACATAAATCTGCGGAAAAGTGATTATGATGAGGCAAAGTGATCAAGCAAATGAAATATCCCGAGCTTCGGCGTATAACTCAGGGACATGAGACTGAGTTTTATAGTCCTCTGGAAGAGCCATACCCAGCCTGTCCTGGGCAATTTGCTCTTCTTATTGCGCCGTGTTCAGGCCTTTACTCAAAGTAAATGTGTGTGTGTGTGTGTGTGTGTCTCTGTGTGCATCTGTGTGTGTGTGTGTGTGTGTGTGTGCGTGTGTTCGGTGTTTGGCCGGGTATTTGAACATACTGAATCATGTTTATAGTGTAAACACGCAGTATTGCTGTTTCAGAAGGCCCACCGTGGACACCTCACCCTCTTCTTGTTTCCTGTTTCTTCCCAAACGTCACACTATGATGTACACAGGAACTGATCTGATTTCCAAACCGTCATCAGAGTCAGTGAGTACCCCCCGTCTGGGTGGATTTTTTGGCCTTCTGTTTGGCTCGCAGCAAGGCAGTTCTGAGCAGTCAGGCAGTGTGTTCGTGTGTGTGTGTGTGTGTATTTGCGCCAGTCAGTGTGTCTGCCAGACAGCAGCTCTTTGTGTTGTGTTGTTGAGTCTATATATCGCGATGATCTTGTGATCATAACTGGATCAATACATCCGGGGAGCCAGACAGCCGAAGGTGAGCTGCCTCACTGCTCTCCTTGGGAACGAGGTTGTGTATGGGCCCGCTCCACAAAGACGCAGCCAAACGCGCGTGGCCAAACACACACACACACACACAAAACTCCTGCTTGCCCACAAACACATGTACACGCACGCACGCACACACACACCTGTCCAACTCCACACTCGCTCGTTCTGTTCTGTGCCCCACTTGATTCTCTAATTTGATCAAGAAAAGTGTCGCATAAAGCAGTTCCACAGTCATAAATGAGAAATATGTGGATTTTATGAGCTGTAAATGAGTGTCCCTTCATGGATGGTTATTTTAGTGTCAAAATATATTAAACAAATATAAAAGGGAAAAAAGACTACATTGGTAGTTGGTTCTACAGAGTCAGCATTATAGCAGAGTCACTCGGCTTCCTTGTTTGTGCGATTAGCATGTTTTTACGACCTACAATCGGGTGGATTATCAGTACTGTTGCTTTGTAATTTACAACAGTTTTGAAGTCACTGGTTTGAGAGCTGGAAATTGTCTTAACACTTTTAACACGTTTAATGAGCTCCTTAGCAATGTCAATAATCACGGTCAAATGTCCATGGAATTTCTACTCGCTAATTCCGTGCCCATGTACAGTGTGGAGATTCAACCTTCTGAAGTAGCAACTTATCTCGGATATACATCTGACGTTTTCAGACCTGTTCCCCTTTATTTTTTCACAGAAGGAGTGCTTCCTTCACTGTAATGCGTTTATAATGCAATTTATCAATTTACCTGAATTACAAAATTAATCTTACTCACAACCACCCCCATGCATGTGCCCCTAAACCAAAGCAGTTCCAGGAGCACATAGGTAAACTCAATGAGATGTGTCTCTTCTGTTAAGAATAAAATTGGTTAATCCAAAGCCATGTCGGTATTGGTAATAACAATGTTCTTTCCGCGGTGACAAAGACAAAGTGCCGGGTGCAGGCAGAGCGTACCAGCCGGTGAGACAAGTGATGTCTGGAGGTGGACTTTGGGAGAGCATTTGAATTCCACGTCCAAGAAGAAGCAGCCCGTCATTAAAAAACCCTAATTTCTGTGTCAGGTAGACTTACAGGTAATCGATCATCTTGTCAGAGCGGTTTATTTTTTGTGCGCCCCGTTTCAAAGTGAATTCTACTTCTTTCCAATTAAACTTGTTGCTGGAAAAAAAAAGAAAGCGTCTCTGGCTATTAAAGGTACATTTTGCCATGTTAGGGTTTTCCAGCCCTACTGAAGGAAGGTAATTTGAGGAAAAGAACCCCATGGGAAATGCAAGTGACTTCAGGGTCATTTTCTTCCTGTAGAGGAAGAATACTGCTCTTTGGAGGTTGTCATTGGTTGCCTAGTTTATCTCAATATTATCTCAGTACATTTGTGACCATGTAATAAATATAATTTAATACCACTAATTGATTTATGCATAGTAGCTCAAGTTGGTCAGTATACTGTTTATAGAAGGCATGTTTGCACTCTCTCTCTCTGCTGTATTGATGGCGAATTTTTATAATTCAATGTGTCCTCAAATAGATGCTAATAACAATTTCTTAATAAATGTTTTACAAGTTGTTTATTTTTAAACACATTATTAGTTATCGAAAAACCTTCCATATCTGTGGCAGTTGTCCCCATAAGGTTGTCTTTGTCCCGTGAAGTAAACATTGCGTCAGACAACAGTTTTATTGCCCACATTAAGCAATTTGTTTCATCCTCTGTGGGCCTGAACTTAAACCCATGAGTGGCAGGTGCTTTGGGCTACAGAATGGGCTGTTTGTGGGGAGGTTTTCCTGTTCTGTTCCTTCTCTGAAAGCTTCACTCAACCTGACACCCTTCCATTGGGTCCTGAATGGCCACCATCTCTCTTCAACGCAATGTGCACAAACCAGCCAAGCATTTCCAGCCATGGAAATATCTCTGCATAAAAACCATTTATTGGTACATCTCTAAAATGTTAACGGTTGTCAGCTTCAATTCGCTTTTAAAGGACCCCCTTTCCTCACCTGGGGATAAAATGCCTGGTTCTGTTCTGGGGGGAGGGATTGTCAGAGTCCTCTTCTCCCTGACAGACAGCGACAAACCTTCCGTGGCCCGCCAGCCCAGCTGTCTCAGAGGAACCCGCGTGGAAGCTAATGCTCCTTTGTCCCTGGGTGTAATTTATTTATGTGGCTAATCTTCAGGGGGTGGAGCAGCATGGTGCAGAGGTGTGTCATTTTACAGGGAGAGCCATCGGAGAGATCAGCGACCTTGTGAAGACTTTGCCCATAAAAAGCGGTAATTCATTTCAATTATCAGCCGAGATTGGTCTTGTTTTATCAGTGACATTAATGAAGATTGTCAAGACAAGGGGGAGTGAACATATCCCAGGTAAAACACCGGCCAAAAAAGTTTGAGATGAAAATGAAATAATAAAAAATTATCCTTATCACGCTGCCCTTCAGTTTGAACCCATAACACCCCATTATCCATGAGCGTAATTCATTCTCAGTGCCTTAAATCTCTGGTGTTAATTTTAAAAAAGTACAAGATGGTCAAGTGACTTTCGACTTCCATTCAAGTATTTGGAGTAGTTTTATGTTAATTCAGAGTTGTGTGAATGTATCTCTGGTAGACACCAGTTAACCGTTGACCACAGTTTGAGGAGGGTGGGGGCAGGTGGAGGGGGCCGTGGGGGGTGGGGGGACGTTTGGGGGTTGAGGTTTGCTGCAACACGTCTCCCTGAAGATTCAGTGTCAGAAAGGAGACCACATTCATCCTCACAGCACAGTATTTATTTGGACATAGATGCTTTGGCAGCAGAAACCCCGAGTGGAGGAGATGGAGAGTTGATTAGCAGGGAACCTACCCACAATGCACCGCGTTGACAAATGATTGACTTGGAACAATATCTAAGGCGATCAGGATAAAGCACCACCCATTTCAAGGCTCAGCAAAATTCTAATTCTAATTAGACTTGTGCACCAGAATTCCAAATAAAAATTGTCCCCCTGGCATTTCGGCTTCTATCGGGTGTCTCTCTTTCCCTCCGTCTGATCGCTGAAACAAAACGAATAAAGAAAATGATTAAAGTGATAACAAAGGCATAACATTTAAATTATTAAGGCACCACATCTGGGATGTGTATGTCACTGCCCTGCCTTACCGAGCCTCCCGCTCAACACTCCATTCTCTCTGCATGAGAGAAACTGCAAAACAGAGGGAAAGAAAGAAAGGGAAAAGAGTGAGGGAATGGTGAGATGGTAACATTAAAAGGTAGAAAGCGAGAACGGAGAAAGGGAACGCAAATAGGGGCCTTCAGCTTTAGCGTTATTAATGACTCTTCAAAAATCTCCAGACTTTTCCAATCTCTGTGAGAAGCGCTTGAAAGATCCCGCCGATGAAGCTGACCTTCAAAATGTTCTTTGGTCTTTAGTTAAGAAATTCACTCGCCATTATGGCATCATTAAGGAAACAAGGATAAAATTACTCCATGGTTAATGACCTATAGGATTCCCCCACCAAAATTTGTTTCAGATCTAATAAAACTGTGCTTAACACACTCGAATGAATTATGAGGACTGTGATACGGGGGTATTAAAATGTGGAAAATAGATTTTCGAGAGCTTGGAGGACTGGATTCCAATGGAATGGAATTTTCTGGGCAATAAATTCTACCATGTCTCAATTTAATTTCCTTTTAGCTCTCAAAATCTGGAAGGTGATGATGGAATATGTGGGTTTGATGGTCTTTTAAACAGGATTACACTACCCTGTAACTCTCTGTGCCACCTCCGAGATGAATAAACATGCAAACACAGGCGTGCACCTACAGAACACATACCTAGCTGAGTACCAATATTCTCTACACACCACATACTCTAAACACAAATTACTCTGTTTATAAAAAAAGTCTTTATTTATTTGTATGCAAACAGTATAATTAACTAGATGGGTGTTATTCAGGGTGATGATTTACCATTAAGACCTTTATGAAATTGGGTTTTTGCATTTACATCTCCTCAGCAGGTTGCCCAGAGAAACGGTAATTAGCATAACGTGTCACAGGAACAGGAAACAGACGGCAGGAAGCTGTTAGTGTGTGTGTGCCTGTTTGCGTGTGTGTGTGTGTGAATAAAGAAACTGCAGGCTATTGGGCATAGGCTCTACATTGAAGCACACACACACACACACACACACAACCATAATCGCAACACACATTCACACATGAACATAGAAAACGCAGAACAGAGACGCCTGTGGGATGGTGAAAGGAGAGTCATGTCAGCTCTATCCCTTGTATTTCTATCGTCAGCCTTCAGAAGGTTTCGTGTTGCTGAACTCCCCCCTGCGTGGATCTACCCTCAGCCACGCCACCATTACGCCAGCGCTTAGCGTCCCCTGTGTTGTATATTGTAATCCTGCCCCTCCAAACCCGACGTGTCCGCCATTGTGAAATACGGACTTATTAAAAAGAGGAGGCGAGAAAAAGTTAGTGAAAAGATAGTGGTGCCACTGAGAGGTGGGTTTGTGAGGTAATGGCGGTTTGCTCTCTTTAAACTTTAATCTCTCCTATTAATTCCCTGCAACTGGAGAATGTGCGAGAGTTAATGTTCCATGAACGTGTTTCTCACTCCGCAATCTCCTCAAGCTAATTACCTTCAGGTGCTAAATGGAGGGAAATTGCCATCCATTTGGATGAGAAAAATTTCACCTCCCGGTCTCTAGTGAAAGCAGTTTTTTTTGCCCGGCGCATTAAAAAGGAGGGAAAAGGCAGGTCTACTCCACTCCATGAAGGTAAACAGTGACTATAAAGCCACCACTGGAGGGTCCTCTCTTTCCCTCTCTCTTTCTCGCTGTCTGTCACTCTCTCCCTTTTTCTTTATCTGCTCTCCTTTACTACCGCTATCTCTTCTTCTGTCTTTCCCCCTCCCTCTATTCCATTCTCTCCTCTCTCATTCATTTTTTACTCACTCTTTCTCTTTATCTCCATCTTAATTTCTCTCTTTCTCTCTCTCTGCTCTCTGCCAGGGCTGAAACAGGAAACCACACAGTCCCAGTTGTCTTCACCCCCCCCCCTTACCTGCAGAGGTCAAATAAAGGTCAACAGGTGCTCCAGCCCTGACAAGGGGAATGCTGAACAGATGTTTGATTGGCATGAATCATCTAAACTGCCCCATTAAAAACTTATGATGTGAAAGGATAGGACTCCTGTTACCTAGGAGAATGTTTAATAACTGTTGTGACGGGGTAAACAGAAAGAGGATCTTAAAGGAGCTAGACATTTAATTAGCTACTGATGGTGGGTCTGACTGACTGGTGCTTCAAGGACCACTGGTGCTCTTATTGGAGTCAATATCAAATAACCTTGTCTCCCATTGGCTCTGAGTAGTGTGAGTTCTTCTCAGAAATGTTTGGAAACTCATATGGTTAATTCTAAACACTTCATGTACTGTATGTGCCAGGGGATGCAAACCCTGAATGCTGATTGGCTGAAAGCCGTGGTATAACAGATGGTGTACCATTGGTAGGACCAATGCATTTTCTTCCTTTTCTAATTACCTTGGAAGCCGTTATATAACAGGAGAAGGGTTGTATCCAGGGACTCTGTTTAGTTTTTGCAAAAAAAATTTACTCTTCGCCTAGATAGTGTAGGGGTTAGGTTTGGTTTGGGCCAATGACCGAAAGGTTGCCGGATTGAATCCCAAAGCTGACAAAGTGAAATATCTGTTATTCAGCCCTTGAGTAGCTGTTAACCCTAATTGCTCCAGGGTCGCCATCGATAACGGCTGATCCCCCTGGCTGTGATCCCACTCTCTGAGGATGTCTCAGGAAGTGTAGAATATGAAAAAAAGATTCACACCTGCCTGTAAGACACCTTGAACATGAATGAAAAAGGACAAATACAAACGAACACACCTATTCATTGTGATTCTCATAAACCCCTCCTCACTGCATAAATATACTGTGTGTGCATGTATAGTTGCTATATACAGTTTTTCCATAATTTCGGCCAATTACTAATAAGCCATGTAGAGTATTCCCCCTTCTAAGGACATCCAGTGATACTATAATCATAAGACAACAGCTTGTTGTACTACGAGGGAAGCATCAAAATTTCACAGGGATATAATTGCACAATATTACGGAATGGTGAGTACAGTTGCCAAATTCTGGGAACTTTCATTAAATCCCCTGGTTTCCCCCAGAATCCCAGGAATTTATTGAAAGTTTTCAAACCCTGACAGTGAGCCGACCATGTATCTACCTGCGAGGTGACCTGCCGTCCTGCCGACAACGCCACCAAATCACCGCTTGGCTCTGTAACTAAAAACAGAAACACTGTAACAGGGCGCAGTTTTACAGGCCTGGAAATGAATCCGATCATTTGTATTCAGCTCCGGGTGCACCATGAGATATACCTCAGTGTGAAGCAGCAGTTCACCGGGACCTCTGTAGGAGTACAGGAGTCAAGAAGATGCATGATATGGAGGGAGGGGAGTGTAAGAGGCCAGCTGCGAGGGGTTGGGCCACATTGTGATCACTCACCTTCATCCCTGATTTGTAGTCATTATCCCTACCAGCATCTGAAGATCAAAAAACAAGGACATGAGAGAGTGATGGGGACACAGAAAGGGAGCCGGAGAAAGAGACTGAGTGAAGGGGGGAGAGGGAGAGAAAGAAAGACAGAGGGCGCGCGGGATGGTGGTGGTGGTGGTGGTGGTGGGGGTGGTGGTAGTGGACAAAGGAGGGGTGGATGTGAGATGTGTCTGTGCTCTGTCCCGGACGGAGGCTGCCAGTTGAGCCTGTTTGGGAGGCCAGGGGGCCGGGGTGTGTGGATGTGATGATGCTGGGGAGTGGGTGGGGTTGGGAGGAGGGCGGACAAGGGTGATAGCACCTTAAAACCAACGGAGCTGCAAAAGCAATGAATATTAAATTCGGGCCTAAATAGCTGGGTCTATGTGAAGCATTACAGTATTATAATTTGAGATTTGTCATCGATGGGATGCAGGCATGAGTAGGAACAACTAGGCACATCATCTTCGTGTTTACTCCTTTAATGGGGCAGGGGAGTGAATGCATGACACTCTGTCATTTCACGACAAATTGTACAATAGTTTTACAATGGCTAAGAATGTATAACTGTTGTGGTATAAAATCTAAAATAAAACGTTTTAATTGAAGCCTGTCAACAAATGGAGAGAAAACAAGACCACGTCAAAAAGGATTAAATGCGGATGTACTTATTTTGACTGTGAATCTTGGTTCCTACGTGGTCAGTGTTCATTTTGACAGCTGTTTTAGATTTAGTCGTAGTCTTAGTAATTTGATGAAAAGTTATTATAGCTTTAGTCACATTTTAGTCATTTTGAGCCTTCTTAGTTTTAGTCTATGAATGTTTAAGACATTTTATTTTTTTTGACAAAACATTATGATATTATCAATTTTTTTTCATGTAATTTATGTCACAGTTACATAAAATGTGTTTGTTCTTTTCTTGTCAGGCCCATCGTCTCCCAACATTATATTTATTATTTTCGCACCTCTAACCTAAACTAATTCAACTTAACGTATACAATTATTGTAAGGAGCGGGCCTTTATGTAATATGTATATGACATCACTTAAAAGTGTCTGTTGGAACTGTCAGTTATTGTTTGTTGCAACTGTCAAATAAATATATCTATTACTCAGTCAAGACATATTTTAACAACATGACTTCACGGTCTTAAAGGCTAAATAAACGTAACATCATCTCATGTGAAATCCTGAGCAATCCTTTTAACAAACTTATAAAACTATGGCCATGAAGGCCAACTTATAAAACAAGCTACAGTTTCAAAGAGTACAAAGTTGTGCAATTCCTGACGGCCACAACACTCCGACATCCTTGACATCTGGGGAAAGCTGGAATGAAATGACAATTGCAGACAATTTGTTAAATTTAACCCCACTTGAAGTAGCTTCTATATGCAGCTAACCTTAACATTATCATTAGCTAGCTATCCAGGTAATTTGTTCATCATGAAAGCTTTGCACTGCGACTACATTAATGTTATAAATACGCTACTCTTTTAACCTGACTAATGAACTAATAGCGACCAGTGACAGTACTGTGGCATAGACACTGTAGGTCGGGGAGAATTCAGGTTCCGCTTGAGTTGTATAGTTGCCGCAGTTTCTCCAATTTTATTTTCAAATATCCGTCTTTGTTGACGAGTGTGGTTGACGAGTTTTCTCATTTAACATTTTAGTTTACAAAATTACCACTGTACATAGCACACTTGAACAATCTCACACACAACATTTGCAATTATACACACAACTGTTGGCAATTATTAAAACAGTATTTATTGTTAAAACAGTATTAACTATTATACAGTGCATGTTGATGACATTTCTTTGTGTAGAAAAGCATAAAGTAAACTTCTGAATTTATTCGCCCATGTTTCACCTGAGGTCCGTATCGTGAGGTCTTGTAAATGTGGTCGGTTGGAACCACACAACAACCTAAACAGCACTAACAAACATGTGTCCTTCTCCACCTCTGGACTCCCGTAGGGCTTTTGTATAAATTAACCAAATCCTCACTGTGCCAAAATCTATCCCCAACTGTTTCTCCAAGAAAGAAACTCAGGCTTTTTGCTTTTTAGATTTAATTATCTCTTGTTGTCCTGTATCATCTACCTTCCAGGATTGCCCTCATGGGGGGTTAAACAGAGTGGGAAGTGGAAAAGACGGAGGGGGGGGGGGGGTACGTTGAGCTCTGAGCATGTAGGCCCAGTTTGTCCTCCATTTGATCAGTCAGTTTCATGACGCAGCGGGAAATTAAATATGGAACTAACAGAATCAACAGTGATGTTTAACTTACATCAGGGAAACGGAAAACAAAGCTTGTTGCCTCAGTTCCACGAGTTGGAAGAACTGAAGAGGTGTGTTTTCAATGTTGTTGCCGTGCTTCCGTTAGTTAAGGTTCATTTTGATTCATTGCCACTCAGTTGGAAAGTATCCTTTGTCCATGGGAGGAACCAATAATCTTCATATTCACTAAAAGGCTCCTAAATTATTTTTTTCTTTAAATGTTAAAAATTAAATACAATAATTTTCATCACTAACCTCTGTTTATTTTAATGACTTTGTTTTCATTGTAACTACTTATATACCTTTTGTAATGCCATCATGGAGTTTGCAAACTGGCAACATGGACATATAAAAAAATATTTGAAAGACATTATACATTAAATACAATACAATTGTATTTAATACACCTGAGTTCCCCAAAATTGACAGTAGTTTACTGTGAGTGGGGCGAGTCAGGTCCATCCTACCAAATATTGATTGAATGGACCTTGTTATAAAAAATAACCCCCTCTCTCCTCAAAGAGACAGCAGAACACGTGTACAACATTAGATTCATTGATGTGGCTAAATAATTTAGTAGCAACTTGTATGTGCTGTCATTCAAGTGGAGGCTGAAAGACAACAGAGAACATGGAGGATTGACAAATCACCCTTTTTTTTACTCATTTGACTTGATGTTACTACTGACGTATTTACCTTCTGTGTCTTACTTTAAATCCATCATAAGTATTAATACTTTTATTGGTAGCAGAAATAGTTGTAGTAGTACTATGAGTTCTAGTAAGAGTAGTTACAGTAGTAATAGTATTAGTACTAGGAGTAGTAGAAGTAGTAGTTGTAGTACTAGAAAGTGTTTTAGCAGTAGTTGTAGTTGTAGCAGAGGTAGTTGTAGTGTATTATCGGCTTTATACTAACACCTACAAACAATGGTTTCTGGAAGCTATCAGATAGTTCAGAGCAGACAAAGAGTTGAGGATTACTCAGACAGTGAGGCAAAGGCCTACAACAGTAAACTTTCAGTTTGCGCCTCAAAATCAATTTAAATATTTCCACCCAACTCTACCTGTAAACAAATCACTGGGTTATTCTTCCTGTGACAGGTTGTGAATAAAGGGGATAATTTGAAACGAGGAGACCTGGGAGGAAGAATAAAGGACGACTTCAACCCACTGCAGTCTGTGGCAACAAAAACACTGGGCCGGGTGATGGGCCTTTGGCAGGTGGAACCACCGTTCTGCCAAACTGTCACCATTTAGGCCCCGATAACACAGGTAATTGCATTTCCAGAAGAGCAGGACCAGATGAAACATGCAGTGGACAGATACTGCCAGGCACACCGGCCCCTTCTGTTGGAAAATTTCATTTTTCCACAAGGAAGCCATGAATGCTGTGAGGCAGGGCTGAATCCCAAATCCGTTTTTCCGCACTTTATCAGCGTGTGGCCCACCAAGTGGGGAGATGGAGGTAATTCATTCATCTGAGACTCACCACCCTAATCCAATTTTCAGCCTCCCCAGCAAGAGATAATTACAAGTATTAAAGCGGTGAGGACAGGGGAAAGGGCTCACTCTCTCTTCCCTCTTTTTCTGAAACTCTGCTGCAGGGGGTCTCTCTGTCTCTCTCTCCCTCTATCTCACTGTCTCTGTCTCTCTCTGTCTCTCTCCCTCTCTCAGTCTCCCTCTCTCTCTTTCTTTGTCCCTGCCTCTCAGACACTCTCTCTCCTTTTTTAGTCTGTGTCTTGGTCTCCCTCTCCCCATCTCTGAAGTCCTGCTGCAGGGCCCGGGTGCCGAGCATTTCAGGGGGAGTTGTAGTTGTGCTGGCGCTGAGGGAACTCAAGCTAAGGCATTGTTCAAAACTAAGAAAGTGTGTTAACTAATGAGGCACAGGGAATCTCAAGGTATAAAGGACACCCAGAGACAAATGTCATAACATACCCCGGGGCTCCTATCCTGCGTGCTTCACTTAAGCCCTATTGAACAAGTGGTCATTTCATTTCTAAAGATGAGTAGTCACTATGAATATTACATTCAGTGGTATTTCAGGGTTTTATTCGTTGTCTTTGGTTATAGGATTAGCCGTCTTCCTTGCGTGGAAGTGGCGTGTGAGGGGTGTCCCCGCACTTCAGAGTGCTACAGCGGGCTTTACACATTGGCTGAAGTGTACAGATGATTAGTTCAAAGAGCCATGTCTGAATTCCACTGAGGCAGATACCACCTACATATTATTCAAAGGAATTGATCACGCTCACGGATGAGTGCTTCCTTTCCAGATACCTACAGTATGTGTCCTTCACCAGAAGAAAGTAACTTGGCAGCGGTGATACCCCACTTGTCTTTGTTGGACCTTCCTCCCTCGTCCGACCCATGTGGCCTCTCGGATCTCTCCACTCGGACAGCACCGAACTACACCTTTCCATGTCTTTGATGTCCAAGCTAGTGAACAGTGGTTATGTGACGAGCCGCCCCCCCCCCCAGACCCCCGACACAATCATAATGACTTCTCAGGGAGGGCAACGGAAGCAGCGGAGGCTCTAATTAAGGAAAAGAAGGAGAGGAGGAGAAGAAGAGAAGAAAGAAACGAGGAGCAGAGGGAGTGACGCTCCTCAGGTCTCCTATTCAATGGCTGGACAATGGACAGGCCTCTGAAGCATATCCAACGGAATATAGAGGCTATGAATGAAAACACCAAACCCAAATACGAGACCCAAGACTTGCCTGGGCCGAGTGTGTGTTGGAGTGTGTGTGTGTGTGTGTGTCTATGTTTTCTTATTTTGTCCAAATGTTTAACAGGGTAACAACATGGATGAATCGATAAAAAGTTTCTCAAAATAATTAATAGGTCGGATTTGTAAAATGTGTCCCGAAAGACGGTGCGTAAAAGAAAGTTGAATTCCCATTTTTAATGAATTAAGCGGCTGTATGTTCCCCTGCTGATCCCTGTTAACAGTCAAAGCTTGAGGCAGGGCGGTGGCTTGGAGTGCAGAGTGTCCGCTCGCTCTGCCCGGAGTGGCTGAAAACGCAATACGCTGAGGAAGTATTACATTCCTACCGTATGAAATACATTTCACAATGACGGTTCTTCATCTTCTGAGTTATTTTTGTATTCATGTTACTTGCAACATACTGTATTAGGTGATGAGCACAGAGTTTTGCTGGATACAAGCTGAATTTAATCTAAAGGCTTTGATAATAAAAGGGGCGCAATGCTTCAATGAGCTTTCAAGGGGGTCATCTTGTTTGTGTAAGAAATCTTCAAACTAGAACATTTATTTTATTTTATTTGAATAGTGTATAAAAATATGAAAATACTACATGTCATTGATATATACCCTCTGAAAATATATATAAATATTTGTGTGCGTGAATGTAGGTAAAAAATCTGAATTTAGGTAGCCTGTCAGAACTGTGAATGTAGGTAGCCTGCTGTCAGCTGTGAATGTAGGCAGCTGTGAATGTAGGTAGCCTGTCAGAACTGTGAATGTAGGTAGCCTGTCAGAACTGTGAATGTAGGTAGCCTGTCAGAACTGTGAATGTAAGTAGCCTGTTATAACTGTGAATGTAGGTAGCCTGTCAGAACTGTGAATGTAAGTAGCCTGTCAGAACTGTGAATGTAGGTGGCTGTGAATGTAGGTAGCCTGTAAGAACTGTGAATGTAGGTAGCTGTGGAAAATATATGCCCACTTTGTAGTTGATGCCAGCAACACCTTTCAAAATGCTGTGACAGAGGCACCAAAAACCTGGAAAAGTTGTGTAACGCTAAAAAACTAAACCTGTTATAAGATCTACTAATTAAGTCAGTTGGCAACAGGTCAGCAACATGATTGGGTATTAAAAGATCATTCCAGAGAGGATGGGCCTGTCATGTGTGAGGATGGGGAGGGGTCCACCACTCTTTGATAGACTATGCAGGCGAATAGTGCCACAATTCAAGAATAACGTATCACAATGTAAAATTGCAAAGAGTTTGGGGATCAAATAATCTATGTTAAACAATATAATTAAAAGATTCAGAGAATCTGGAGTAATCTCTGTCCGCAAGGGACAAGGGTGAAAACCAATATTGGATGGCCGTGATCTTTGGGCATTGCATTAAAAACATACTTTCACTACATGGGCTCAGGAACACTTCCAAAAAAAAAATTGTCTGTGAACTCAGTACGTCGCAGCATTCACAATGCAAGTTAAAATTATACCATACAAAGAAGAATCCATATATAAACTTCTCAAGCACATTTTAGAAAACGTAGAAAAAGTAGAAAACTGTCCTATGATCTGACAAATCAAAATTGGAGATACTTTTGGGAATCATGGACGCCGCGTCCTCTGGGCTAAAGAGGATCGGGACCATGTGGCTTGTTATCAGCGCACGGTTGAAAATCCAGTGTCCGTGATGGTATGGGGGTGCATTAGTACACATGGCATGGGTGATTTGCACATCTGTGAAGGCTCCATAAATGCTGAACAATATATACAGGTTTTGGAGCAACATATGTTGCCATCCAGATTAGGTCTTTTTCAGGGAAGGCCTTGCTTATTTCAGCAAGACAATGCCAAACCACATTCTACACATATTACAACAGCGTGGCTCTATAGTACAAGAGTCTGAGGGCTAAACTGCCCTGCCTACAGTCCAATACTATTTTCAGTTAAATATAGGGACAAATGATTTGCATGTCGTTGCATTTTGTTTTTATTTGCATTTTACGCAGGGTCCAACTTTTTTGGAAACTGAGTTGTACTTTACTTCTGTTGTTGAGGTTTTGCTGCTAATGGACAGCCATGCTGAACACGCTCAATGTAGCTCACTTAGGAGAGCGAGGTGCTTTCTTCACCTTGGTTGGAGGTTCCATCCCAGGGCAGAAAAGTTTTAAAATGGATCAACACACAACTGTAACTCACTTTGGATTGAAACGTTTGCTAAATAGAAAACTGCTATTTTTCTATGATTTGTCATTACTGTGAGGGGTTGCACATCTCAACTTTTCTCAAAGAATTCAAACTCAACATGGGCACACTAACGGGAAGCCAGTGAATAACTGAATTGATTTTTGGTCACAGATTTAGAAAATGAACTAGATCTTCGACAGTTGCCTCATGCTATTCCAGCTCTTCGGCTGAGAGACTTTGTTCCAAATAAACAAATACAAATTGTGGATTACCATTTCCATTGACTGTAAAGGCTTCTTTGAATGTAAAAAGACATGTCAGTGTGACACTAAACTATCCCATTTCAAGCTTTAATTGAGTAACAAAACAACAGTTTTCCCATCAAAGGAGATTGAACCCAGGACTAAAATAAGCTTCCAATGATACAGCTGATTCTGCTAAAACCCCATCTCCGTCTTTACTCACTAACCCATGTCATTGAAACTTTGGGGGAGTTCTCACTGAGTCATGCATATTCATTTCAACCTATAAGACAATAAGGTTCCAATCCAATTAATGAGCATCAAGCTGGCTTTGCGCTCCAAATTAAACCCTATGCCCTACTGAGTGCACTGCGGGCAGTGGTCATCAGTTGTGAACTTTAAGGGGAACGGGGTGTTGTTGGGGACGCTTCCATGGTGTTTTTGCATGATTGTGGTGTATTTAGGCCTCTTGGTGTGTTGGTTATCCCTCCCTAATTACAATGTTGTGTTTCTCAGTGGGACATCAGGGGTTTTAGGGTTTGAGATGGGATCATTTATGCAACTGGTTCCAATACAAAAAGCCCAGTGATGCTCTTTTTAAAAGGGATTTTAATACTGATCCACTGAGTTGTGGAGATTTCTACTGCCACTGTGGTGTGAGCAAGTAAGAGCCTGTCTGGCCTCCATCAAGGGGACAAAATATGCAAACCTAAAATGTACACCTTTGTACACTCTAGAAATTATCACAGTCTATAAACCTTTTTTGCAGATTATTTTAAACCCTTTACTGAAGACTGAGAACACATTTAAAATCTATTGCCACATTTTCTTCCATGTGGGTTTTTAGAGTCACTGGACTTCTGGTGAAATCAAACACACGTCCATTATATGGGAACGTGGATTAGCAGTTTCCAAATGAAATGTTCCCATTTAAGAAAATAAGAAATATTGCCTTGAAATGATTTGTAGATCGTGAGGACCAACAACATTATCATATTTGGTATGAACCATTGTTCACTTCCCTTATATTTAACAGATATATACTATGTCCTCTGTGCTGCAATGGGAAACATCGCATGGAGCCCCTTTGTAGAAGTTTCTAATAAGTCACAGCACCAAGGCATGGTGCTGTTTGAAAATGCAGTGTGTTTTACTCAGCCCTCAATAATCTATTCTGTTCAGCCAGGCGCGTACATTGACAAATGTTTCCAGCATTAGGTATTTACCTAGTGGAATGTAATGGATGTAAGGAGTTTGAAAATGCCTGGCGCACTAACAGCGTGGGCCGAGGCAACACTATCTAGACAGAGAAGAAAACACACTATTCAAAACAGAATCAATGCACCTGACCTGAAGGATGACGGTGTGTGTGTGTGTGTGTGTGCGTGTGTGTGTGTGTGCATGCATGTGCCATGTATAAAGGAAGGATGTGTATGATTGTATATGAAATGTGTGGTATTGATACACAGGTGGACCCAGCACCTGTTATCTGAATAGGAACAAGGTGGATCTGGGCCCTGCCTCTTTTTGCTGATTTTAAAATACCTGTTTAAAAACTTGAAAGCCCATATTTGATTTTTCCCCAGCCAACGATAACATGCTTGGAGTAATTTACATTATTTGCCATGACGATTTCTACCAAGCTAACATATGGAAGTGTTTTAAGACGACCATAGTGTAGATCATGCAGCAATTCAATTTTGAGTTTATGGACATACAGTGTTTTATTTTATTTATTTACAATGTAAAACACATGTAACATGGCTAAACAAATACTTAAAATATAGTAATTACTGTTTTTTATGTGAACCTACTTAATCGAAGAAATATATAAAAACTGAAAGAAGTGGTTCCTTTCCGAGCAACCTTTTCTCTGGCAAGAGTGAGATTCCATGCGACTGGCTTTTTCTCACATTTCTTCGGCAGTGGTACTTAGGACACTTTTTGATGTATGACGCTGGCAACCCTGAACAGATTTGTTCGTAGCTCGAGCTGTGAGCTGAAAACCGCAAAGACAAGCATGTGGGAGGGGATACAATTGGTCAGCTTGTCGCAATTGAAGAACATATCTCAGTAGATGCTTTCAAATTGTTTGTCCCATAGAAAGAGGACTATGCTTGTCTATTTCCTACACAGAGCACATTTCTTGATGAAGCTGTTGGCAAATGCACTTTTAAAAACATTTTATCACCACTGTAGGATGACAATCAGCAGTAACACTCCATGAAGTTGCCTGTAGCAGACTAGTTAGCTACATTAGCTAGTGAAAGATGGGGAGATGCTAGCTCAGTAGCTTAAACACTCAGTGTTGGTAGGTTTGGTTTTACTAACTAGTTCTTAAATTTGACTAACTAGTTTATAAGTTTACCCAACAGATACTGCTTTGAGACTGACATAGGACATATTATTAGAATTGCAGCTTTCTTGTCATAGTATGTTAATATCTTAACTTCAAAAGATGAGTAAGCTACAACATTTTATAACCTGAGTTAGTAGAATAATTGTTTCCTGATAGTGCAAGACAACAAGCCCCAGTTAGTACAACAAGAGTTAACTGTTACATATTGTTGTTAGAAGGATTGAGATAGAAGGATAGAAAATATTTGGCTGCGTAACATTTTCTTTTGTTGTTTTCTTTTGTGACTTCTAAGTACATTCATATTGACAACTAGCAACAAACTCATTTTCTTAGTATGTAATTTGTAATCTAGATAATAATTAACTGAATGTGAAATGCAGATGGAAAACTATTTTGGGGTTGAATCTTTTATAGCCTAAATGCAAATCAAGTTAGGACAGAAGTGAAAATGCTTACAATGCTAAACATTATGCTATTGCCTGATTAAATAAACAGCATTTTGGGCTTTTTTATGGTATAGAGGCAAATTTCATTTGGATAGGTGTCAGGCAGCATTATATTTTCATGTATTTCATTTTTAGCTCCAGTTTTACAAATATACACCAGTGCTTATTGCATGTTATAAACTAGTAAGGTTGTTTTCTGGATTTACATTCTTTGAATGCTGTGATATATCGGATCGGAATACCATGAATATGATAAAAAGAGACAAGTTCAGTCTCCTACTTATTGCTAAACAGCACACCTGCCTGCTACTATGGGAAATAATGATATTTTTGTACATATTTTAATTGAAGTAGCATGATGCTTTGTGTTCCCTGTGCCCGTATTGTAGCTAAAGTATGTGACAAACTAAAACAACAACTGAGACCTTTCGGTCAGTGGGAAAGTGAGGGGGGGGGGGGGGCTTACAGAGGATTGGGAGTCTGGGGGAGCTCAGTTTTACCAAACAGACCAGGGGCTAACATCTCACACATACACAGACACACACACACACACACTTTGCAGGACACATGCAGGCCTCGCATGGAAACGGTATGCCTGCAAATTTAACTACATTTCACTCTTTTGGCCGGACCTCATGGATAGTGTAACGGTTTTATCACAACGCGTAGGATGTTATTATAGCTTTACAAAAACAATCCAACTGTACAAACACTGATTGATTAAATCATACATTTGTCCATTCAGTGTTTCAGGTGTGTTTTCTAACCGTGTTGACCCTGTCTGGTTTGGACGGTGATGTGTGGTTAAATCTGACCTGCCTGGGTCCACATCAGTTGAGAAAATACAGTTTATTATCATTTGAGTGCTTCTTAAAGTTTCTCTTGGTTTTTTACAATTTGATCAGATAGACGAGAAGGACCTCCTATGTTTTGCAGTAAATATTTGGTAATCTCTCCCCTCTCCATTTCTTTCACTCTGTCCCTATGTCCCCCTCTCTCTCCCCCATCTCTCTCCCCCATCTCTCTCTCTCTCCCCCATCTCTCTATTTCCCCTCATCTCTTTCTTTCTGTGATTTATCGCAGCAGCATTTTGGTCAGACTGCCTCATGAAATCTGTCTCAGAACTCTAATGAGATTGTTTGTTTTGATTCACTAGTTGCTCTACTTTACCTGTTTCTGTTTATTTTATTCTCTTCCCTCATCTTCCCATATTTTCTCTATCCTAATACATGCTTTTTTCCCCTCACCAGCTTACCATGTCTTTGCCCTATTTCTTAATCAGTAGTTAAAATGTGTATCTGGTAGCCAAATGCTAATTTAGTCCTTTCACAGGTCAATTGCGCAGCATGGACTGAATTTGTGGTTTGTATGTTTCAGGTAGATGAATCTGCGTGGTAGAATAGAACATGGAGTTCAGAATGGAGGGGGAAGAACAGTAACCTTTTTTGACGATTTTGATTGAACGGTTTAGTAATATTTTCTGAACTGTTTATTGATATCGTAATAATCTGGCTCGATTACTTTTGTGGAGAAAAATAATTCAGCATCAATTGTCTTATCGAGACAGATTTAAGACATACCTTATATATTTTTTTTTTGACATTAAATAGTTTCCTTGACTCCCACGATCTCTATGCCTGGGTCTTGCCCAAACTCCCCCTGTAATTCGATAGCAATGTTATTGTACAGGAATTAAGGACGAGTTAATAATTAAACTATGAATCCATCGAACGCGCCGTCTGGGAAAGTTTTAAGGGTGGACCGCGTGGGGAGGTTATTTGGGCCCTGGCCAGCAGTGGCACTGAATGTTCACATTAAAATGTGCTGACAGTGATGGGAGAACAAGTTTCCACTTTCATCTAGTGACAGACTTCCAGACCTCCAGCTAACCCTCACCCTGTGTGTCACACTCCTCCACCGCTCCTTTAACGCTCCCACTCTTCACACTCTTTCTACTCCCCGTTTTTTGTTTGTACCCTCGCTGTTATCGGTCGGGGTTCCGTCCCCCCCGACACATGCCGGGGTGAGCGGTGTACAGCCCCGTTATCAGAAAGTTGTTTGATTCTCGTTGTTACCGGGAAGAGCAGCTCCTCTCTCTTTCTCCCCATAGCGTGGTTGAGTAATAGCCTTTTATTATGGGCCGCCAGTAAAGAATTCACACAACTCAGTTTTCAGGGGCACACTGTTGCTTTTATGGACTTCTCCACTGTTGTTTATGTCCTATTGAACTATAATATTTTGACCAAAGAATAACACTGTTTAGAAAGCAATATTTATTAATGTTTCTGTTTCTGCAAAAAACAAAAAATACTCTTTGGATTAATTAACTCCAATAGCTGATTTCTTGTTCCAATTGAGATGTTTCTTTTCGTAAAATTTTACAGGATAAATGATGGCATAAGTACATTCAAAATCATGCAGGCATTCTTGTTGAGAACATTTAATTATTGCATTTTTGATACATCTGAGAAACACTTGAAAACAAGCTAAAACAAATCAGAAATAATGTTTTCCGAAATGTTCTGTCAATGTACAAAAAACAAAAAAACTGGTAAACTAAGGAAAACTTCATTTTCTGATTTCCATTACATCTACAAAATTGTCTAAGCTACATGTCATCGCAAGTAGCCAAAAACAAAGCAAAAAATGTCAAAGAAAACCCTCAAGAAAACAAATTGTATTATGCTTGGATGTTAAAGTGAACGTCAGAGTAAGACGCTTGTTAAGGCTGAGTTATCGCCCCCCCCCCCATGTCATGGCAGAGTGGAAGACTAGGCCGTGAGTAGGTTGGTGAGTGCAGCATCAGGGACTGCTGCTTTTGCACTGTGTAGATGGCTGCCATACAGACATAGCTCTGTGCATGTGGCTACCAAAGACTTCTGCTGCCCCCCAGAGGATTAGATAGAGACTCTCTCATATCTTGAGAAAGACTCTCTCATATCCAGAGACAGACTCTCTCATATCCAGAGACTCTCTCATATCCAGAGACTCCCTCATATCTAGAGACTCTCTCATATCCAGAGACTCTCTCATATCCAGAGACTCCCTCATATATAGAGACTCTCTCATTTCCAGAGACTCTCTCATATCCAGAGACTCTCTCATATCCAGAGACTCCCTTATATCTAGAGACTTCCTTATATCTAGAGACTCTCTCATATCCAGAGACTCTCTCATATCCAGGGACTCTCTCATATCCAGAGACTCTCTCATATCCAGAGACAGACTTTTTCAGTTATTTAACCCTAGAGGTCAGTCATATAACTACAGAAAAATTGGTTCTTGTCATTGTACTTAATGTAAGCATAAACTCCAGGGACATTTTCTTTATTTTCTCTAGAATAAAATAACATTTAAAAATAAATGTTTCATATTGGACATGATAAGGCATAGGCTGAGCTTATTGCTCCAAGGCCTTTCAAGGGAAAACCTGGTTCTTGAAAAATTATTTCATGAGATTGTGTAAAATCTAAAACAATGATTAAATGAATCTTACAATATGATTTACATGCATTCATGCCTCTGATTTGATATGGTTTTGTGTCTCGTCTTTCATGTATGAATGAGATGAGTAAGAGGCACAGATGTTTGGATACACCAATGAGCACAACGTTTGTCTTTACCGTAATATTGGATATCATGTTTTAGATGATCTGCCGTGAACCACCGAGCAGCCACACGACTGAAGTAAAAACAATAACAGTTCCGTGCCTCCTGCTCAAACAGACACACTGTCATACAGGCACTTGTCTACATTTTGTAGTTGCTGGAAGAAAATAATTGCCTTATCTGCAACTGTCAGAATGATGAATGCCCTGGAGAGCCAGGAGAATTGACTGATGGAATTGGGGGGAGAATCTAATCCTTGATCTGAACACTTTGTATTATACATTAACTGTGTGGAGACAGAAGGGAGAAACAGGGATGGCGTACAGTAGCGCTTTGTGTATAAAGCCTTACTACAAACATTTAATGAATGTTAAACTATAGCTTTAGTGCCTATTGTATTCAGTAAAAACTAGTCCCCAAGTGGGCATTTAATAGTAAGTATAAATGTATATATGTATATCTCACACTGTATTATTCTTTTTTAGAGTAAGGTCATTATATGTAACAAAATGTGTCACGAATTTTGACCAGTCGCTCCAAACAATGAAGGAAATAGCACATTAGAGACGTTACTGAGGAAATGATCGCGCTATGAAGGTTGCGTACATATTTATACGCCCAGTGTTTGGTTTTGTCCGCTTTTATTGTGCGTCTGGTTTTGAAGTGAAACATCACATTTTACAGGCAACAGAACAGCCATGGTGCCCAGGCCCAGTTCTGCTCCTACTGTCTGGTGACAGATCACCTAGAAACAAACAAATCTTCCTGACAAGCCAACAACATCAATCTTCACGGATCTAGCGTCTGCCTGATATGGAATGCTCCACAGTCAGGTTATCATTCCTGAAAACTGGACACGTTCAGTGAAGACAAAAATAAATGTCCCTGTTCAGGAATTTTGGGAAAACCGAGAAGCGTTTTAGGACTAGGGAGTCCTGTCTGATTGTATTCAATGTATCTCTATAGAGCCAATGACCAAGACTGAGAGAAGTGCTGTTGTGGTGGATGAGAACACAATACCACTGTCTTTTTTGTAATATTTTGATGGATGTATTCTCTCTTCTTTCTGGTAAATGTGGGTGAATATATCCAAAATTAAATGGTAAAAGGTTTACAAGGTCACTGTCTATTAACCAAGTGTTAAACAAAGGTAAATGAGTCGATAATGTGAACAGTGCTTTTGCAAGACAATGCCTGCATTTTAAAGTTGTAAATAATGTGAATAGTCATTTTGGAGGGTTGTAGATTAGTAAATCATAAAACAGAAATATTGCCTAAAAGAAAGATTAAACAGCCTGAAGAAAATTAGAAAATATAGATTACAAATGTAATTACACATTATGATGAGCAACATTTTCCTTTTCCTGCACAACTTCGCAAGTGTCAGAAGCGGTAGTTTTCACTCATTATTAAGCTACACCAAAACCAATATCGGTCCATGAACATCTTTCTTAATCAGGGTTAGATATTAATGTTTTATAACATTACGGCTCTAAAATGAATGGTTTTCTATAATGAATAGTCATTCGCTTCCCCCCATGTGAATGAATGGCTCCCATCTCCCCGTTGTCACACATGGTTGGGAGACATTATCCCCGATGCGATGAGAACATACCTGGGCCAGGTTAATGACCTCACACTTTCCACACCATTTCATTTAGCGGGTCGTGGTCATGCAGGAAAAAGCTAAATGCCTCACTCCCATACCACTAAATTATGAATAAGCCGAGAGGTGAAGCGATTAAAAATGCAAACATTTGAGGTGCGAGTCCCGAACGGTTTCCTGTTCCTTGTAGCAAGCTTTGCCTTTGACCATGGCTCTGGTTTAAAATATGGCACTAAGCGGGGGACAGGGAGCCCATTGGGATGCAAGGCAATATTTCTTACCCAGCCTATAATTGCCGAGGTCTCGTAGTCGAGGTTTGAGATGCCCTCTCTCCAATTAGCAAACAACCACGCCTATGTATAAAATGGCACCCTTACACGAAGCACAGTACCCGTAACTTTCGACTATCGGCCCCATCTGAGGCGCCGTTTAAGAAACGAATAACATCCTGGTATCCATTACCAGGGGAATAAATATTGTAGGAGGACAAATAATCCAGAAATGACCAATCACGGAGCAGCGACACCAGAGGGGGGCGGCCCTGGTGGCGGCGGTGACGGGTCATTGGTCACGATGTGCTTAAAGGAGGTGCAAGTGCATCCAATGAGAAATTACACTCTAATATTTAGAGGAAATCAACCATCTGTCTACATCTGAACATAGCTGAATGATAAATGCATAATACATAAATATATAATCAAGCATTGCATGAATAACAAAAGTTAAGAATGCTTTGGATTGTGTACTGAGCTACACATGAGGAGGTTTAATTGTTGGATTTCTAACTGTATAATTTCAATGAGGTAGAGCCAGTTGTTTAGAGCTATTTATGTACGATTCCGTTGATTAATGTCTGTCAATGAGCTTTATGATCTATGTAACAATGACTTTTATTGTCATTTATAAAGAGTATAATCCACTTTAGGTCCATACGATGACTGGGGCTGCTATGAAAACATACAGGATACACCCCTAACAGACAATCCACCAGTCGTAGTTTTTTGGTGTGTTCAAGTTCCTCCGCGTAGTGTTTTACAGGATACGTAGTCTTAATAATAATTGTAGCTTGTCAAAATTCTTCAACCTCATCCATTTTGTAACTAGCGTTGACAGGTCACACAGCGCAAACTGTAACGTCTGAATAATTTGAACAACTGCTAAATCATTACGAAACAGCTCCAGAGATCAGCGAGTCGGGAGCGGAGCGTGTAGCCTCCCCAAGGCTCTGTAGCATCTGGTCTACATGTGTGAGGCAACAGCATCCCTGTTTCACTATATTAATCCCAATTAATTGTGTCTGTATCACAGCAAATATTTGACTTTGCCACGCTGAAAACCTTAATTGAAAGCTACTTTGCATACAAGCCTAAGCATACTGCTAACAACGAACAACGACACGGAATATGGTCTAAGCTAATACGACACACTTTCTTCCAAGGTTAATCTCTATATTCTAAACTCTGTCCGAATTCTAAGCCGGGGATCATGAGAGACATTGATTGGAGTGGGGGGCCATAAAAAGGTCTGAAGGGTCACTGGGGACTTCCTACGAAGTCCATACCCATGCATGCATTCAGAGCCAGCTCTAGCCTTAAGGGGCCCCTGGAATTGTCTCCAACCATGGATGGACAAGGTTCAATATAGGGCTCAGGTCGATCAAACCCATATTGTGGAATCTACACACTAGCTTGTCTTCCAGGAGTCAACTTACATTATCTTCCTGACTGGTCTTGTGTACTATAGCAAAGCCTACTACTACGAAATTGGTCATGGTACTGTTTAAAAACCTACAACTACTACCAGACTGATCTTACTGTTTAAAAACCTACAACTACTATCAGATTGGTCTTACTGTATAAAACCTACAACTACTACCAAACTGATCTTACTGTATAAAACCTACAACTACTACCAGACTGGTCTTACTGTATAAAACCTACAACTACTACCAGACTGGTCTTACTGTATAAAACCTACAACTACTACCAGACTGGTGTTACTGTATAAAACCTACAACTACTACCAGACTGGTGTTACTGTATAAAACCTACAACTACTACCAGACTGGTCTTACTGTATAAAACCTACAACTACTACCAGACTGGTGTTACTGTATAAAACCTACAACTACTACCAGACTGGTCTTACTGTATAAAACCTACAACTACTACCAGACTGGTCTTATTGTGGAAAAATCTACAAATACTATCAGACTGGTCTAATTGTATAAAAACGTAGGGGTCCAAATTTCACTGGTGTGTGTGAAATAATGTCATTTTTTTAATCAAGACCATTAAGTATTGTCAGTTTCATTTAATTTGTGTTATGCTTTCCCAAATATATATATATATATATATATATATATATTTATTTTTAAAAGACCCCCCCGCCCCAAACCTCCCTCCAGGACTCTTCTTTCCTCCTCATCCGACCCAGTGTTTTAAATTGGCCAAGGAAGAATAATGTGGATAAAACCATGGAGGCGGATGGGGCGGTCTTGGTCTTGTTTGGGTCTGTTGCTCCGACTCGCCATTAGTTAAGGATTAGTGCTGCTGGGTCACACATGCCTTTGAAGAGATAACGCCTCACACTTCCGCTCTATTGAAAATCAGGAAGCAATCATAGGACGACCCATGCAGATGGTGGCGACTATAAGAAAACCGGGATAATTTTGCTACTGTGATAATTAGGGACCCAAAGAGTCTAAGATTACCCCCTCCCCCTGTACCATTAAGCGGACACAGTAGGAGCACATAGGGAGATTTGTGGCATCAGACCTTTTTTGTTTTCGCCACCATGCAAATATGTCAGAGGCTTTGTTTTAAGGGAACCCAGAGCCCAGTTCAGAAGGTTTGTTACCTGATTATGGAGAGAAAGTGGGGTTCAGCTCAAACTATGGCCTCCCTGTAACTCCAGCGTAGCCATCGTATGAAATATCTGTCAGCGCAATGTGAACGTGGGAGTTTGTAGGTTACGCTATGAATTGTTTTTGAAATATACATTTTATACGGTACCTCATGAAGCTGGTTGAGTGAATGCATTGAGTGTGCAGAGCTGTCATTGAGGCAAAGTGTGGGTACTTGGAAGAATCTACTATATGAAATGTATTTTGATCTGTTTAACATTTCTGTGGTTAATACATGATACTATATTTGTTTTAATAATATTGCTTTAATGTCTTCACTTTTATTCTACAATGTAGAATATAGTAAAAAATAAATAAATACCTTTTGACAGCTACTGTATGTACTGTATATATATATAAAAATTTTTTTTGCCTAATTAGACTATACTCATATAAATAAATATAATGTTTCAAAAACCTTATTGCCTAATTAAATTGTATATGTGTGTATATGAATATAGCTATGTTTATTCTGTATTGATATACTGTTCAATCTTGAGACACCATTATTGAGATGTCACACTGGAGTTTCTGTGTGTTCAGTATTGAGTTATTCTGAAGCTTGAGTTATTCTGCAATGTTCTATTGAAAAACATCATTGATCCAAACCCGAGTAGTAAGAGATAGGAGAAAGATCTGTGTTAGGTGTGTGGTCGCACACTGACCTCTACAGGACTGAACAGTCCTGACATTACCACCCTACAGTCAGCTGATAGAATGTCTGTTTTACAGTGCAAAGACTATAGTCCACAGAACAAATAGTACAAATAGAACAAAGGTTTGTTCTAGGTGAATAAAGGGATCCGCAGGCTACTCTGCAAGTGTCACAAAGACCGTTCGCTATATTCAGCAGTCCCACCACTGTTAGGTTAGCAAGGCAAACCACCACAGTGGAACAGTCTAGTTTCTCAGGAACATTTACATCCTAACATTGTTAGTAAAACACACATTGGGAACAGCAGCTTCACTGCACAAAATGTGTTAAACTAATTAAATCTTGTGGACAGCATGGTGCCACTTGCCATCACTTACATTTCCTGGTTCCGGATCAGTTTTATTTTTCATCTCGGCTTTAAGGATTTCTTTCTGACCTACAGTGAAAACTGATCTGGGGCCAGGGCATAAACTGCAGCCGGCCGATAGGTGTTTGATTCAGCATGAGAGCGGAGAAGAAGCCCAGTGTCTGGGAGGTCATTGGAGGGTCTGTTAAGGGGGACACCTGAGAGAGGGGCACTGTGGGTGTCAGTTGCAAAAGCCCCCTGACTACAAGCAGGCACACATGTCTGTATGAAGCCTCTCTTCTACTGCTGCAGCCTCACATCTATTTATACAGAGTCAACACCGTTTCCCTCCTCCGGGTGGGAAAGCCAACATTAACCTGATCCTTCTCTAGATGAACCGTAGTGGAATCAGAGTGGCTCAGTTCTCTGTCGCACCATCAATCCGTGACATCTTGACAGAGATTTAAAGATGTCTCTAATGAAGGACACAAGCCTGTTGGCAGGTCCTGTCAATAAACGTTCAGATATACACCGAAACGGACTGCTCTTTGTTTTTGCTTTCCCGAACAGTTCCCCTAGTACGGTCTTGGGAATATTTCCATTGGTTTTTCATTCATGCTGGCCTGGAAACATTTGTGTTCGCTTGGTTCTTACTACAACTGACTGCAGGAGTACACGGGACTGCGCCTGTATAATTCACCTCTGTGTGTCCGTTTGGGAGAGAAGGACAAGGCTTCATTGTGAAGTATCACCTGTCTCTCTCTCTCTGCTTCCCTGAGATTCTCTTATCACCCTGGTCCAGTAGGGGGATTCAGGATTGCACAAATGTTCAGCATTTTGTACAAGGGCTTGTTCCAAAGAAACAGAAGTGTGAAACATACGTTCTTGACTCATGTTAAATATTAGCGCACAGTTACGGCATCCCTGGAAGGTCAGGAGGTTGCTCCATAAAAGAAACCAAGACAAAACCCTGGTTAGTCTTTGCCCCATACTGGTATATCAGCTATTAACTCAAGACAGCCTTAGCTGGAAATTAGATGGCAAAACGGGCTTGCATGTACAATGTTGTAATAGTGTGTTAAACACAAAAGGAATATTGCTCCCACTCCGTCACAAACTTTTGGACTAGTCCGGTGTGTGGTGGTGAAAGAGCAACCCTCAATTCATTACTGTTACTCTCCTGTGTATTAGAAAGATACAGCTGGCTCAGGCTGGATGGTCACCGGCCAAGACCCCTGGGGCTGTGTTCACTTTCACCACCAACACATGCTGGTTGAATAGTTACATGTCTGAGTGGCTAATCAACAACCGCTGGACGCCTGTCAGAAGAAATCATGTGAACTGACTTAACAGTTCTGTTACACAGTGACCTGTACTGCAGGACGACAGCTGTGGGTTTTCCCTTTTATATTCTTTCACAGAATGTTTAACATGGAAGATCTTCTTATGTCCTCTACTCCTCGTTGACATGGAAGACCTCCTTATGTCCTCTACTCCTGGTTAACACGGAAGACATTATGTTCCCTAATATGTCCCGAGTCATTTGTGTTTGTATTACATAACCAGCAGACATGCAGTTAGGGTTGGTTCAACCACAAGCTCAGCTTGCCCTAATTTGTGAAATGATAAGGTTGCTTAATTTCTCTCAACCCAGACTAAAGAATGCTGTGTAAAAAAATGTCATCGCTCAAGTTAACCTATTCATTTATTTCTAAAATGAGCATTCATTTTCGTCTTGGCTAGGATTTATGTTTGTGGTACTTTCAAGGAAATATTTTTAGAGAGAAATGTTTTTAGTTACAGGAATCATTTATTTGATCTGAGATTTGATATAGCAAATAAGTTGAGTGAATACATTTCAGCACGATAATGAGTCCTATCAATGCTTCCCAGAACTTTAACCTTATAGAGTCATTTCAAAAAGAACTCTCTCCAATTCACAGGGTCCACAGGAACATGCTTGCTTCATGGAGAGAAATGAACGTGACAGGAACTACTCTGCACTTTTTCTTCTATTTATGGCCCCTGGTTCACTTGACCCCACTCAAGGTCTTCCTCTGCTGGGTGCGAGCAGCTAAATCCACCCCGACGTCTGTCCAACATCCACAACCACCGCAAGCTTTCCAAATCACACCCTATCCCCCAGGTTAAACACAATGCAGTGTGTCTGGAATAGGGTGACATTTTGGGCATACCACACACGTCTCTCCCCCTGGGTCCCACCCTGTGGTGGGCTAAGGAGCCACGTCTCCACCCTGACTCGGGCCCCATTCAGGGAGAAACATTAGTCCCACACAAATCAGCGGAGATGACATTGGAGAGGCGGCTGGGCAGGGAAGGAAGGGAGAGCAGCTGGGAGGGAACAGCGACAGGAGAGAGAGGGAGAGAAGGAGACAAGGAGAAGGAGTTAGAGGGGGAGACAGAAACAGAAAAGAGAGAGGGGAAGGAGATGGGCAATACGACCCTGAATGGTGGTCTAGGAGGTCCTACAGTTGAGCTGCCCAGGTTTACGAGGACATACAGCAGGTTCACGTGAGGATCCAAGGAAGAGACGCTTCCAGACCAATCAAGTGGAGCTCCCGCGTCTGTCATCGACCAATAATGATAGGGCCTGCTCCACCACCTGCTCCCTCGTGGCCGTGCTCCCAAATGGCCCACTATTTCCCATTTACTGCGCCACTTGCATGCAGGCCCCACCGGCCCCTGGTCGTGAGAAGTGCTCACTACATGGGCAGTACGGTGCCATTTGGAACCTGCCTCAGTCTGCTGCCACACAGATGTTTGTCTGGCTTCAGGGGAGACACCGTTTCAGGAACAGGCGGAGGAGACACACGAAGCACCAGTGTTCCCAGGACGACCTCGCAAAATGCCACCCCAGTCCCCACTGAGCACTACATTTGACCCTGTCATGACCCGGTGTACTGCATCGTGGACCGGGTGCCATTTTGGATGCAGGCAGTAGACCGGCTGTCCCGTCCACCTGCCAGGGCGCCCCTTCCCTCTGGGCGTGGAGACCTTTGTCACGGCAGGAGGGAAGGCACACCTGTCCCGGTGCCAGTCTCCGCCTGTTCGCCTCAGTGTGAAGGATTGGTGCGTAATGACAGGGGACAGCATCCGATTGGCCCTCAGATCCACAAATCCCACAACGACACCCTGGTGTAATGCTCTGGTTCTGTGCACGGCCCGGTTCCGCTGGGTTGACTGAAGGTCTTTATAACGGAGAGCGCGGGTCTGAGGACCAACGTGTTGAATGCTGCGAAACACTGGGACCCTGTCTGGTGTCAACGCACTGTGCCAGAACCTGACAGGCCCACAAGGCAGCAGTCTATCTCTGCGGTTCTGTACTGAGGCAGGTTGATGTGCCGGTATGTACAAGGCTTGGTCTGTTCAGAGTGACGTCACTTAAATCTAATGGAAACTACCTGGGCGTCTGAAATAAATTAAATAAAACCTTGGAATCTGTTCATCTCGCGCGGCCCTGGGATATGAGCCCTATGCATGCAATCTGTGAGCGATGGAAAAGTATAAGTGTGGTGAATCTGTGCCTGTGTTTTAAGACTGAAAGTTGTCGCAAAATGTATTTCAGCAAAAACATGAAGCTACGATAAGTGTGATTTCTATGAGGAATCACTGAGACATTTGTTCTCTTCTAGAGCGAAGGGACATTTCAGCCGTGCTTCTAGCCAGAAGCCGGCAAGACCACAAGACTGCAGGCCTTATGTGCTTCTGGAAATAGAGGTGCCTTGTGTGGTAGAAATAGCCCGGCGTGGGTGAAGGTATGAAAACGTTGCTTCTCTGTGGTGTGTCCCTGAGGCAGGCCTAGACAGACTGGTCCTATGGCGGTCCCACTCTCTGGTTCATTCCGTCCCCGAGGTTGTCCGGCGCCTTCTCCCCTCACCGTTGAATACACAGTGTGTTAAACAGCGTCCTGAGCCCAACCCAGAGCCTTATAGGCCATGAAGGGAATAGAGTACCATTTTGGGATGTGTTATAAAGTTGTATTTTCAGCAACAGTGGCACCTCTGAGAGGAATATTTTAAAATTCAGGGATATTACGGTGAACAAAATCATTTCCATGGTAATGGGACTGTTGTGGATTATAGAGGATATTTCCGATCTGACCAGTCCAGAAATAGCGGAGTGAATGGAAGGTTACTAGTGATGAACTGACATGGACTCTTGTTCTAATAAAACAGCTATGACGCTCTGTTATTCTGACACAAATCTCACCACCCAAAACCAAACGTTGTTTTAATGTGTGCCGTACTTACTGATCCTTTGCCCGGTATTTACAATGATTGGTGTCTGCTGACTTCCAAAATAGATCTGAAAACGTTCCTAAGACGTTCTTTGGACAAGGCTGAATATACCCTCTGGACCCTGTGATTAAATGTTCTCGTAATCCAACACGACATCAATACGGTCAGATGAGGTTTCTCAAACGGCTCTAGTGAAATGTAGTACATTATGTAGGGACTAGAGTGCCATTTGGGACGTAAACTTTGACTCCCTCTGATGACCTAAGGTGTGGTGGTCACGGATTACAAATCCCATTCCTCTGTTTATTATGGCAGCTACATGTTGATAGACACTGGCACGACATTACAGTCTGTAATTGTTATACAAGTTCAATAAACCATGGTTCCATCTCTCTCTCTGTCAGTCCACAGCTTGCCACTAGTGTATTTTACACAGATGTCTGCCTCACACATGTTCCCTAATCCCTCTCTCCCTCTCTCTCTCTCTCTCTCTCTCTCTCTCTATTGTGAAACACATAAACAACAACAAGAAGGCTTATAGACAGCTACTAAGATGGTCTAATTAAAGTGATTCCGTTTCCATAAGGATGTTAATGAGATTACTTTGCATTGTCTTTAAGTAATCTATATGTACTGTATAGAGTAACAAGGTTTGAAACTGCATTTTGTCTTAATTTCCCTTGTGGGTAAAAAATATGTTTAGAAATTAATAAATGAATACATTTAATTGGCATTTACTAATATTTCCTATACAGACAGATTTTAGAAAAAAAAAATAATAATGGCCAAGGAAATATATATATAAATACAGTCATGTGAAAAAGTGAATACACCCCCTGAAAAGTTGTCTTATTTACCTAATTAGACTAGGATATTTGAGGTAAATTCCAAGCAAATTCGTTTAAGGTAACCCAATATAACAAAATCACGCATCAAATGTTTCCTTTGAAACAATGTATGCAATTGAAATAAACTGAAATGCAATTTCCTTACAGGGAAAAGTTAGCACACCCCTACCTCTACCATCACATAAAATGGCCACACCAAAACAAGTGAAACTGATCAGACAATTTGTAGCACATTGTTTCCTGGAAATTACCTAGTTATTTCCATCCTGCAGAGGAATCATGAAACAACAATGAAACAAAGAGCAAACAACTGAGTAACAATTAGTAGTAATATTGATTACTACTAATCAATATTAAGCACGTTGCTGTGGAAATTAAAAGATAACCACTAGGAATGTGGTGGGGAAAAAATTACTGAGATGGTAACACTGTGTCAGAGCATGCTTATTACCAATTAATCGTTTGTTTGTTTATGCTGAAATACCAAGGAAACTATAAGGAAAGTTCCTGGAATCGATAGAGACTGAAACAACCACGTTCGAATGTGGGAAATACCCGTGGACACTTGAAACGTTGCGCTCCCGTATTTCATTACATGCTAGACATTACTGATATTCCAGCACAACTCAGTAGTTAAATCCCCCTGTATTTACACTTCTACACCGGGTTGTTTGACTGCAAAGCTGTTGCATTATTACGGTGCAATTCACCATCAGTTTTCTCCCTTTTCCAACGTGGTTTACTCTTCATTTCATGTGTACAACTCTCAGTTATCCTTGGATATTCATTGTTCTTTCCACATACGTTCATGTTGTTGCCACTATTTATGGTACAGAAAAAACACTCGGTGTCCATTGCAGGAACGGGATTTTTTCGTTCACGGCTGACCACTGCCTTAACGGCAATGTTAAGTAAGCAAAGGTATGAACGCTCATATAAAACAAAAAGGTTGTGTTTGGTAAATAAATGCATGTTTGGATATGTTTCTATTGGCCATGAGCATTGCTTTGAAAATAACACTCACAGGTAAGCTACAGCGCAGTCCGTCGGGATTCAGACTGTGACAGACGATGTGTTGCTTTGGCTGTGGTAGTGCAGCACTTTGTATTTGAAATTATAAAATGACGATGTGGTTAAAGAATATCCAGCCGTCGTGTCGAGTCATCAGTGCATTCAATAGAGCTGTCAACGTTTTGTCTTAATTCTACGCTCTGCATTTGGAGTCTCGGACGCTGGTGTCTGACAACTCAAGTACTCATGGGATGTGCCGTATGTAAATGCCTGCATATTCTAAATGGCATTTGTTTAAATGGATCAACATGTACTAATCAAATATAGATACCTTTGTTGAAAAGCCAAAGTACAACATCTTGGTGTATCCTTGAGGCTTTTGGGTCTCCATTATCTTTCAATGAACCCATCTGCTGACACCCATCACATGGTCTTTACATGTTCCTTTAGGAGGGAGTGTAGGGCTTCTGATATCTGCCAGACGGACTGTCTGGTGGAGTGTTAATGTCTGTGTCAGTGGATCTTATTGGAATTTTGGATCCACTGTTCATTCATTCACAATTCAAAATTGTGTTTCTGTTTCTGATGTGTGTACATCAGCCCCTTTGTTGAAAAAAGAAGCTCCTCTGTGGAAGAAGAAGCATAACCCAAAATGAACCAACAGCAGGAGATCAACATCTGCAATGGGATTTCAACTTTTCTCAATCCATTGCCAAATGTACTAGAGGCGTGGGAGATGTGACATAACCGGCACATCTCTCCTTGGCTCTGGGAGATCTCCCTCCTCACACTCAAGGAGAGGAGAGGAGTGCTTTTTGAGGCCCTCCTCTCCTTGAGTGTGCATGCCTGGCACACAAAAGACAGCATTGAGGTGCTTGTTCTCTTACGAAACGAAAAGACTGACGCTTTGTATTAACTAGCAGACCTCGAGGAGCACAGGAAACATTGCTTAAACACACTCTGTGCCAGGAGGGAAAAGCAGCACAACACTGTGTACATTAGAAACACTAGTCTCTTCAGCGCGTTTCTGCTAATCATTGCAATGTCAACATAAGAAGACTGAGCCTGTTTTAGTTTATCTTGCTTAGGGCTATTGGATTAAACTAACAACATATCCTGTTATTTTATACAAACAGTCTATAGTATAAAACATGTAAATTAAGATTTACTGGTAAAATTACCAAATGAGTAACCCAGTATCGTACCAGAAGGGACTGCCTTTGAGTTGGGGTCCATTTTAATTCAAAGTATTAAATTCAGAAAGTAATTTAATATTAAATAAAGCAACCTTGAGATTGACACAAACCACAGCAACAGGTTTTCAAATAGAATGAGTAGCACAGGACTCTGTATCCCTTCTATTCCATCTATTTCTATGTGATTTATGGTTACCATGCTACAATATCAGGATGCGACCTGGGCATATATGCATAAGAGAATTCAGCGTAAAAACCTCAGCTGCTGATCAATGGGATGATATGGTCAGTGAGGCCCTCAACGTGGACAAGGCAGCATTCCTACTCTGCCACGCTTTGCACACAGGGCCCATTCTTCCCACAACCCCCTTCAATGGACTAATACTATTTCTAATATGTATGGCCTCCTTCACTGGACTAATGCTATTCCTAATAGGTACTGCCTCCTATAGCCAGCTAAAGCCTACATGGGATATACGAATTCCATAGTTGACTGAGGAAAAGTGATGATGTGTTCCATCTTGGTCTTGTTTGAGTTAAGGGGTCTCTTTCTAATCTGAGCCCAGACATATGTTCTTAACTTTCGCAGATTTGGGATAATGTTTTTTTAAACTTGTAAATCATATTGAATATATGGACAGGTAAGACCTCATCCTGGATCTGTATTTCTACAAGTGAGGTACTACCTGAGGTATAATGAGGTACAACAAGGTATTAGCCTTGTTCTTCTTAAACAACCACCCTCCTTCCTTACATTCCAGAGGAGCTTTTGCTCACTTGTCAAAGACCAAGTGTGGTCTCAGTGTCAGAGAAAGGCCTCTCAAAATGTCATTGGTTTTGGGGGTGGATCAGCTTATTCATGACAATCATGAATCATGATACAACATGTTTTGCGTCATTTCTTATCCCCATTGCATAATGTTAATCTTTTTTTAGCTTTTTCTTCCCATAACAAACCCTCAGTCTTTCGTTGTTTCCCCATTTAATGATTTTCCCTCCATCCTTCCAGAAACAACATCTCTCAACACCAACCCTCCGATATCTACAGTTCCCCTGATAATCTTTTGAAATAATGTTATTATTCCCATTAGCAGAACATTCCTCAATTCTACTTTCACAGCTATGGTTAATTTTACTGAGACAATTTATTTGTTATCTAATTAATCCTCTACATGGTTGAGAGTCTAGGTTCCACCTGTGCTGGTTTCCTTGTCAGCCATGTTGTCTTCCACCCGTGCTAGTTTCCTTGTCTGCCAAGTTGTCTTTCACCTGTGCTGGTTTCCTTGTCCTTGTAATCGTGAGTCTTGAACCTCCCTATCTGTATCATATCAGAAGTCACCCATTTTGTTCTTTTCAAACTTTCAAAGTCTGTCTAAACTAGGAATAACAACTCTTTTCACCTAACTAGGTAATAACCTAGTCGGTGAGTCACCGTACGGGTGTTGAAACATGATCCAACACAGCCTAAATGAATTATCCATTAAAAGTGTTGATGACGGCAGGGAGATAAACATAGCTGTTGAGAACATTCTCAAACTGATTGATGTACACTGACAGAGCGCATGTGAAAACAAGAACGGAACAGAGAGAAAGAACGGAAGCAAATATTGTTTTATGATGGGAAATCCCCTGTGGTGCAGTGTGAGCCCGATGTCTGTCAGGAAGTCCATCGTTGGATGCAGTGGCACCCATGTATTCCACCAATCATGTATTAGAAAGAGAATGGCCAAGCGTCCACCTGAACGAGTCACTGTAGTTAGCATAGCGCGGCTTAATAGCTCGTTGAACTCGTGCTGGCTAGTTGTACGTGCGTGCGTCTTGTGATTCACTCCCCACATACCCATGAACCAGTGGGTGAAGACAGTGCAGGCCGAGGAGACAATGCAAATGATAGCTGCCTAGAAGTTGTGACAGTTTGCTGTTGATAGAAAACAGTAGGAGTTAGACGCGTAGAGCTTTTTGAAACCACAGCCTGGTTCTCTCCAAACCACATTCTCTAGGCCTGTGTTCCTAAAGCTACATAGTGTACGTGTGATGAGAGCTCCTGGTCTTAAATAGGGCACTTTACAGGCTGTAGGGTGTCATTTAGAAATCGGCCCAGATGTTAGTGTTGAGGGCTACAATAACATTGCAAAAGCCGCCATGGAGACCTCAGACTGTGGTGTTTTTCTCTGACAGTTGTACTTCCTGAGTTGTATCGGTGACCCTGTTTGGGTCTCTGTACTAAACAGACACAGGCCACAACTTCGCTTGTTTTGCAGGATCCAAATACAGCAACTACAATCTATGTGGGTATTTGTTTTTTTCTTTATACACGCACTTCCATTTCAGCCTCAGTGCCAATATGGTCAGCCATAATAAACTGGAGGAAGGAGACTTCAATAAAACATTCTATACCTTTTAAAATAACTTACAGTCAATTACGGCCCTTTTCTTCCGTAGATCAATTGATCTGTGACTGTCACACCTCCCCTATGTGTTTTTGTTCAGTTTGTGGTCGGAGCAAAACATACACCATGCTAACAAATGTTTTTTAAGTAGTTTGCACTAAAAGACAGAAAATAGCAATCAGCAACCACTTAAATATACAGTAAAGCAAATATACATTATTTAAGGATTTATATGTTAAGGCGTCAGCAGTGAAAGGGCTTGGTATAGTTTTACAGTTCTTCCTGCACGCATGATAGTGAGCACGAGAAGTGGCTTATATTAGCTTTCTGTTTTACATTTGACTGACAGCATCCTTGTTCTCTCTCTAACTCTCTGTCTTTCTCTAACTCTCTTTCTCTCTATTTGTCTCTTACTCTCTGTCTCTCTCTAACTCTTTCTCTCTCTTTCTCTCTGTCTCCTCTCACTGCCTGTCTCTCTTTCTTTCTGTCTCTCTCTAACTCTCTGTCTCTCTCTAACTCTTTGTCTCTAACTCTGTCTCTCTCTTTCTTTCTATCTGTCTCTAGCTCTCTGTCTCTCTGTAACTATCTGTCTCTAGCTCTCTGTCTCTCTGTAACTATCTGTCTCTAGCTCTCTGTCTCTCTGTAACTATCTGTCTCTAGCTCTCTGTCTCCCTGTAACTATCTGTCTCTAGCTCTCTGTCTCTCTGTAACTATCTGTCTCTAGCTCTCTGTCTCTCTGTAACTATCTGTCTCTAGCTCTCTGTCTCTCTGTAACTATCTGTCTCTAGCTCTCTGTCTCTCTGTAACTATCTGTCTCTAGCTCTCTGTCTCTCTGTAACTATCTGTCTCTAGCTCTCTGTCTCTCTGTAACTATCTGTCTCTAGCTCTCTGTCTCTCTGTAACTATCTGTCTCTAGCTCTCTGTCTCTCTGTAACTATCTGTCTCTAGCTCTCTGTCTCTCTGTAACTATCTGTCTCTAGCTCTCTGTCTCTCTGTAACTATCTGTCTCTAGCTCTCTGTCTCTCTGTAACTATCTGTCTCTAGCTCTCTGTCTCTTTCTCTCTGTCTCTCTCAAACTGTCTTTTTTTTCTTCTCTTAATTCAATTTAATTAAATGGGCTTTATTGGCATGAAAGTAAAAGAAAATGACAATGTTGCCAACATATTTTACAACGTAATAACAAAATGTTTCATACAATTGTTATTAAAATCATGTTTAAAATAAATACAATAAAGAATTTAGTTATGTGTGTGTGTGTGTGTGGTTGTGTATCTAAGTGTATATTATATGAGTATGAATATTTGTATGTGTATTTTGTGTGAGGGGGATTATTCATTGTGCCAAAGGATATGACCAATGTGCACAAATCTGTCTGAAATATTTTCTGTAGGTCCCTCTCCAATTATAATTTAGTTTTGTCAAAAATATGGTACTGTCTCTACCTCACCTGTCGTACAGTGACCACATACTCTGTATTCTCTTGGTAACCAGGACTTATGTCTCCCTTATTCAGTTGCAAGGGTGTGGTCACTGAGTCTATACTTTGTAAGGAGCTGTCTCTGCTTCATCTTTGACAGTAAAAAGATATTCAGCCAATTTATAATCTCTGATAGCAACTTAGTTTGTTTTGTGTTTTTGTTTCTCTAAATAAGAGTTTTTGATTTGATTGGTGATTCGGTTTATCTCAATTGATTTCTGGGAAGCAGTGCTGGTCTGAGAAGGATGTGTGTTGGCTGTTTTTTCATTTGTAAGTCTCAGATCCAGCTGACATAGGAGGGCTTTTTTCAGGGTTCAACTCTTGGGTTCTAAGAGCATTGAATTGAAGGGAATTTTCAGGACTTGATGAATGAAAAAATGTAGTGCTTTTTTTGGTGTGTCTGTAATTGACGGGAATCGACCTAATTCTGCCCTACATGCATTTGTGGGTGTTTTCCTTTGGATATTAAGAATAATTCTTCACAATTCTGCATGTAGAGTCTCACTTGGGGTTTTGTCACATTTTGTATAGCTATGGTGACTGAGTGGACCCCACACTTTACCTCCACAGAGCGCAATCGGCTTGATGACATTATCAAATATTTTGCACCAAATTTAAATTGGAATATTTATCTTATAAATGTTTTTTTCTTATTGCATAGAGAGCTCTGCACGCTTTTTCTTTTAGAGCATTCACTGCCATTCCAAAGCTGCCTGATGGTGCAAATGTAATGCCAAGATAAGTGTAGTGCATTGTGTGTTTCATGAGGGTGCTTCCTAATATAAAATGGTGTCTATTTTCCTGGCATTTGTCTGTCTCTCTCTAACTGTCTGTATCACTCTAACTCTGTCTCTCTCTAACTCTATATTGCTTTAACTCTCTGTCTGTCGCTCTCCAACTCTCTGTCTTGGTGTGTCTCTATCTCTCTCTGTCTCTCTCTGTCTGTCTCTCTAACTCTCTGTCTCTTTCTAACTGTCTGTATCTCTAGCTTAATATACAGTGGAAATGGTTCTATCGTGTGTCATTTGTCCTGATGGTGTAGATCAAATCAGTGTGACCTCATCAGACGCAGTGTCACATCAGCAGCAAGTGTTACCGTGTGACTGTCACTTTCATGAGTGACTGAAACCCCTCAACACTACTGGAATTCAACACTACTGAAAATTCAACACTACTGAGACAGTTTTAGTTGTAACTACAGGACCTATAACTGAAAAAGTTTGAGACAGTTTTAGATGTAACTACAGGACTTATAACTGAAAAAATATGATAGTTTTAGATGTAAGGAATCTTCAAGGCTTTTGCTCTGACAGGAAATAACAGTGGGAGTTCTGTTGCTGTTGTGATAACTATCATTTGTCAAGTCACTGAGTTAATAATAAGCTAATAAGATATTTTAGAAATTGAATAGTAGCTGTGATTGACTTTACAATAAAAAAAAAATGATATTGCGCCACTCTGTCTGTTGCTGGAAATGTCCAGGTTACCATTTCCTGTTGCGGTTTCAGATTTGCCTGCCTGGCTTTAATCTTATGTTAACGGTTAGACATTAGCTCACAAGATACTTGATCCAGACAGTGATAAAACAGTAATGAAAAACAGCTTTTCTTGCCAGCAAGTGATTTGAAGCCATAGAATACAATGACATACCGTTCAAAGGTTTGTAAAAACTTGTCAGCAGCGTTCAGGCTTAACAGTCAATATAGCCTGATTCCCTATTCATGAATGACAGCACCAGCCTTTATCTCTACAACAATATGGAACCAAGTCCAAGATTTATGTGGCCCAAGAATTTGTCAGACGTGAGACTATAGCCAAGTCAGTATCCCCTCCATTTTGAAACCCCACGGCACAAATGCCCCTGTGTGTGATCACTATGACATGCCCCACAACCTCGTTCTGTTTACACGACCCACCTCCTCCTCCTCCTCCTCCTCCTCCAGCTCCCCTCCTCCGCCACTAACGCACAGCTCACTCCTCCATCACCAGTTGCTTGGAATATTTGAATCCCTCACCAACAGTTGATGTGGCACATCAAGGATTCGTCCCAAATGGCCCCCCAGTCCCCGTGTAGGGCACAACTGTTCCTATATTTAGAACGGGCCACGGTGCTATTTGGATCTGAACCACTGCCATGTAACGGGCCGAGAGGAGGGTGGAGTGGGACGCCCTTCCCATTTTACTGGAACAAGATCTAGGGAGGAAGAAAGCTTTAATTCAGTGTAAAGTGGTTCTTTCTACGCTGTATTTGCCCCACCCGACCCTGCAGCGGAGGACTCCACCCTCCCCGACTCCAAACACGTCCCCACATAAAGCCACGCTCCAGCACACGACTTTATGAATGCCCTGGTTCTCCTGATTACAGCTGCCCCAAGACCACGCAGATCTCAGATTCCACTGGAATTGCGCGTGTTTGCGTGTGTGACACGCGGATGCTTAAAGGGGAATAACTCATTGGCAAGGATGCTCATTGGTTTGTGCCGTAAGCCCATATTACAAAAAGGGACTGTAATACCTGCGACAGACATTTATCATATAAAATGTATACGCTGTGTATCTTATTGATGATTTAGGAGTGTTGCTGTGTAGACTTACAAATTATTTAGGGTTGTTGCTGTGTAGGCTTATGGATGATTTAGGGGTGTTGCTGTGTAGGCTTATGGATGATCTAGGGGTGTTGCTGTGTAGGCTTACGGATGATTTAGGGGTGTTGCTGGGTAGGCTTACAGATGATTTAGGTGTGTTGCTGTGTAGGCTTACGGATGATTTAAGGGTGTTGCTGTGTAGGCTTACGGATGATTTAGGTGTGTTGCTGGGTAGGCTTACGGATGATTTAGGGGTGTTGCTGTGTAGGCTTACGGATGATCTAGGGGTGTTGCTGTTTAGGCTTATGGATGATTTAGGGGTGTTGCTGTGTAGGCTTACGTATGATTTAGGGGTGTTATGTCAATTTACGGATGATTTGGTGGTGTTATGTCAATTTATGGATGATTTAGGGGTGTTGCTGGGTAGACAGTCAGATCGACAAGACCAGTCTGTGTCCATGCAAAAAATTATTTGTATACAGCATGGCTGCCGAGTTTCTGGGGATCTACTATCCTATAGGTTTTCTCTCTAACTCTAATTTAGCACACCTGATTCTAATAATTATCTGGATGAAAAGCTTGGTCATGTTAGTCACAAATGGGGTTGAAGAGAAAACCTACAGGACAGTAGATCTCCAGGAACAGGGTTGGGCAGCCCTGCAATACAGGCTATAATGAGTGTGTGTTTTGTTGCATTGGTATGCATCCAACTTGTGTGTACTCCTTTGTGTGTGTCCGCGTGTGTGTGTGTCCGTGCGGAATCTGTGTGCCCCAGACAACAGACAGCCTTCCATGGGTTTATATAACCAGGCGAGGTCAGGTGGAGGCAAAATGACTCTGACCACATTATATGTAAAGTTGGCGGAAATTGCAGGGTTGGGAAGACTTAAATAGACCAGCACAGTAGTAAACATGCTGTTAGCTGAGCAGCTGCCTTCCACAACACTCCCTTCTAGCGTCTTCCTCGAAAGCACACACACACACACACACACACACACACACACACACACAGAGAGACAACCTTGCTGTCTGTGTCTGAGTGTGTGTCTGTGTGTGTGTGTCTGTGTGTCTGCCTGAGTGTGTGCGAGTACAAGCACATGGTCCAAGGCAGAACCCAAGAAGAATTAAAAAAGGTGTCTTTGCTCAATCCAAATCCTTCTCTGACTGTATAAAACCAATGAGTCATTATTATTACATAGATGTGTGCCACAACCCTCAAACTGCCAAGTCTGCTGTACTGATGCTCAAAGACCAGACTCTTGTTTTGGCTTTTTTTTATAGCCCTATGAAAATGAGAAGTGATTACAGTAGTAGGCTACTGTTGAGTGCTAACATAAGAGGACATTAGTTGTATGGCAAAATCTGAATCATATACACTTTTTCAAATGTCCATTTGTAAGTATATTGCTCTGGGCCCTAAAGGGATAGTTCACACAAATAACACATTGAACGGATTGTGAGACTCAACAAAGGTCCTTATAGATGACTGGGAACATGGTGCATGGAGAATGGTTATATTGACCACATTACTAGAATCGGATTTATTTCACAAATACCACATAATCATGGTACTGATATAATTGTATGCTCGTCATGTTAAAACAACTCTAAGGGCCTTAAATGCAAAAATGCTAGCATTTAGAAATGACGCCAGAGAAACTAAACCGAAGCATGGGTTCCTAGCATACCTGTTTTCTCTAGACCGCCTACAGGTTAAGGAAACCAATGTACCATTTAGTATTGGGGGAACTAGCTTCACTGTCTGTGTCTTTAAATCGGATTGAGATTTCTCTTTATAAATCAGTAATAGAAGGCTACACAGAAAAATATTTCGACAATGTCCCCTTACGGTAAACCATAAACAGTTCAAAAGACAATGGTCAGCAAAAAAAAAAAAAAGGATTGCATTGAAAATATACACTTGTCGATATTCAGTTTACTTGTACAGCAATATGACAGTCACAGACATTGTGATTTCCACGGAAATTAAAAAAAGGATTTAACTTAAGAACAGAACATTTAAACCCATCCTGCTAACGAACTGACGCCCAATTCATGACCTAGTGGACTACTTTCACCCTCACATGGTCAAAGCTAGTGCACTATATATGGAAGAGGGTGCCATTGAAACCACCCCCCCCAGTCTTTCATTGGTCGTCTTCTATAAACGTCAGCCAGGAGGCGTGTCCACAGAGCTAGTGATAAACCTCACACAATTCTGCAAACCAGCTGCAGGAGGAATGTCTGTCCAGTGTTCCAAATGACAGTCTATACTCAAACAGTAGAACACTTATTCTGCCAGTGTGGTGGGTTCGATTCCCATTTGCAGTGAACTAGGACAGAACATTACATGAAAATACATGCGCTCAATGCTGCCACTCTGTCCGCTCAGTGACTAAAATGTAGATTACGTTTACTTTATAAGGCGACACTGTAAACATCGGTTATTGGAGAACGAGACCACACACTCACCTTCGATCTCGGTAACGGCCAACGCTAAAAGCTAATTTAAGACCAAAAAAAAGTGACTTGCTCGTGCAGTCAGCTGCCTAGCCTGTGTGTTCCAGAAACTGACCTGGGTTCAGACAGCAACACAACAAATGATTACCCTCCAGCTGGGCTCAGTGACCCTGCCTTGTGCTTCTCAACCAAGACAATAATTCCAAACACGTCAACATTGCTGATAAGCTACACGTGGAGACTACAGCAAACGCTGAAAGTATTTCGACATGTTTTTCATACTTTTTCTTTAAACCAGGTTTGGCAGTAAAGTGCCCCTCAGATAAACATGAGAAATATATACATTTCCCATTGGTTGCATGTGCAAAAGCTATAGACATTATCTCTCATTCACAACAAAAATTAAATAATATATTAAACTAACAAAATGAATATCCCTTTTTCATGGTAAATGCCTGGGGAAGGCAAGGTGAACATTTTGGAATTTCCTTGCCAGAATTCTGCAATCAGAACACACACAGAATCTTAGTACACATTTTCTTTGGTACAAAAACAGATTCAACATTGTAAAACCCATGGCTTGTTGAACAAATAAGAGAGGAAAAACCAAACCTTTTCAGAAAATAAAATTGTTCAAGGACTCAGATTTGGATTGTAAAGTTAGATTTGGTATGGAGGGAAACATGTTCAAATCACATGCATTGGTTGTACGTTTATGAAGTTTTCTGTAAAACGATGTCTCTGTAAAACGATGTCTCTGTAAAACGATTTAGGAGAGCAGTAATAATTTTTTTCATTACACACAAATGTGTATTTGTCCCTATATCCTGGAGTGTAACACTATTGTTTGACATCTACTGTTCCTATCTATTATCTAATAAATTAAAGTCAAATACAGCCCAATAAATATCCTTACAACAATGTCTTCATAATCGTATCCATTTGTCCACTTTGCCAAGCTCCAAGAACAAAGTAATCATACCTATGAAAAATCTTGCACAAACATCTTTTCTTCAATCAAACTGATAGACTTGTCCGTCAGCATCGCCTCGCTGTTCACAAACCTGTACCCAAACAATTTCAATGTTGGTCCACAAACCCTTTGCACCACTTCAGCCAGTTTGTAGGGTATACTGAATCTCCATTTCTCAACCTGTTCCGAGGAGTTCTTCTGTGTGGAATAAACTCCACTGGCCTCATTGGAAGCCTGGGTGTTCTGTAGAATCCAGTCCTTCACCTGAGGAGTGAATGGTATCCCGGTGAACTTGTACATCTCCGCCGCCTTCCTCATAGGGAACCTAGCGATATCCTCGTACCTTACCAGCATGTACCTCCGCCTCAGCCACGTCGGCTGGCTCAGACCCATCTCCGCGGACATCCGAATGTTGTCGCAGTTTCCCTTCAGCTTCCTCACCTCGTCGTCATCGACGGGCACGTCCCCGTCCACGGCCCACTGCTTCCAGCTTTTGTACTTGGCGTGGAAGGCCACCATGCGTGAGGCGAGAACTGCCCTGGGGTCTCTCACTAGCTGGATGAACCTGACATCGAGACGAGGGTCCTCCGCGAGGGGCCTGAGGGTCTCCAGCTGACGCACACGGACGGACTTGATGGCCCTGTGCTCCTTCTGCAGGCACGACTCGGACGCCATGGTTAGGTTGAGGGGACCACACTTCCTGGTCCTGCAGCGGTAACGCTCAAATACCCTTTTAACAAACGGACTACAGACGGACTCCTCACAGAGGGAGCTGCTCGACTCCCTCCGGAACAGGGCTGTGGTGACGTGGTCCACAGGACGCGGCTCGATGAAGCTCTCCAGGGGGGTGAAGTCACAAAGGAGGAGTCCCTGAAGGACCTCCCTGTAGGCCCGGGCGGCCGCCGTGGCGTTGGTCCCGCCGGTCTCCAGCGTCAGCGATTTCTCGATGTGCCACAGCGGCTCAAACAGGTAGAACATGTTGTCTCCTTGCTGGTTGAAGAACTCACCGACGAAGGAGGAACCAGTCCGTGTGGTGGCCAACAGGAGGATGTGCTTCCGGTTTCCCAGCCTGTGTTTGAAAACAAAATTGTTAAATCTTTTATATATTTACCATCTTTGGTAATCCCTTAACACACTTACTATGACAATAAAGAACTGGACACCGTTATGTTAGCTTCACAATTACGTTAAAGCTGCCTTATGCCGCATTTTCCAATAAAAATATCTGATAATAACCCATGTACCATCAGTTAATGTTAAAAAAAGAGTCTCTGGCAGAGTTTCATGACTGACTTGATCACCACTTCTACCAGGGCCGGGATGTTCGAAGGCATGTACCTCCTTGAAGGTGTGTGAGGTGAGGGCCAATGACCTTCGCCTACTGGTTTCCAATGGAGAGACATGCTGGTCTATTTCTTTACACGGGGCATCATTTAAATGAAGACAATCTCCTCTTTTTAACAGACTGTGATTTTTGCCATGCCATTCCTTGTAATCAAACGCTAGACTAGAAATAGTCAGGAGTTGTGATTTTTTTTAATACTTCCCATTTACCCAGATCACAAATGAGAGAGATTACTGTACATCTACAGCGAAGGTTCGATTAATTTAATTTGATATGGTCTCGCGGTAGTTTTCCAGCTCAGCCAGTGTTCCAGCTCAGCCAGCGTTCTTTTGCGATTTTACAGGTGGGGGGAATTTTGAAGGGTTCTGTTCTCCAGCCTACCCTTATGTTAGCTTCACCGTTGTGTTAGCTTCACCGTTGTGTTAGCTTCACCGTTGTGTTAGCTTCACCGTTGTGTTAGCTTCACCGTTGTGTTAGCTTCACCGTTGTGTTAGGTTCACCGTTGTGTTAGGTTCACCGTTATGTTAGCTTCACCGTTATGTTAGCTTCACCGTTATGTTAGCTTCACCGTTATGTTAGCTTCACCATTGTGCTAGTTTTTGTAATATCTTAACAATACACACACACACACACACACACACACACACACACAGACAGACCTGTTCTCAGTGTAGTTCTCTAGGTGTCTCTTCATGAGGTTGAATGCTGGGTCCAGCTGGCCCAGAAAGGAGGAGCCATTGAGTTTCAGCAGACCCAGGGCTGGGTCTGGAGCACAGTTACTTGGATCTAGAGGCGTCTGGGGGGTCTGTTTTGGGGTGAGCTTATCTGAGACCCTAAAATACATGGACAAATGGCAGTCACAAAACAATGTGTTTAAATTGTATTTATTAATAAATTGTCTGTAAAAAGTATGAAAATAGTTTTATTGCAATAAAAAAACAATATATATTGCAATTAACGGTCAATACTTTATTAATACTACCATTATATAGTGACTTTTCCATACAGTACAGATGTTGGATGAAAAACATGTAATGTGGACTACAATTACTTTAAATTTTTGTAGAGGCTGATACATTTTTCACATTAAACCCCAGCAAGACATTTAGTTGGAAATTACAAACTTAAGAAGCATTGTTCAAACTCAAAATTCCACAGACGCTTCACATTTCCCGAAAATGAAAGGAGAAAGTTCTCAAGCGACACAGCGATCAAATTGAGATTTCCCACCGGTAACACAGACAGCACTGTCAGACTGCGCAAATACTTGAGGCAATTTTGTGAAAGGATTGACCCAAACATGTAGCGGTGATGCTTTTCCCCTACCTGATTAAGACGACAAAATATAGGCCTAACACTCTGTTGATCATGGACGTGGGCTCAATCTCTCACCTGGATATTATGTTGTTTTCCTTCTCAATGATGACAAGTGCCACAATAAAGACAAGGGAGATGGTGTATTTGGTCCTCATTCTGTGATGTAGCGGTGCCACGATATGTTGTTTTCACGGACGCTCCTCGTAATAGCTTCTGCCAATCTTCTCCTGTGCAGACTCCCAGTTGCCTTTTCAAAGAGTCCTCCAGTTCCTTCTTCTATTCCCCATCAGAGGTCGGGCTCCTTCCTTCTGAAACAATTGACATTGGCAATAATGTGCTATCAGTCACCCTCTTTATCACTACAGTAGGATAAACAACACCAAACTTAACTGCCTTTCAAAATGTATATAACAGAAATGTGTACGTTTATACTACAGGTTCTGCTGTAATCTGTTGATAACCAGTCAAACACTGTAACATAGATGCTATAGACTGATGTGAACATCATCAGGGGCAGTGGATCTTATTTCAGAGGGTGTTAAACAGTGTTGTCTGGTGTGTGGGTAAAAGAAAAACAGTGTAATTCTTGCTTGCAGTCAATTGGTGTAGTCGTGGCAGAGCTTAAATATGAGGACCCTTTTTTTCCGGAGACTATGATATCAGTTCTCAAAAGTGTGTGGATGAATAAGTGGTAGAGTGGTTTTGCCGGGTGATATTTAATCTGCCGGGATTCCCTTGTGGCCGTCTAAATTAACCGGGGGTGGGGGTGGGGTCTGCTGGCTACAAATGCCCACCCACCAAGCAAGTGTTGAAAGCTGGTTTCCCTCAAGATAAAACTATGTTTACTCTGACAGAGGCGCTCTTTATCATGACAGTTGAAGTTGAAGGAGATTGTCAGTTTTTGCCGCAGTTTCTCATTTCCAATCTACATGCACAAAGTTTCTTGCTGCGCAACAATGTCCAGTACAGCATGCATGCGAGTGTATTAGACAGCATCATAAATGGGGACGATGGCACGCCAACGACATGTGACATGACCAACACACAGCAGAACACAACCTCCTGGCGTTGAATTCAACAGAAAGGTGTCAGAGTCCCTTTCTGTTGAAGCCCCATTCACAACTGTTTTAAAATAAAAAATGTTGGTGTGTGGCTGGAAATAAATGATTTGTCATTGGTTGGCAGTGATTTGTTTAACCAAGCCCGGCAAGCCACCTCTTCACAGTCCACAACCCCCTTCAGCCAACCAGCTGGTCTTTTATGTCAACGAGCACACTCAACACTCAGAGGTTTGTTCGGAGAAAACTCAAGAGCCCCTCATTGCCAGTGGGTTACTAGTAAGTACGTCCCAGTTTTTACAGGGGGATTACAGGAACCACTCAGAGGCAAATGTAAACAGACATGCTTGCTTGTCACAGGATCATGAATTGTACCCCTTATGAGAGTGATAGCAGGACTATGGAAGGGTACAAACCTGTCTCGGGCCCCAGTGGCATTATTCCTTTTACCATCCACCTCTTTTGATTAGGCACCATGGGCACTTCGTGGGTCACTACTGTTGGCCAGTGACCACAGTCATGCACTTCATGTAAGTAGCTGTATGCCATTTGGAACGCCAGCACACGCACAGTCTAATGTAGCGTCCATCCACTCCAACAGTAAAGTGATGGGCCTAGTTCCAGTTAAAAATATCCCCAGTGTGGCTCCTAAATCTAGATGATTCTAGGTTAGATTTTACAGAACTGTTCAAGCTTTTGCCGTCCTCTGGACCGACTACGGTGGCAACTTTAATATTCCGCCCAAGCGGAGTGGAATTGTTTATGAAAAAGGTGTAGCAAGTTGAATGCTTTCATTTTGTCTGAATTCTGGATTGTCCCTTTAATCCTGGGATATTAGTGAGGGATCATAGCGAAGCAGAATTTATCCCAAAAGTAACCTAATATTATTAATCCTTCAGATGATTGGGCATGAAATCCGCAAAGAGATGTTAAATCTGTCGTCACTCGATTGGATACTTCCAGCTGACTCCATAAGCCAGGCACTGCCTGGGATCAATCCCAGACCACAGACTATGGCCTCTAATCAGAAGTTGTGCTGTAATATTAAACAGGGTGTTATTCGGGAGAGAGTTTTGTCTGTTTTCCCCAGAGGAGGAAATGTCGGTCTCGCCACCTACGTCTTAGATATCTCACAGAGACGAGAGCCTGTAAAGGACCTGGGATCACAGCGCTGTTCCTCCCAGGACCACTTCCACGTCAGACTGTAAAATCCCCCGGGCTGCTTGGGATCCCAGCCACGCAGAGGCCTGGGCAGTCACTCTAGGATTGGAAAATGGTGTTGTGGTCGGTGGCAGTTACACTGGACATGATGAAGGACAAGGTCCAGGTCTCACTCCTAGACACTCTCCCACTTTATCCTTTCTTGATTCCCATCTCCTCTACTAATATTCTACAATTACATGTTATACCTAAAGCTGTGAGTGTAGAAGATGAAATGTGTATTTAAAAGATATACCTGTAATTTAAAACAGGCATAAAAATGTCCTGGACAATATCTTTCTGCTATTAAATGACTATTTGTTTAAATGTGTCAGACTGTAAAACACAATAGAAAACTATTTATACTTAAGTATTTTGTTTCAAACTGATCTGTGATTTATAATCTAAGCAAGCACACACCAATTATCTGAGCTTATTACTCCGTAGCACTGTCCTGTCAGAAAGAATCTTTAAAGAGCTGCCATTTTTAAATATTCACAACCCACTGAGGCATATGACATATTTGATGATCAGCTCATGAAGCAACCACCATCTTCCCATTTATCACCATGTTACAAATGCTTTTAATGGATGCCTCCTACTTTAACGTTCAAAATATGATTATTTTTTTCATCAAAGGGTACTCAAGATGGAAGAACCAGAGTGACAATCACATTTGTATCCATTTCTCTGTGTAGAATTTCAATTAATGCAATCAGCGAAGCTTGAACAACATATGGTTTTATTTTCGGCTGACCTGGCTGGGCAAAGCAGAGTATCAAGAGAAATCATGAATAATTTCACTTTTAAAACAATATTCTGAACGTTTCATTCTCTTTTCCTTGAAAAATGGAATGGAGGTGTACGAGCATTAGCCCCCCATAGGAACTTCAAATGGTACTGTAAAGTGACTTTAACCCAGGGGGCAGTAATCAAAGGTTATCTCCCTCGATGGTGCCTATCGGGTAAGATTAATGACATACGGAAAGAATAGAACTGTAGCTCCATTCTATTCCAGTGTAATGCCCGCAACCGCTACAGCGACACATGCAGTGCGACGCGGCGTGTTTGTGCAGCGCCGTTTCGGGAGAGTTTCTGCACAGTAGCTGTAATAAGCTGTACTGATCAGTTGAGCAACACTGAATGGTCTGCACTGCAATGTCCCTATGACAGATTACAGTGTCTCGCTGTACGGTACAGTTGAGTAACACTGTAGACTGCACTGCAATGTCCCTATGACAGATTACAGTGTCTCGTATTTACCGAGAGCAGCTGAGCACCCTACCCCCCGCGCCACTCTGACATCCCTGGTCATGACATCCGTACCGTCTTGCCAAGTGCAGATCCCCGCAGCTGCTGTTGTCGGCAAGACAATCAAAAGGACTGCGACGGGGATGTGCCGAAACACGCAAGGTTGGCACGCTGGCAAACTTGTCAGACCGGTTTGATACCCTACAAGTGAAATCAGGTAACTGTGGATCACAGTGCAGCAATTTTACACCTAACGCCTCAGACACTCTGGCTGAATTTGGGTGGATGATGTGTCTTGACACGGATGGGCCAGACGGAGCTGCGATATAAAGTAATTGAAAATGAAAAGTTTGGAAGGTCACACTCCATGCCATTTAACTTAAACTCAAGAAATGTAGAACAAATCTCCCTTTTATTCACACAGAATGAATATGCTTCATAACCCATAAGCACCACAAAGGATTTTTCATAATTTTGAGATTTTTTTTTGAATTTGTGTAAGATGTTACATATTTGGCACCCAATGTATTCATCCATAGGAAATGTGATTTGTCAAATCTACAGACAAAAAATCTCAATCAATATCTTTCGGATTAATTACTAAAACAAAATTGCCTTCAATTTAACATTAAATATTCACCAGTAATCAACTGTGAAACTAGAAAAGGCCGTCCTCAAAAACTGAGTATCCATTCAAGAAGGGGGCTAGTCTAGGGAGGCCACCAAGAGGACTCTAAAGGAGTTACAGTCTTCCACGGCTTATTTAGGAGAAAGTGGCCTTTATGGGAGAGTGGCCAAAAGGAAAACACTCACATTAAATCTCGGCTAGAGTTTTAAGTGGAAGAAACTTCTATGCACAAATGTTATGCATTAAAGATACTATGAAGTAAAGATACTTCAAAGTACAAGTCTGATTAATAATGTGAATGAATAATAAAATTGAAAAAATAAAAAATTCTAATTATAACACAACCAGATGTGGAGGGGTCAAAAAAAATTCAGAAGGAACTGTAATTTGCCTGTTTTAGCCAGCTAGCAATAGATGTGAATCACTTTAGCTAGCTAGTTATACTGAAATGATTAATGTTATCCAAAGTTAGTATAATATTGTCATATAGACACAGACTAAAGATTAGTTTGTTCCATGTTATTTCTACCGACATTTTTATAAAAACATAGGCTACTGAACGGAAATGATTCTTCCAATAACACCATAACAGAAGACATCATGGAATTGATGGAATGAATGAAATGAACAAAACCGTTGTTTAAACCCCTAAAACATTGCTCGGCCCTTCCGAAAAACACAGTACCCTCCCTAGAACAAAATTAAGTTCCACACCGTCCTCCATTTTTGACATGACCCACACCCCAATAAATTTCGACCTGCCTCTCACAAAGCATGAATTCCTCACACCGCATTTCGTTAATAATGAATCATTAATAAAGTAATCAAGTAGCCTAACCACGTAATTATGATTGTTCTAACATAGATAAAAGTTGCTAAATATTTGTTACAATTAAAAACCACAATGCAAAACCGGGTTTCATTATGAAGTAAATTAACTTTTAAGTTACAAGTTACAAAAACACTTTTACTTACCATTTGCGGTTGACTCTCAAGCTTGTAACCAAATCGACAGTTCCGCGTTTGATGGGGTCCCGCATGGTCTAGCTCTCCGAAAGCACACTGCCTTATTCATGATCACAATTAAGGTACCTTGTGTGGGGAAAGTTAATAAACCACTCCATGTCCGTTAGGCTATTTCTAATATCCCCAAGATGATTCCATAGATGAAGTAGGCTACGGAAACACGCAGGCAGACTTTTGACATTTAAAAAATACGTTTAGAAAGTAAAAACTATCCCAATAAGCGTGCACAAAAAAAAGCAACTCGAATCAATTAAATAAAATATAAGATAAGGGCAAATGTGTGAAACAGATTGACGGTTATTAAATACAACATTTACGTATCCAAAGTCCAAGAAAAGTGCACGAACTCAAATCATGACAGTGTGACACTTCCACTAGCCTATACTGCTATCGCCAGTCACATGTGAAAAAAGAATGCCCCCAATACAGCCGTCGTAAGTTTTTACATCACCCAATATAAAAAGCTTCTCTCACTCTCCCTCTCTCTCTCTCTCTCTCTCTCCCTCTATTTCTCTCTCGCTCTCTCTCTCTCTTTATATTAGGCTTTTATGTATAATCTCTCTTAATTATACATACAAGTACTTTGGCACGGGAAAAATGCATATAGCCTATGGTCAAAGCAAGTTGAATAGACCCTCAAAATGTTAAACGAGCACTTTCCAAACAAAGTAGATCTCTAAAGTAACACGGGATGTCGGTTCCACATAAGAATATGTGCCGCCACCTGTTGGAATTAGTTTTACACGTGCTTAAGACTTGAGAACAAAAGCAACCTTAGAACTACAAGTCCCATAATTGGAGTCCAAAATAGTCCATTTGTGATGATGACATCATTGAGAACTTTCACGAAGGTTGCATCATATTACGTCAGTAAAGTGCGTACTTTCTTCAAGCCAGGAAGGTGAACTAAATCGAGTGACACGCTTGGTATGTTACATTAATTAAGCTGTATTTTAAATAACGTAAAAATGATTAGCGTGTCTTGTTGTGACCTATCAATATCTATCATTGTAGCAACGCTTTTAATGAAACGACATTAGACTCTCGACTCTGTAAGCTGTGCAATATAATATAGCTCTAACGTATAGCTACTATGGTTACAAAACAAGGAACATTCTCTGCCAAATTAAATCAAAAGTCCGTTTATTTATTACTTTACTGGCTAGATATTGTACTTTTTTCATGTAAATAACATTTGCAGGCTTTGCGATTAACTTCGTTAATGCCTCGGCTCAGAAAACGTCAATTAGCTTGCTTTGTTTTTATTACGCAGATTATTTAGCAAAACACATTTAAACAGATCGAAAGAAAGAAATAATACTTTCCCAATAGAAAGTCGTTTCATTTACTAAACGTTCGGTTTGGAACAGAATCGGCGGAATAAACAAAATCCAGAATGATCTATTGTAGTGGCAAGTGTGTTTCTAGTCACAGTAGTATAATACTTATCTTTAACGTGTTAGCTATGTTCTAACTCAAAACATTCATACAATTTCATAGAAGACTTAATCATAAATAAAACTAATCATTGAATGATTTTCGACTTGTTTTTTCAGATTGCTATTCCAGAGCTTCATCATGACCATGTTAGTAAGGTTGGCATGCCTGCGTACTCTCCCCGTTTCTGGCCTACGTCCGATTCTATCCCAGGGCACTCCAGCCCTGAGGAGCTCCGTGCTGAAGACCTGTCCACCCTTGCTCAAGCCCCACCAGGTACTACACGCTCACTCACACACACAAGACCTAAATAATTATTTTATTTTTTGAGGAAATGTCCAAACTTTTCCTCAAAAAAGAAAATATTACTTGTTTTACTGTCTTTTTCCAGTCCTCATTGGGACTGCATTTTGTTCTACTGTACTTGTATTGTTCAATGACAAAGTTGAATCAAATCTAATCTAAAACAAGTCACAAATGCACCCATACCCGTGCTTTAAAGGTCAACTCCAGACCCCACAAAAAATCTAAATCGTTCTGTTGATAAATTGCTGCCCATCAGCTTGATCTGCACGTCCCTCTCATAGACTTCTGGTGTGGAATACTGCCCACACACAGACATTCTGCTGCTTCTCTTGCGGTGTGATCAGGTTGTATTCAGGGATTTCTATAGCAGCCATTAACTGTCAATATTCCACTCAGGTGAATTACAATATATAAACCCTTTTTGATTTTGCATTATTAGTGATTGTCAGCAACAGCCAAAAACTAAACCACCATGCATAGTTATTTTAGGAAACCAAAGCTAGTTTCTTGCTCTTCAGGACATACTCTTGCCAAGCCACATCTGATATAGCAGCGCCCTCTGGCCAATGACAGCGATTGAAGGTAGCATTGCATTAGTCTACTAGTTACAGCCGGTGTGTATTAGGGAGGTCAGGTAGGTGTGGTTGGAACCCTGACACACTGCCAAATGCACATTTTTATAATGGCTTACCCGTAAGAATAGAACAGATGTCCAAATTCAAGTCAGAGGGTTAGAGATTCCTGACCTGTTGTCATTCTATTTGTCTGGGCCCTCTTGCGAGTAAATAAACAAATATTATCTATCTCTTTCATCAGGGCTATTCCACCAAATCCAGATTTGGCTTCCGCCGTGGAAAAACAACAAAGGACCAGCTCCAACAAGCAGCTTTCGAGCCGGCGACGGACACAGCCGTCCGAAGTGAATGAAGTTACTTTCTTAAACTATTACACTCCGCACCCCCTGGCGGCTGCCCCCCACACCCCCAGACAGCTGCACCAGACATGCCCTTGCTTGTACCAGGTTCTAACTGGTCCGTCTGTTCTTCTGTCTTCCAGTTGATAACATGGGCAGGATGTTCTTGGCCGGCGGGGCTGTCGTGGGCCTGGGTGCCCTGTGTTACTACGGCCTCGGCATGTCCAATGAGATGGGTGCCATCGAGAGGGCAGTGTGAGTGCGTCTGTGTTGGACTACAGTGTTACCATGGTGATAAGTTGGCGGTGTGAAAACAACACACCGTACATGTCCGTACAATGCCAATAACCTGCCGGGTAGTAGGGTGTAGTTCCATAAGTACCGGGGTAACTTCCTTGTCCGTCTCTTGGATAAAACCTGTTCTTTTCAGAGGAAAGGCAGACATTCAGATCCCCGTCTTCCCTGTCGGAAAGACTTGTTAGTGGGCGAAAACACAAGCATGAATCTGCTTGTCTGAACAGCAGCGTTGTGAGAAGGTGTGCTGTTCTGGAGAACGTCGTCATCAGTTACTCTCCCTTCAGATGTTTTCTCTTGTGCTTCCTTTTGCCCAGCATCTGGCCCCAATACGTGAAGGACCGGATCCACTCCACGTACCTGTACTTCGCCGGCAGTGTGGGGATGACGGCGCTGTCGGCTGTGGCTGTGAGCCGAAGCCCAGCCCTCATGGGTCTGATGATGAGAGGATCCTGGCTGGTAAGGTGTCATGTTGTGGTTTTTCTGGGGTGGCGTTGGTGGCCTAGTCGACAGGGCGTCGGACTGGTGCTAATCCCCCTACCGCCCCCTAATTAAAAATGATCTCAGTGCATTTTATGTCTCTGTCACCTGTTGGTCATAAAAAATAACTACACCCAATGTAGTCATCATGGGGTAAGACATCATCTCAAATACCATGACTGTCACAATCCTATTTCTTTGAAAAATAAAAACGATGTATTTTGTGTTCACCAGGCTATTGGAGCAACATTTGCAGCTATGATCGGAGCAGGCATGTTAGTCCGATCCATCTCCTATGACCAGAGCCCAGGACCCAAACATCTAGCGTGGATGCTTCATGCAGGTGATGTGATGGTTTTACCTGTGGCTTTGTTCAGTCATGAGGGCTGTGCAGATTCCGCATGTGTGATGCAAGTCTTACTCACATTCTTTATATCCACCATGCTGGCATCTCTGTCAAGCGGTGTGAGGCGCCGTGTGATCTGAAAAGACCAAGTCAGTTCGTCTGGTTCTGGTGTCTAGGGTCAAAGGCCCGACGCTATGATTGGATTAGAGGAATCCCTCCCTCTCTCCTGACTTTTATTCTAGTTCCAATTTCTATCCACTTCCTGAAGCCGTGGCCCATCGGAGATCTTGTCGTTCTGTGGCGTTGACAAGTGTTTTGTGAGCTAAACCGCACTAGCTTGCAGTTACCATTTATTCCTGCCCAGTAAGCTCTACAGCGGAGTACGTGGTTTTCTTCCACTACTCACCAGCCAGACTCGGGTGAATCACAAGTCCTATAGTTGTGAGGCCACCCAAACATGCACAATCATTAGGGAGAAAAGAGTGTAGCAATATAGGAAATAGTTCATCTGATTTAAATCTGCAAGTGTCAATGTGGTTAATGAAACGTTTTTGTTCCTCTGGAAAGTGAATCAATATGAGCAAGTGAGTAATAAATCTACTCTAATCTGGTAAAAATGAGGGCAGCAGCACAGCCATACACAATTATCAAGGACATTGGCAGAGACTGCTTGAATTAAATCTAAGTGTGTTTTCATCTGTCAGTATAATTTCTTCGCTTTAAACAGTGTGAATGAGGTAAGGCACATTAAGGCGCTCTGAGATCCACTCTCGGTTGTTTGTGCTTGACTTACGGATTTTACTGGCAGTTAAAGCACACATCCCGGTATGGCCCGCTTGCTTCTTCGCTCCACTAGAGGGCAGTAAAAGTTCAAAATACTCCATGCAGCAGCGGTTCAGGCGAACCTTGGTCTAATACCTAAACTAATGGTGCCGCTGAGAGAATATTCCACGCACACTTAAATATATGTTTTCCTTCATGTTACGCTGCCTCATTTGGTCTGCGGGTGAGAAATTGTTGTATGGCTACGTTGTTGTACTGTCTCTTTTCAGAAAAGCCAAAATGCCTTTCTCTGTGTGTTTCCAGGGGTCATGGGTGCTGTCATTGCCCCCTTGACTCTGCTAGGGGGGCCCCTGATGATGCGGGCAGCCTGGTACACGGCAGGAATTGTGGGTGGCTTGTCCACGGTGGCCGTGTGTGCCCCCAGCGAGAAGTTCCTGAACATGGGAGGGCCTCTGGCCGTGGGCTTCGGAGTGGTTTTTGCCTCCTCCATTGGTCAGTACCTTCAGATCAACCAAGTCGGTGACAAAAATGAAAATAAAATTCCCGCAACATTTGCGTTCCAATTGCATTCCCTTGTCAACGACTCCACTCGAGTCTGTCGACGGGAACGTCCCTGGGTGTTCGGTTCATGTTAAAACGTGTGTCTCCCCCCCCCCCCCCCCCCCCCCCCCCAGGATCAATGTTCCTGCCCCCCTCCTCCGCGATGGGAGCGGGGCTGTACTCTGTGGCCATCTACGGAGGTCTGGTGCTCTTCAGTCTTTTCCTGCTGTACGACACCCAGAAAGTCATCAAGAGGGCGGAGACCTACCCCATCTACGGGATGCAGAAATACGACCCCATTAACGCGTAAGATCTCAGCAGTGTTTCCTGGATCCTGTTTTGATGTTTAATACCAACTGGATCCTGTAACCGTCCCACTATACCAAGTGGTTGACCTGCTAGTTGATTTTCATGTATATAACTGCTTGTTCTACTAGAAAGCGTTTCTGTAACTTATATTGAATGTTAATGGGATCCCTTTAGCTTACCTGATACAAGCATGGCACTTGAAACATGGGGGTTGTCGGTTCAGTTCCCATGGAATCTGTTACCACTGCCAAAACAAATACGACCCATGTATGCACTCTGGATGACAGCCTCTGTTACACTGCACATTTTTTTAAAGTATATTTATCTGGTTTTCAACCATTTTTATAATAAGGTACATTTTTCCTAACAAGCTTAAGTTGTATTAGATAATACCGCTTGGTTTTAGAAAATATGCCTTCGTTATCAAGTAATTTGTCTTGTTCCACTGGCAGATTATTTCACTTATTTCAAGCAAATACTGACTTTTTTCGGTCATTTTCTGCATTTTAAATTGCTTGTATATAAATGGTTATTCCAATTTATAGATAGATGAAACCCTTAAAATAAAAGTGACTGTTTGACCTTTAACCCCATAATAAACCTCATTGTATAATTCCAAATCTCAAGTTTTAGAATGCACAACCAAGAAAAGTCTCTGTCCACATACTCTTGCACTTCACCGAGTGTAACTTCTGGCATTTACATTCTGTGATTCTCATGTATCTCTTTATTTGGGAAGCAACCCTTCTGCTAGGGAAATGAATTCCAGACACGTTACCATCATCACCGTTTTAACAGGTTTATAGGACGACATGTCAGTCCTGATGCCATGTGGCCGTCATGTGATGTGCTCCAACTCCTCTGACATTGCATTGCCAACCTCTAGGCGCGGCTGAAACTGACGGTGTTTGTGTTTCTCTCATAGATGTAACTGACAGCCTTTGGTGTTTGTGTTTGTCTCGTAGATGTAACTGACAGCCTTTGGTGTTTGTCGTCCTGTCTCGTAGATGTAACTGACAGCCTTTGGTGTTTGTGTTTGTCTCGTAGATGTAACTGACAGCCTTTGGTGTTTGTGTTTGTCTCGTAGATGTAACTGACAGCCTTTGGTGTTTGTCGTCCTGTCTCGTAGATGTAACTGACAGCCTTTGGTGTTTGTGTTTGTCTCGTAGATGTAACTGACAGCCTTTGGTGTTTGTGTTTGTCTCGTAGATGTAACTGACAGCCTTTGGTATTTGTGTTTGTCTCGTAGATGTAACTGACAGCCTTTGGTGTTTGTGTTTGTCTCGTAGATGTAACTGACAGCCTTTGGTGTTTGTCGTCCTGTCTCGTAGGTGTAACTGACAGCCTTTGGTGTTTGTCGTCCTGTCTCGTAGGTGTAACTGACAGCCTTTGGTGTTTGTCGTCCTGTCTCGTAGATGTAACTGACAGCCTTTGGTGTTTGTCGTCCTGTCTCGTAGATGTAACTGACAGCCTTTGGTGTTTGTCGTCCTGTCTCGTAGATGTAACTGACAGCCTTTGGTGTTTGTCGTCCTGTCTCGTAGATGTAACTGACAGCCTTTGGTGTTTGTCGTCCTGTCTCGTAGATGTAACTGACAGCCTTTGGTGTTTGTGTTTGTCTCGTAGATGTAACTGACAGCCTTTGGTGTTTGTGTTTGTCTCGTAGATGTAACTGACAGCCTTTGGTGTTTGTCGTCCTGTCTCATAGGTGTATGGGGATCTACATGGACACACTGAACATCTTCATGAGGCTGGTCATGATTCTGTCCGGCGGCGGAAGCAAGAGGAAGTAGAGAATCCTGTCTGACTGCGATTTCCTGTCAACTGGTCCCGGCTGGCTCCCTATTCCCTGTTCAGTGCACTTTTCTTAAGGAGCCCTATCGGGGGGAAGACGTGTATAGCGAATAGGGTGCCATTTGGGACACACCCTTTAAACTTCCACAGGGTTTGAACAGCAGACGTGTTCTAGCAGCAGACGCCAGAATGTCGCCCACTTGTAGTTTGAAAACATATTTACAACTGGCACGGTAATAAAAATGTCAAAAAAAAAATGTTGCTCATGTGTGAAGAAGAGGATTGCAATTGTCTAGTCTGTGTCGACACTTATCAGGTTAAGAAGACTAATTGCTCTGGTCCATGTTCCAAATGTTACAGATGTTTAGGTTGATTCGAAAAGAGGCCTGTATTAAGCTTAAGATTGCTCATGGTCATATCTGTCTCCTTCCCAGTCTTTTCTTTTGATTGTTCCTGTTCCTGACATATATCTATTTATTTACCTGTTGATTGTTCCCATTTCAACACAGTTGGGCAAAGGGCAGATATTTTGACGGGAACACCAGCTTCTGTCTCAACTGTATGCTAGTTTCAGCATTCGCACATACCATGTTTAATAGTCATTTGTAATTGTTTGGTTGACTAATGGAGAAATGCTGAAAGGTGTGGATCTTTGAGTGGGAAATTATTTGAGATGTTTCTGTATGGATGAACGTGAGTGTTGGTACTGATAAATAAATTGAAAGTGAATGCAGTCTTATTTTTGAAGGTTTTTCAATGTTTTGGATTTAAACAAAATGAAGAGTTGATGAGAACATTTTCAGTAACAACTTGGTGGGGAGCATATTTGGGAGGGTTAAGATATATTTTATAAAGCCCTTTTTACTTCAGCACTTGTCACAAAGTATTTTACAATTACTTCCTAGTACAAAGTACTTAAGTACTTTAGCTGGTGGAATACTCCCTGAGGGATAAGTTACTCCGTAAGGGATAGTCAGTCTTCTGGCAGTACAGGCTACAGATTATAACTGCATGGGAACCAGGGGTTTGTTTTCAGACCTGCGGATGATCAACGGGAGATTCTGTCATCAGACGGCTTTGCATACATAGGCGGGGTTAACAAGCTCCCAGTAGATGTCGGTATTGGGAAGGTAAATGACCACGTTTTTCATTAGCATATAATTGAACAATTTCAAATGCAGTTTTGAATACGTGTTAGTAATTATGAGTAGGCTCTTTGAGGAAAGTTATTGTTTAAAATAAAGTTACACGGTTTTCATTATACAGGACGCAAGGTCATGTACTGCCAACACTCACTTTAAACAGTTTTTGCATTTAATAAGATTGCCCTCATAAAATGAAACATATTGTAGGCAATGTAGTGGTTAGACCATTGGGCCCTGAAACGGAACGTCGCTGGTTTTAATTGGACAAAGTGTAAAATATGCAGTTCACTTGAGCAAGGCACTGCTTTCTACAAGTCTATCTGGGACGACGAACTTCTAAAACGAATAACGTTATTCAGGGTTCATGGTCCCCGAGAGTGCAAAATAAAAGATATTACATAATTTTACCCAATCTATTTACAATACCAGTAGGGAAATTGCCTTGCGCACATTCCATGTGAAGGCCTGATTTGATGATTTGATCAAGGTGTGTTGACAATGGCTGGGCGCGAGTGGGTATGCAATTCTATTGACGATTTATCCACTGATACCCGAGAAAGGCTATTGAAAACGGTTATTGAAAACTTTCCAGACAATTTCATTCTACTAATTGAAAATGTAATCCGAACCTTGTGGGCTTTATTCTGCTTTCCTTTCAGTGATCCCCGGTCTAACTAGACAGCACGGTGTCTTATGGGATCGGTTCACCTTGTATTCCTCTAAAGGCAGCATGTCTCCCTGTTATTTGGCTTCCAGCAGCAGATGACAAAGATTTAGTAAGATGATCCTCTTGTGGACCATCTGCCAGCGGCCGCGCGGCACTGCCCTCTCTCAAATAAAACCCGCAAAAACCAGGGCAGTAGCCAACAGATGCTAACATCTGTACCTAGACAGGTGCTTCATTAGAAAGAAAAAAATACGTACAAAACAAATACACTATAGCATACTTCTATATTTTAGCTGTGGAATGGGTTGGGCTTTAATCTTTTAAATCGTGGCTTAATTTGTATATTGATATTAACAGTATGGTACTGTTTAGATTACATGTGTTTGCACATAGAAAACTGATCGGCCACAGATGGAGAGAGCGTGTTAGATCAAATTAAAGGGTTTCACACATCCGTGCAATTGCTGTGGGTTCTGTAACCTCATGTGTTATTCATTGTCAGGGCAACAGTCTTTAAAGATATCTCTTCGGAGGTGTAATGTTTTTTATTGTGAGCGCAGAGGTGGAAGATATAATGGAGTGACTGCTGAAATAGCAGTGTGCCATAATTAAATCCTGGCTGCAGCCGTATTAGTGTACCGGAGTTAGACCACTAGACCACCATAGACGCTGGCTCACACGGTCTTTACTTGAATTCAAATCAACATTGTTGGCGTAAAATATTTGCATTTGACTAATTGAAACGTCTGTATACAGTAGGTATTATGAACAGAGAATGTGCTTTAGTGCCGAGAAGTTGGACATTATAACCTTTTCAAGGATCATGGCTGGCTAGCCCGGCGTGAGGAAGGACTAGGATCATTGTCATTGTTGTGTGAGTAGAAACCGCTCTCACGCCTGGCCCAACGGGCGCCTTGTCACTCAGTCTTCCGGAGAGACTCACTGACATGCAGGTGAATCCCTGTCGTGCCTTTGGCCTAGTGCACACTGATCCTCCCGCAGGCTTATCAGCTCAGGTCCACCGTTGTTATTAACCGGCACTACGCCAGATTCCCACCTTTTTCTAAATCTGTAATCTGACACTGAGATATTGCTGTTTTATTCCACTGGCAACACCCGTAGTGGCGATAATGACTTTGAATATGACTCTGCTCTGTATTGTTCACTTAACTTTGTTTGGTAGCCTATATTTCCGGTCAGAATTCATACATGCAATTTAAATTAGATTAGATTTGATTCAACTTTATTGTCACTGAATAGTACAAGTAGGTTACAGTACAACAAAATGCAATATCTATCTATCTATCTATCAATTTATCTATCTATCTATTTATCATATAATTCGGGATGAACGTTGCAAGTCTGCCACCATCTAAACCCAGGGTTCTATCTGAGTGTGTCATACGACGTCACGTTTTATTTATAAACTTGTGAAGGGAGAACACGCGCATACAGTGTAATACACACCTTTCTGAGACTGGGCTCTGGGGTTGGATCAGTCACCAACACACCTTGGTGTTAACGAGTATCTGACTCCCAAGGATTTCAATAGTATCTTCTATTCTCTCTGTAGCTAAAATGGTAAATCTATGGCTCATTGCAGTTCTTGAACAGAGAAATAACTATTTGTAATATATGTAAATTAACATTTCAGCCAGTAGTTGCGAAAGGGTTGTCAAAACCAGACCTATTTTAATTTTTAATCCCTGCCAGGCTTAAGTTGATTCCCCGCAGTGAAAATGTATCATTGCAGCAGAATAGAGTGTTAGCTTTAGTGTACTCCCAAATGGCGCCCTATGCCTTGATAAAAGTAGTGCACTAAATAGGGAATAGGGTGTTATTTGGGCTTCAACCTAGCTTTAAGCTGCATGGCAAGGATGGTTCCTGGCATGAGAGACTCCCTTAGGAGGAATGTCTTTCTGGCATGCGGGTAAGTACATTTTAGTTGCCATTAGATGCCCAAAAAAGACCCAGACTGGTTGTGGCTAATAACAAACACACATGCATACAAACAAACACACCTAACACACACATTAACAGCGTAAGACACTAAGCTGACCCCGGAACATTTTTCAGATTTTGTAACCTGTGCACATCAAATGTACATTTCAGTCATCCGGCGTTGATTGATTTTGGTTTATTTTGGCACCACACAGTGTCACGGCGTTAGATGGGGGTGACATCTCCCAGCACCTCTCCGGTAGGGACTGTCACATTTCAGGGTGAGAGCAGCGGGGTAGTCTAAGATGTCCGCCGTGGCCGTGTGGTAAAGCTAAAGCAGTCGACGACGGGACGGGATACGTCACTGGATTAAGTCCACGCTGAGAAGCTCCTCCAGCCTCTTCCAGTGAGCTGAGCCGCTAGCGAGACGCCTGCTGTACTGTCGACACCTCCAGAAGGAAGGACTCTCCGCTCCTCCGCCCGGACTCAACCACACTGCACCCCCCCACCCGGACCCCCTCTCCACACTGTATGATACCCAGAAGCCTTCTTCCTTTCGCACCTCCTTAAGGATGAAGAATGAAAAGAAAAAAAGAGGGTCGCTTTACCTCCTTCTCTTTCTGGTTACTCTTCATTTCTCCTGCGGTAGGTTTTATTTTTTTATCTCTCTGTGTCTGTGGTTCCTTCACCTTCTGTACCTCCATGATCCTCCTAATACCTGCACTCATCCATCTGCATGTGCCTTCCTTCATGGGTCATGTACAATATGTCTCTGTGGTCGTTTCATTTGTTAAGGGTCTTCTTGACCTCTACTGACATTTACTCCCTTTCTCTCTTTGTTTTTCTGCCCTTTCAGCAAGTAAGTACAATACATCCACTAATTGAATATTCAAATGGGGTTCACTGTGAACATTATGATTCTGTTTTGATTGTGACGGCGTGTGTTATAATTTCTGTCCCCTGACGTTTTTGTGGGCTACTTACGGTCCATCTGTAGTCTCCTAACTGTTAGTGATTATGAACACGTTTGATATTGCAACCTGTTAGAAGTGAACAACTTGCCTCTGTTCATTCTCATGTCCGCCAGGGCAGACCTCCGACTACGCTCCCTTTTTTTATGACAATGGTCCGAAAAGCTCCAACGGGAACATGGCCCTGTTCAGTATTGCAGAAGACACACCCGTTGGTGAGTGCTGTGAACGATACATTCATTAAGTTACCTTATTGTTCAAAGTGGTTTCTCATTTAATCCCGGACGTGGACGTTGTGATTATGTGAATATAACAATAGCAGTTTTAATGGATCTTAAGTTTTAAGGGCAGAATTATCAAATAGCTAATGACTCAACCTGGGTTCAAGCATTATTTGAAATATTTTCTAACAAGTTAATGGCGCTCGATTAAACTTGGCCGGCTAAAACGGCCAACAGAGCACCCCCTACGCGCTACACCTGCCCATTAGAGATGCCTGGTACGCTGGAACAAACGGTCAGAGTATTTCAACTAGGTTAAATAGTATCTGAACCCAGTTCTGCTAACGATGGACTGATCAGCGATCACATGGGCATCTATCTATAAGCCTAGGATCCCTTTAATGCCCTGCTGAGGAGGATGACGCACTAACAGTCTTAGCCAGGAAAACAAAAGAGATGCATGAGTACCTGTCAACAACATGGAAGGCAATCAGAAAATACCATGTTGGCAAAGTACCAGGACAATTCTGAAAGTGGGCAGAAATTCTGTTTTGTGGTTATTCCCTGCTATTTTGAGGAATCTTCCAACCAGGATCTTCACAAACATTTCATGGAAGTTACGAGACAATACGCACCGTCAAATTAGTATTCCTTATCCAGTGTCAGCCTGTATCAGCCTAATGGTTAACTGTCTGCGTTCTGGATCAACTGTACGTCAAAACATTGAAGAAAACTGGTTGTGTTTGATTGATTTGACAAGCAGTGTTTGAACCCAATCCGGTGACACTTTATTTTCATGGGTACCCACATGTGGACTTTATAACACGTTCCTGACACATTCAGAGTTAGTTTTCTGTCTGCCTCTGATCTTACAGGGACACTGGTATACATTCTGAACGGCACCGATCCAGAAGGCGACGCCGTCCGGTTTGGCCTGACCTTTGAAAAGGGCACCAGAGAATATCTGAGAGTGGACCCCAAGTCGGGACATGTTACTCTCATTCAGGAGCTTGACAGGGAGGTGAGTGTGATGGCTGAATGTCTGAGACGACGACCACACCCCTACTGAGCCAGTCCGTCGCTGGTGACGATAATGACCTTAAGCATTACGTCCAGGCCTGCTGTCTCGAGTGCTAAGCATATGTTCTTTGCGTTGTCAGAAACAAGGGGAAATCTCGGCTTCTGTCAGCATAACAGATGGTCGAAATAAGGTGAGCTGAGCGTTCGGTGCTTCTCCAGACAGTTAGGAAACAGTCAAGGATGCTCTGGGTGAACTGAGGTCTTGTCTGGGCTGATGTAGTTTGACTTCATTCGTTTTTTCCACCTTCTAGGTTGTCGAGACAATACGGGTGTTTGTCACCGATGCCAACGATGAGAGACCAGAGTTTCAGAACCTGCCGTACGCCATCGACGTCCCTGAGGTTTGCTTGTTTTAACTATTAATTCAGCTTTGCCTTTTGGAATATACCGTTGGTGATAATGATAGTGATGTAAATATTTATACAGTCCCTTGGAGACTTTGGGGCTCTCCTCTCCTAGAGTCTCGCTGTAACAGATATAGTATCTCTCTAACATGACTGATTTCTGTATCATCTGCAGGACACCGAACCTGGAGTCAGCATTTTTCGAGTCCAAGCCCTGGATCGAGACATAGGTTCTGGAGGCAGTGTCACCTATTACTTACAGGTAAGTAGAAATTACACTAATATGTTCTACTGTTCTAATGAAGACAAAGGACTGAAACAAAGACTGTCTGAGGGAAAGAGGTATCTGAGGGAAGGGGGTATCTGAGAGAAAGAGGTGTCTGAGAGAAGGTAGTATCTGAGAGAAGGAGGTGTCTGAGAGAAGGTAGTATCTGAGAGAAGGAGGTATCTGAGGGAAGGGGGTATCTGAGAGAAGGAGGTGTCTGAGAGAAGGTAGTATCTGAGAGAAGGAGGTATCTGAAGGAAGGGGGTATCTGAGAGAGGGAGGTATCTGAGAGAGGGAGGTGTCTGAGAGAAGGAGGTATCTGAGAGAAGGGAGTATCTGAGAGGTGGAAGTATCTGCACCAAGAGTGAGAGGTTTGTGGAAAGGACAAGGTTAAGTTTAGGGTTAGAGAAGGTGTATACTGGGTAGCATGTTTATAACACTGTTTTTGATTGAGCTGTGTTCCTTCTTCTCTCTTCTTACCACACAACTAGCATACAGTGAGCATTTGACCTTGTTATGAATCCAGGGAATGAGTCACATTTCACCACATTTCATCTATACGGCACATGATTTACTCAACTGCACGATGTGGCTCTGTTTTGCCTACAACGACTTACTGTCCCATGTGGCGTGGGAAGTGACTCTTAACCAATATCAGTGTGACGGAGAGAGCAAGTACACGCTAATTGAAGCATGCTAATTGACTCATGCTAACTGACTCCCGCTACCTGACTTGCGCAAACTGACTGACGCTAATTGACTCCCGCTAATTGACTCCCGATAATTGACTCCCGCTAACTGACTCCGGAAGTGGGGCTTCCTGATTTGGACTGGCAATGGGGATGGTTAGCCGTTGATTACAACTCTTCAACAATTATGTTAAGATAACGCAAAGGCGAGTGAGTGCTCACCTAGGATACTGGAAGCTGCTTGCTTAGCTCTAGCTTGGTTATCTGTTTTCAGTTACTATCTAAATGTGTCAGTAAAACATGTTCACATGTGTTTAACATTTGAAAATATTTTGTTACGTTGAAGGTTCAGGTTAGATCAGATGAAGCAGGGGGTATTCTGGGTATCCATTGTCACGCTGCAGACAGATGGAAAGGGTGTGTCTGTGATAAACACAGAATGGAAATCAACCCCGCAGAAAGAAAGAAAAAAAAACTGTTAATTTTACACTAGAGTGGAGGCAGCAAATGGTGTTACCCTAGTGGATTAAATTTCAATTACATTTCAGCGAGGTAGTGAGGGCTTAGCTGAAGATTAAGGTTGCTATTGGCCATCAGCAGGCAAACAGAAGTTGGCACTATTCATTGGCGACGGGTTGATGCACGAAGCACCTAGACCAAGCGGAGGTTTTTAGCCCGGGACATCGAAACATAAAATCGACTGTATAAAAAAAACCTGTTGAAATGCGATTTGCTTCTGTAGATAGCGACACTAGAAACAAACTGTCTGTAGATAAGAAACTGCTTGCTAGGGTTAAGGTTAGGTTTCTATGCAGCGCTCGGGTAATAGTTAAGGTCAGTGTGGGGATATGGGTTAGGAATAAGAAGATGCGTTGTTAATTAGTGCAAAGCATAGGTGTTGGTGCACGTTGTCATGACAACGCTCGTCTTCTGGTTACTCTGTGTTGGTTAACAGGGCATCTCCACCACCAAGTTCACCATTGACAACAACAGTGGGGTCCTGCGAATCAAGCCAAACGAAACGCTGGACTATGAGGCCTCAACAACATACTTCGTGACTGTGTTGGCCAAGGTGAGAGGATGGCTGGCTGTCACGTTTGCTTATTATTATTATTATTATTTCTTACAACAGAAAATTGTTGCCGTGCAGAAGCCTCAACCTGAAGCCCTTGAGAGAAACTTGGGGTATCCCTTTGTTTTCTCTCTTTGGTTTCATTACTACGCGTCCTCCTTCCCTGGTCTGTAGCTTCTGATCCTATTTGAATGGACAGTCATCTCCTCTTCCAACTCAATTCAAGGGGCTTTATTGATATAGGAAAGTAACTAAATAATTGAAAAGATGACTAAATAAACCAAGACAAAAAGAGAAACTACCAGTAAACGAACAAACACAGTATGTTTCAAGAGAATAACAAACTGTTTTGGTTTGTCGTTAAAATGAGCAAACTGTTTGTCAGCATAAACAAACTTTACAACCATGGATTTTAGTTAATCTTGACCAATTCCTTACCTTCAGAGGGAGGAGTCATCTAACATCAAGATGCAAGTGAAACTCTGCTTTAAGTCTTTATTTGTATTGTTGTAAGTGTAAGGAGAATACATTCATTCATTCATTATACAGATCGGGATGTGTCAAACTAACTCCTCAGCCTAACGTGTTGATCAGCAGGAAATGGGTCCCGCTAAACAAGCAGTGTGAAATCCATTACAAAAATATGGTTAATCTGTAGGAACACCAGGGAGTTTTAAATTGGAGGGGGGGGCGGCAATTTACCTGTTTCCAACATTGGAGGGGACAAGTCCCCCCCGCTCCTGTGCCATTGAGGAACAATAATGTTCCTTTGCAGTTTTGAGTGAATAGCTGACTCTGAATAATCCATCAACATTGAAGGGATAGTTCAGGGTTTTGCTGTTAAATTTGTACAATTGCTAACTACCAATTGTAGTACCATAGTGCAATTCCTGGATATCCAAGGGACCAGACATGGAGGCAATGTGCAAACACTAGTTGGAACTCTACACAGTTCTAACTAATCTAATATTGGATGCAAAGACACAAAAACCTATAACACCCAGGAGTGCTCTTGACTGGGAAAATAGAATAAGATTTTGCTGATATCCCAAACTATCCTTTTAGCAATATTTAAAGTGCCCCTCTGCACCCATGTTCATCCATCTGAAATCTCCCACCAGTTCACCTTGCAAACAAGTCTTTGGTTATGAAGAAAGAAAGAAAAGAAACAACCAATTCTAGCCTAGTGAAAAATAAACAGACATTGCTTCCCCCTCCCCAAACAAACGGCTTCACACCCGGACCTCATTTGGTCCAGAGATGACATTTCGAGGACCGCGTTTTGTACATGATCGGGGCTTTTGCAATGGGGGTGCACCTTTTCCGTCTCCCAGGGTAACACGAGCCTTCCGTTGTGCTTGTCAGGACGGTGGAGGAAACTACAAAGGAGTGCACCAGGTGTTGACCTCCACCACCACCATAACCATCAACGTCCTTGACGCCCAGGACACACCCCCATCCTTCGTGGGAGCCCCATATTTTGGATATGTCTATGAAGTCTCGGTTCCTGTGAGGAATGATGCTAACTGTCCGGTGTTGGTTCACGGTGTATACCGTGAACCTTGACCCTGAGCTGTTTTTATTGGCTATTTAATGTGTTTTCCTTTCTTTTTTTTTTTTTTGAAATGCAAGCCACTTTATAATCTATCCTTTGTATTTTCAGGGCTCGGAGATAGTTACTGTGTTTGCTAAAGATGGAGACGAAGGAAACCCAAATTCAATTCATTATTCTATTGCCAATGGTAACTTTCTGTATGATTTCTGTATGTCTGTCATTTCGGTAGGTCTGTATGATTTCTGTATGTCCGTCATTTCGGTAGGTCTGTATGATTTCTGTATGTCCGTCATTTCGGTAGGTCTGTATGATTTCTGTATGTCTGTCATTTCCGTAGGTCTGTATGATTTCTGTATGTCTGTCATTTCGGTAGGTCTGTATGATTTCTGTATGTCTGTCATTTCCATAGGTCTGTATGATTTCTGTATGTCTGTATGTCCTTATTCACTTCCTTTCATAATGTATTTTCCTTTCCCTTCTTCAGGAAGTGAGGGGGTCTTTACCATCAACAGCACAAGTGGTTCCATCACTTTAACAGCTAATCAAGTCCAGCTGAGAAAGGAGTTGTATGAAATCACAGTCAAGGTAGTAGACTGTTTCTTTTCCAATTACTACATTGTTAATAAATTGTTATTACATGTCTATATTTTCTTATTGTTGTATTTACATGGTTAATATATTATTATTGCTATATTATTATGTGGTTAATATATTGGTGTTATTTCATGCTTAATATATTATTATTGCTATATTATTATGTGGTTAATATATTGCTGTTATTTCATGCTTAATATATTGTAATTGCTATGTTATTACATGTCCATGTATTACCATTACTGTCGTTAAATGGTTTATAAATGATTATTGCTGTGTTGTTACGTGGTTAGGGCAGTCTGTATATTGTATAATCTTTATTTCTTGTCTGTCTCTCCCCCTCTCTCCCCCGCCTCTCTCTCACCTCGCTCTCAGGCTAACGAGCTGGGCCCTAACGAGGAGCTGTTGGACCAGTACGCCATCACCGTGGTGACGGTTCGTGTGGTTGATCTCAACAACCACCCCCCCACCTTCTACGGGGAGAACGGGCCCCAGACCAGGTTTGAGCTGACCATGTATGAGCACCCGGCGGAGGGCGAGATCCTCAGAGGGCTGAAGATAACGGTCAATGACTCCGATCAGGTAATGACCCTCGCACCCTGTTCCCTATGTAGTGCACTACTTCTGACAGGTGTCCTGTGGGTAGTGCACTACTTCTGACAGGTGTCTTGTGGGTAGTGCACTACTTCTGACAGGTGTCTTGTGGGTAGTGCACTACTTCTGACAGGTGTCTTGTGGGTAGTGCACTACTTCTGACAGGTGTCCTGTGGGTAGTGCACTACTTCTGACAGGTGTCCTGTGGGTAGTGCACTACTTCTGACAGGTGTCTTGTGGGTAGTGCACTACTTCTGACAGGTGTCTTGTGGGTAGTGTGCTCTGTACTGTGTAACACTACGTAGAGGATACGGCCATTGCTGTTCTGTTTGTTGTGCTTCATACGACAGACCTTAAACCTGTGCGCTGAAATGCGTGTGACCTCTAAAATCCTTGACTGATACCGCTGATGGATCCAATCATGTTTATAGTGCCTCTATCCATTTTAAATGTGTCTGGTTGGCAGGTTCAATGTTCAAAAGGTTTATTTGTCGTTTGCAATAACAAGTTATGGCAATGAAATTCTTGGTTTTCCTACTCACAACTATAATTTAAAAAAATAAGATAACACAATCAATCAGTAATAACACTATACAAAAACACACATCAATAATAATAACTATACAACCGTAGTGCAGGTCATGTGTTTTGCCTTATAAACCTAGTTAAAGAGGCTTTCTTTAATTCCCCAAAACAGTATGTTGACAATATGTCACGTTATATAACCCCCTTTTAGAAATAAATATTCCAATCCCCATTCAGCAAAAAATATTGTTTGGCTTCCCTCTAACATTCAACAGTCAATTTAGATGGAGAGACTGGTCGTTATCGTTAATACTTCCTGGTTCCCAGAAGATGGGATGCTTTCCTGTTTGTTATCTGCATATTTCACTTTACATGATATTTGTCAAAAGGTGATTGTGTGAGAGTGTTTTCCCCTCCAGTCGTACTCTTAGGTATCAGTATCAGGGTGTGTTATGTGAAGGTTGTCATTGACGGCTGTGTTTTGTGTGTGTGTTCCTGTGTGTGTGTGTTCCTGTGTGGGTGTGTTTCTGTGTGTGTGTTTTTGTCTGAAAGGGAGCAAATGCTAAATTTAAACTGAGATTGGTGGGGCCTGGTCGAGTCCTGAGAGTGGTGCCCCAGACAGTCCTCAACGAAGCACAGGTCACCATCATCGTTGAAGACTCGGCAGCCATCGACTATGAAAAGGGCAAATCCTTAACATACAAGGTACTGTATTTCTGACCATTTTCAAATGCATTTTCTTTCTTATTATGGAAAATGTTGCAAAAACATTTGCTTTTACTCTGGTTTGCACAGCCACAGTGGTAACCAGACCTAGACCCCCGACTTCGCATTTCAATGTTGAACTTCAGTGTGCTTGGAGAAATAGTCGAATGTTATGCAGATGATTTCGCCATGTCTTTGTCACAGCTCCTGGCTGTGGAGATTGACACCCCAGAGAGGTTCAGTGCGACGGCTGACATTGTGATTTATCTCCTGGACACCAATGACAACACGCCCAGGTTCACATCGGAGTTTTACGTTGCGCGCATCGCAGAGAATTCCCCTGGGGGCTCCAGTGTGCTCTCGGTCGTTGTGAGTAGACTGGGATTGTTGCCAAACTACCCTTTTATTCATAAAAAAATGTAAGATTTATAATCTCTCAATAATAGTCCCTGGATAGATGGATAGTTGTGGTTGCTGTGGTTACGGGCTTCTGGGATTTCAGCAGAATGTGATGTCTGACCGGAGAAAGGTAACATGTTTATGACTCTCCTCCAGTATGGTGACACAGAAGGCTGATATTTACTGGAATTGCTGTCCTATTTATACAAAGCGTTGTATAAATATGAGTATTGATGAAAACATTAATATCGATTAAATAATAACTCTGTTTAAATAAATAAAATAAAAAGCAGGAATTAGACTGAGGGAGGAAAAAACAGTTAGTTGTGGTGAGTTATTGGCCTTAACCTCTGACCTCCTGATACCACCGTATCTTACCGACCCAGGGGGAATTGGACTGAACCTAGTGGATAACCCCTGCTGGGGGATGTCCCCAGCACATTATTCAGTGGGTTTAAGCTTAAAGTAATATCCTCCCGTTGAATGTTATCCTCAGACTGTTCCAATCAGCTAATGGATAGTCTTTGCATGACCTATGTTTAGCAGTTGTCACAGCTAAATCTCTACTCAACAATATTGTTCACAAAAATAGGTTGTTAATATTATCAACATTACAATGGACCGTGATGTTTGTTTCCTCGACAAGCTTATGAGCTGGACGTGCAAATCTTCCAGCATTCTTACTATATTCTTGCTGTTTTGTTATACTTCCTGTATATTTTATTCCAGTGTTGTTATCCTCTCATTAAATTGTATTCCAGTGTTCTAAAACATATTCATTTGTTTGTATTGTGTTCCATAGTTCTAACTTTTATCCTCTCATTTCGATTGTGTTCCTGGGTTCTAAAACATATTCATTTGTTTGTATTGTGTTCCACTGTTCTATCCTTTCTTTTAGATAATTTTCCAGTGTTCAAACTCCCTTTCTCTCTGTTGGATTCCAGGCAAATGATCCAGACTCTGGTCTTTGGGGTGACGTCAGGTATTCCATCTATGGAACAGGATCTGACTTGTAAGCACTTTAGACTCATCTCAATACCAATGACTGAAAATGAGGATTGCATTTATAAATGAAGTTCTCTGTTGGCGTGGAGCCAGCTGTACGGACCAAAATGGGTGAAACTGAGCCGTTATGCAACATCATTAATTACAATGTCTGATGATGGGTTTGGACCAGGGTAACATTGGGACATTTTGGTGGGTTGTTACATCATTTCCCTTAAGAGTCATCAGCAGTGATGTAATTTATCAATTCCACGTCCATCTTTGATTGTTGTGGTTAAAAATGAAAGAGTTTGACTTAACAGTGAGATAACTCTGTTCTGTGTTTTAAGTAGGCCTAATCTCTCAATAAACATTTGTTCCTTTGAGGGGAACATGAGAATAACCAGTTCCCCAGTACTGTGGGTTGGTTCTCTATTGCTCGCTCCTCTCATCTCTCCCACATAAACAGCTTACTCTTAAGACGGTGACTAGATTCTGACTGATAATCTCTTAATTAGATTGCGGGGTAAAAAATAGCCTGACAGACCTGGGTGTCTTGTACAGGGAGGGCCAATTAACATGCAATATTACATGACAGCTGGAGCTCTGCAGTGGCAAGCAGGCAGGGTGGGAGGCTGCAAAACAGGCAGTGCATTGGAAAAGAAAGTGTCAAATGAACCCCAAGTTTTGCTTCCCATCTTCACACAGAAAGTCAAATTATAAACGTGTGAAGTTTAACAAGTTGCCTTGGATTTGTTAATTTTCACAGGGAGTGAGTTGTAAAAAGAAAATGTGTGCCGCTTTAACACAATATTGGACATAAAAAGTGTGTTCTTGGCGAAGAATGACCTCTCTTGTAATGCAAAAAACTATTCAGCATTTCAAGTCAACAACTTCTTTAGTTTACACATCGTTTTGAGTGCCGTTACACTGTATTTTATAGTCAAGATTTTCCATTGATGCCCTACAAATATTCATGCCATCAAAAAATGAATCGATGCTTGCAACTGTTAGGATTACGGTCAGGTTTAAAATAGGTGTTTGGGTAGATGTGAGGGTAAGGGAACAGATGAGGTTTAACGTTAGGGTTATTGTTAGTCAAACGTTAATTGAAAGGTTATTGATAGATATTTCGTAAAGCATCTACAGATTGTCCCTCCAGATCAAGTGTTAAGACGGCCCCTGTATCCATGGAATTTGATTTCACGACATATGTGTGGATTGTCACACGTAGTACACGGCTCACGCGCTCTCCGCCATGTATCCCAGGTTTCTCATACACCCGTCTTCCGGCGTCGTATACACCCAGGCCTGGGCCACCTTGGATGCCGAGGTCAAGTCCAAGTACAACTTCTACGTGAAGGCGGAGGACACAGACGGCAAGTACAGCCTGGCGGAGGTGTTTGTCACTGTTCTGGATGTCAACGACCACGTTCCGGAGTTTGACGGGAGTCTCGTGGAGAGGACCATGATCATCGGTGCCCCTGTTAAAGTAGAGGTATGAGCAGCAGTGATACGCGATGTTTTTACTTTTCAAATCGTTAAGGGGGGGGGGGGGGGGTAGGAATGAGTTATGATCTTAGAGCTGTTGGAAGCCCTGGAGTAGAGCTATGCAGTAGTCAGTCATTTTCTATATCTTTAGAAAGTTGCGGAAAACTAGAAACCCGTGGAACTGTAGAAACAAGTGTTGAACGTAGAATTCGGCCCATATCCCTTTTAAAAAAATATTATTGTTTTGTTCTAACAGGCAGTGGACGAGGACGCGGAGTCTCCCAACAATGTCATCCAGTATTCCATTACGCAAGCCGAACCGGACAACATCTTCGACATCAACGCAGAGACGGGAGAGATCAAGCTCAAGCCCTACATCAAGTCCATGGAGATCGTCCAAAACATTACCAAACAGAAGGATTGCCGGTGGTCCCTGGTGGTTGAGGCCCGGGACAGAGGGTCTCCTTCCTTCAGTACCACGGCCGTGGTCAACATCGACATCACCGAGGCCGTAAGTTCAACGTTTCCTGAATCCGAACTGCGTTATTAAAACCCAAATGCAACCCTACATGCCAAATGCTAACCGCTTAAACCTATGCTAAACATTAACCCCACCCCAAACAAAATGTTGAGTTGATATGAGGTCATACCAAACTTCCCTTTGCCTAACATGGCTAACACTTTGCATGAACTATGCCTCTTTGCTGATATTTTTTTGTTGCACTGGATATCATAAATACTCTGATTTGATGAAATCTGAAACTATACAATGTTGTACATTTTCATTTACATAATTAACATTAATTTATTTTTGATCCCACAATTTGGCATGATAGTCTGTCATCCTACAGACTGGAAATTACAGTAATCCTTCATTTTTCTCATCAGCATAGAATATTATTTCTGTTGTCTTCTGTGTTGTATTGTGCTTTTCAGATCAAAGCTCGAATGATTGCAAACTTCCTGAACTTCATCAAGCGCCCGTCAAATGTTATTGGACTTTGTTTGGGCACAGTCAGCTTCACCATCTTGCTAACGATTTGTATATCCACTATCTTGTACTGTAGAACGGTGAAGAAAGCTCGCATCAATCCCCAGGCCAATTTCATTCGCGTTATCCGGAGGCCCAAATGATCATGAGATTCAACCCATCCCGCTGGATATAACTCTTAATTGACTGTCAATGACCTTATTATATCTGTACGACGTTCATATATAATACTTGAAAAATCTATTTTTTTACTGCTTTGTCTGTTGTAGAGTACTGATCATATGATAAGGGAACAATGGACAAGAACACGAGATATTACAAGTAGTATATACAAAATAATAGTCATCTTTTATATTTTGATTGGGAGGTTTTTTTCAATGACATATTTGTGTGTACAGTACTTATATACATTTATGTATACTGTTTTGATTATTGTGAAATTCGGCTACTGTTAATATAAAATAAATTTTGACTATACTGAAGTAACAAAGATGAAATTGTTAGATTTGTAAGCATTCAGTTTCTTCTTGCGTTGGGGGCGCCCCTATGTCAAAAGGGCAGAGAATGATTTTTTTCTCATTACCTTTCTCATGTCCATGTAAATTATAGAGATCACTAAAGACCCAGTAGCTGCCAGCAGAATGCTTTATGAACAACAGACAGAAAATGTATTCCCAGCATGCACTGCCAGGTTAACTCACAACAACAGCAAACAATAAACAGTGCTTTCGTCCAAAGTAGTGCCCTAATTACCCACCTTTAGCTTCTGTCATCAGCCGTCACAGTGAACAGAAACGAAAGAGCGTTGTTTCCACGCCAACGTATATATCATGTTAAACATACTAGTACGTTTTATATGAGGTGACGTTACAGCGAGCGCAGTCCTTCCAACACAGCCACACCGGACCATTTCCTGTTATCCTGCTGATAGTGTTGTGGCGATGTTGTCTGTCTGGGCCCCCCCTCTGTGCCAGCGCTCAGCTCATCCGCGTCTCACCTCTGACCTCGCTGCTTGCCTGCATGCTTCAGACCGACATGGTGACCGTTTTAAAGCGTGTGATGACCCGGGATCGTGGACGGGCGTGATTAAAAGTATTCTCTTTGTGCTCTTTTACAGACTCAACTCAAGGGGTCTATGGCAGCCTTTTTAATGCAAAGTAGGGACGACCCGGTGAAAGCCCTAGGCATGGCCGCTGGTGTCATTAGCATATTGGTAGGGCTGACTGTCTTGATCTCCACCGCTATGTTCTTGCGCAACACCAAGTCCAACCGGATAGTGCCGGCACGACGCATCATCATCCGCCGGAGACCACAGAGTGACCGCAAGCCGTGGACATTTAGCGCGCTTTTCCGCGGCGGCGGCCGCCGGAACGACCCGTCCAACAAGTTCACCGAAGGCGAGGCAGAATCTGGGAATGTCGACGTCGGCAACACCTGCGGTACCCGAGGCCCCAGGTCCGTACCTCAACCCCCCAGAGCCCCCTGCCTGCCCCCCCCCGCTGGCCCCCTGCCGCCCTCCAACACCAGACCTGGTGACAGGTCTCGTCCGCGGGCACCCGTGCCCACCGTCTCCGGTGCCCTGTCCTCCAAGGCCCCTAAGAGACCCAACCGCGGTAAAGAGAGCAGCGCCAGCTCGGAGACGTCCAAGGTCCCTATGAGCTCAGCGCTGGTCTCGGAGCTCAAAATGAGACTGGAGCAGAAAATGATTGAGAGCAACTCAACCTACTATTGAAGCCGATAAAGGTGGTGCGCCGGCTCTCTTACCAATGTTTGGAAAAGCAAACCGAGCCGAAGCTTTGCCCGGTCCTTAAACTACCAAGGGAGGTTTCAGACCGCAGGCTAATTCCCTTCAGATCTGTATTGATGACTTGTTTCTGAGCAGGCTCTTTTGTTAAAGCAATGATGATGCACAGTTTCATTTTATTTAATCAGCTCAACATGTGTTCGTGAATGTGTTTAATAACATTGAAGACTTGTGGGGATCCATTCAGTGATTGGCATATTTATTTAGGCTGTCTCAAGTGCCTGGCTTTGGCACTGACCATACGTCCGTATAGCTTATAAGAATTCTACTGATTTCCCCAGAAAATCCATTTGGAACATTTCCACAATCAGGTTGGAATAAACAGATAATCCAGTGTCTTCAACCAGGATTTTTTAAAATAAAATTGGTAAGTGAACAGATTTGTGTAGCCCAAATGTGTTCCAAATGGCGCCCTATGTAGGAAATAGGGTGTCATTTAGAAAGCAGGAGAAGAAAAACCACTAGAGATGTTTCTGTGCTGCCATCTTAAGACGGTGAATGGGATTCCAGGTAGATAACCGTGTGCACTACATGATTTGGAAAACTTTTATTTTGAAAGTCCCAAATGTGTTTCTGTAGATGCTCTACAGATTACATTCTCTAACATTTTACATAACTGCTGACCCTATCCTTAACCTTTATCCTAAACCTAAGCTTAAGCCTTTCTATACTAACCTTATTATACACCTTAACCTAACCTCGGCAAACAGTTGCATCAACAGAAAGCTGTGTAGTTTTCATCTACAGATAGATATTGGGACTCTCAAAATGATGTGTAGGATTCAGATGGTGAATATGGCTAAGTGGCTAAGTAGGCTAAGTTGCCTGACACATGTACCCATTTTTACTTGTCCACCAGAGCCATAAAGCAGCTGTACTGTTAGAGATAGCTATAGAAGATGATGTATATTCTCGACAGAATAAAAGCCATTGCTTAAGACATGAAGTGCTCATGTAACATGTGTAGTGGAATTATGAACCTGTCATATTTTTGATTAAATAAGTAGATTTTCTATGGTTATGATATGTGCCACTGCCAGCCTGTTAAGGACATCATGAGCTAGTGCTTGTGTAAAAAAAGGTCATTGTGTAAAATAAGGTCATTGTTTAAAAAAAGGTAATTGTGTAAAAAAGGTCATTGTGTAAAATAAGGTAATTTATTGGTTATTTTTTCTTTTTGCTTGAAAGTCTATGTTCCAAAAAGGGTCTTAGTTTTTTTAATTTGTGAAGGTTTACTAGTTTGAATAAAATGATTTTCTTGTTGCTTCAGTAAATATCAAACTGTATAAATTGATTGTTGTAAAGAAGTCATGCTAATTAAGGCAGATTAACTATTTAGTTATATATGTTGAATATGACAAATATGTTGAAACTACATGGATATTCATTGAATCTATTCAAAGAAAATATATTATATATTTATGTATGTTTTTATTCTGTATCAATGGTGTATTTACCGTGTAACACTTGCCTGTCCCTTTGGGTAAAAAATGTATGTCTTTATATTTATTGTTTTGAATAAATATTTAAAAAATATATATTTTGTGCTGTTATCTTTTTAGATCATATCAGCTGAATTAAAGTTGCAGTATAAAATGTTAACTGTACAATAAATTACATATTTTACTGTTGTAAAAAAATTATTTTATAAAATTACTATTTAGATAAAATGACCATAATGTTAAACATTATAAAGGTATAGATATATACCTATGATGATACAAATCACAGAAGTAGAATATCATTGACTCCACATAAGATACATTACTTTATTGAATGATATACATTTTGCTTTCATTACATTGGCATCAGTATTTTCTCTGAGCGACCTGTTTAAGATCTAAGATGATATTATGCTGTATTTACTCAGAGAGACATGGTTAACATCTAAGAAGATACTGTATTTTCTCTGAGCGACCTGTTTAAGATCTAAGATGATATTATGCTGTATTTACTCAGAGAGACATGGTTAACATCTAAGAAGATACTGTATTTTCTCTGAGCGACCTATTTAAGATCTAAGATGATATTATGCTGTATTCTCTCAGGGAAATATGGTTTAGTTATAATATATGATACTTAATATCTAAGTGAATATTATGCTATATTCTCTCAGGGAAATATGGTTTAGATATAAGATATGATACTGTATTTTCTCAGAGAGACAGGGTGAAAATCTGAGAAACAGACTTATAATCTAAGTGTTTCCATAATGGCATTCCATTCTCTGTGTAGGGCCCTCCTACACAGAGAAAATCAAAATAGTGTACTATATAGGGTATACGGTGTAATTTGAGACACACTAATGAGAAAGATACAAAATACATGTATATGTGTTTTCAGAATTGTCACAGCTTTCCTCACAGGTTTTCCACAAGTCCTGCTTAATGGTTCCAGAAATCTCCAGCCTGCTCATTTTGGGATAGTTGCCAGAACATTGAAATCCTAATCCCCAGATTCTACAGGTTTGTAAGTAACAGGGTTAGAGGCCAATGGAATAAATTTAGATAGCAATTAGAAGTTTCAAATAATCATAGTTATGCCTAACTCACCATCCGGCACCTTATTACAAGTCAAAATATCAAAGAAGCCTGATTAAAAAAAGAGGGGAAACATAAAGTCATGGTTACTTTCATGGTTATTTTTCTATTTGACTGAACAAGTGAATTTAAATGTATTATTTGGAATTAATTCATCATCATCATCATTTTCTTCCGCTTATCCGGGGCCGGATAAGTAATTAAGAAAATACTTATTGAATTCAATTTTGCAGAAAATAACGATAACAGAATGAAAATGTATTGTGTGTTACGATTGTTTGTTTTTTGTTTATTCTAAAAATAGTTAGCGATCATCAGTTTTTCTCAACCCTGCTCCTGGACACCCCCTGCCCTGCATGTTTTAGATCGCTCCCTGCCCTAACATACCTGCTGTAACATACCTGCTGTAACATACCTGCTGTAACATACCTGCTCATGAAGGACTTGATAATGATAATTGAGTCAGGTGTGACAGAACAGGGAGAGATCTAAAACATGCAGGACAGGGGGGCGCCTGGGAGGTGGGTTAGGAAACACTGTGCTAAAGAAACAAATCCCAAATATTCAGCATACAGTTTACACTCATAGGAAAATGCATGAATACTTTTATAGAATATTTATGAATAGATTTCAATAAAACAAGACAATGTAGTCTTCCAACAGACATCGAAGAAAGGCATTTCACTCTTAGGAAGATAACTTGAAGCTTCACACAAGTATTTTCTAAACCTTAATTTTACACACTGCACCATTTTATTATAGATAATTGTATCGGGTATAATATACAGTTTCTATTTATTATTTTTGCCACAACTACAGCTAATATAGCTTTGCTCCAATGGTTGTCTCTGGTTGGTCATATGCTTTGCTGGTGTGGTTGTGTCTGTCCTCAGAGGACTTGCTCCTCTTCATAACCACCTCTTCAGAGTCTCGACAGAGTCCTTCGTCACTGGCTGCTTGTAGGCTGTCAAAGGTCCCTTGTCTCTCCCTGTTCTCTCCCAGGCTCTTCTCCTGCCGCCTCCTCCTCTTGCACTGCTCCAGGCAGCGTTCCAGGCAGCTGAAGCCACACCTGGTGTCAGTGGTGCAGGCAAACATCCCGGCCGGTACCGCCAGAACCATGGCGCAGACTACCACTATGATGTGGATCAGCTTCTCCCGTTGTTCCAGCTGGCTGACGTCGCTTCCCGTCACGAACACGACACACTGGCCCGAGCGGGGCGTCTGGTTCTTCAGCGTCACACAAACCTCGTACTTGGTGACGGGAAGCAGGTTACTGACCGAGTAGGTGTTGACGCCTGGCCCGATATACGTCAACTCCTTCTTCCCAGAATCGAATTTGCCAAAGTGGATGGTGAACCAGGTCTCAGCAGGGTTGTCGGTCAAAGCGTACCACTCCAAAGTGATGCCGTAGACGGTCTGCTTGGAGATGCGGATGTCAATGTAGACGTTCTCATCCACTGAGGCCCGGGGAGGATTGGGGAGGGACATATCGGCGTGGTCAGAGGAGGCATTCAAAGACTTGATGTTGACCTGGACACTGACGGAGGAGCTGCCGAGGAAGTTGTTCGCTAAGCAGGTGTAGAGTCCTCGGTCTGCAAGATGGAGGGACGGGATGTCGAGCTGAGATCGGATGGTCTCATCATCCACACGGGTCTCTGACACTGAAGGAGGACAAGGACGAGGAATAAAAATTCACACGTCACAACTTAACAAGAGAGACTTGACAAGAGAGACTTGAAAAAGAGAGACTTGACAAGAGAGACTTAACAAGAGAGACTTGACAAGAGAGACTTGACACAAGAGTTCTTGATGTTGAAAATCAAATGTTCAATATGCAGTACTGTTGTTGTAATGTTTAGCATTCTCTTTAAGGTTTTCCTGCTTAAATGGTTGTATGGAACATTGTTTATTATTACTTCTCTATGTCACACCAGATTCCTCAATGAAACACACATACATTAGCTCACCCCTGTTTAAGTAGTGTATGTAGGATGCATCAAAATGTGACAGAAAGCTGTCACACATCAAAGAAACATAACAGAAGTGTAACGCACAGTTGCAGTTTAATAAATTACATAAAACCTTACCGCTAAATCCTCTTACAATCTTCAGGCTGTAAGACCATTGGATGGCTGGATCAGGCCTGGCTTTGACCAAACACTGGAGTGTTACATTGTCCCCCAGTGACACAGTCACATTGGTTTCTGGGGCAGAGGCCTCAGGTTTCATACATGTTTTCAAATCAACCTCATGGAAGAACTTTCCTGCCTTGGAACTCGGGCCAATGCACTTCAGGTATGAGTTCATCAGAATCAGAGGTGGGCTGATGTTTTTTATGAACTCCATGAAACCTTTGAGGCGGCAGTCACAGAGCCAGGGGTTGTCGTGCAGGGCTAAAACAACATTGGTCACTCCACTGTTGGCCTCTATTCCGGCCTCTCTGTCCTGTGTGTTTAGGAGAGGCCAGTTGAGAAAGACATCCCTGGAGATGACAGTAAGCTTATTGAAGGAGAAGTCTAAATAGGTCAGGCTTGGTAGTTGTTTCAGGGCATATTCTGGGAGCACGTCCAGTCGGTTGTGTTTCAGGTCCAAAATCTTCAAGTTCGGCGTGTCCTGGAACACTATCCAGGGGATGGAACGCAACTTGTTTCCCTGTAGCCGCAATTCGGTTAGATTCTCTAGCCCCTCGAGACTCTTGATGTTCATTAGGGTGATGTCATTGAAATTCAACCATAGCGACTCCAAGGCACTAACTTCAGAGAAGGAGCCGCGTGGTAACTCAGTCAGATGGGAGTTTTCTATTCGAATTTTTGTGAAATCATTTGGAACATTGTCTGGGATTCGTCCCATGGGGGTTTCCATACAAAGTAAGGATCTAAAATGTGAAAAAAAAACGATTTGCATTGTATAAATTGAGTTACACAATGGGCTCCTAAGCAGAAAATATGTTTATTTAAAGTATATTAAATATGGCAACACTTGAGAGTCCTTGAGAGTCCCAAAGTGTCAGATGCTCAAATTATCTACTGACTATCAGTAACATTTTAACTATCTACTAACGCTAGCCTTGGCAAGCAGTTGCTTATCAGCATATAGTAATACTATCAACAAAATGTTAACTAAATATCTATAGGACATCTACCAATGGAAACAGAGACTTTCAAACTAAAATGTAACCTTAAATACATTAATATATATTGAAATATGCTTAAAAATAATAAATGCATTTAAGGCCAAATGTATTCATATACTTTGATGATTTAGGTACATAAAATACATTTAAAATGATCTAAATATGAACTGTCCAGAAAAGTGTAAAAGATCCCATAAATACTTAAATATTATATACAATTAAATAGTAATAAACCATTTGTAAACTTGACTCAAAATAATAATTCCCCACATTTTAAAAGAATGTAGATGAGTTACATTCTCTGAAAGCATCGATCAGGCACTATGACAAACACTGGTATGTATGTAAACTCTGTATAAAATCATTTAGCCTGTAAAACAACACAGAAACAACTAACCTTCCCAAGTTGTCATTTGTGCAAGAGCAGCCAGGTAGACAAGATGTTGATACAGGTGTTAATTGAGAGAAAACCGAAGCTACAGCCAACACTGTAGACAAAGTGTCCATATTCCTTTAAATGAACAGCATGTGAAGAACTTGAGCGCGGAATCTCCACTGAGATGGAGGGCAGAGCTAAACCCATTACCTTAATCTTCCATGACGCTATTTCTTAAGACAGCAAAGGATGTTAATCACCCCTGCAAGTTTTTATTTTTAGTGGACAGTGTAAAATGTGCTAGGGTGGTGGGGGTGGGGCATATTTTCTCCCCGGCTCACAAATACCAAATTCCGTTCACACTGTATTGGTAATTCCATTAGGCGGTATGCTTTCCCATCACTTTGGCCTACTACTCAACGGGTAAATGTATTCTCCCAGACGAATGTCTATCCGGACCTCTAAAAAAGAAAGGACTGGTTCTAATGGATGGGGCCTTGCTAAACAACCAACGTCCTTCATATACTACGAAGGGTGTGCTGAGTTCAGTATCTAGCTCCGACATTAATCATGTCGAGCGGTAATCTGGCACGGTGGGATTGATTAGGTGACCGTGAGGAAATAACGTGTCCAGATTGAGAATGTAGCCACAACACCAGAATTAAGACCCCTACTTTAACACTAAGCCTCACGGAATCTGTCATGACCGAGGTGTCACAACACCCGTTTAACATCCCAATCCGAAACCCACCACCCTACATAGGGCAATATCCCTTTCACTAGGCTGTAGGTTTGGGATTTGATCTAAGATTCTACTGGACCACTACCAGCTGCAACTGGTATCCCATCCAGATTACCAACCCATGTTAGCTTCAGAGGCAAACCCGCTAACAGCTAGGCCACGGAGATGCCAGCTGAATGGTTCTACATGAGATACAGCCAAAAAATCTCCCCTGTTGGCCTGGGATCAGCCAGGGTCTACTTACCAGCTCTGGTTGTTCTGAAACAGGCAGGGAGATGGGGCAGGTTGATGGTGGTCGGGAACCTCGAACCCTCTGGCTGGTAGACCTGATTGGGCTTCGACTGTGTCATAAAGAATGCTGAAGTGGTTGATGTCCACGTTTATGAATACAGAGTTGCAAAAGTTATAATTATTTGCTGCTGTTATTATATTTTGAGTACATTTTGTTTTAGGTGGGGAGGACAGTGAAAAAATATTATATTAGAGTATAACGTAAGTTAGGAGAGACTCTTTTTATGACACCTTGATCTGGGCCCGTCCAGGTGTCCCTAGAAATAATCACTACAGACAAAACTTATCGGACATGTTTTCAGGAATAATGTGACTCCTCCAACAATTAGGAAATTGGTATGAAGCACACGGCCACAGCAAGAGAAATAAACTGTCAAGTGTTGGCAGGGTTTACTGATGGGGGGGCTGTTGGAAGACATGGTCTTTTAAACACAGGGTACAAAGTAAAAGATGACAGTGGCCTAACAAGGAAACAAGGTGGTCCGCGCAATAGACAGTGCAGTGAGTTACATTGAGCAAAACATAATGTGGCATTGTCCTAGGAGCTAACTGAACGGCGTTTGCATGTCAGGCCTTGCATTTTATTTAGTTTACATGTATGTTATTGCCAAACACATTGGTATCATGCTTTTGCTTGGTTACAAAATACTTAGATGTCACTGCAGTAAAAAATTATTTAAGCATTATACACAGAGATATATATAAAAATATTTATTTTGTCAAACATTTAACATATATCAGATTGGATATAGATGCATATTAAAAAATATACAGTTTATTCGGTTTGGACAGTAATGCTGGCACATTAACGTATTGGGAAATACACAGATGTAACAAATACCACTACTTATACAGAATGACTTCTGCTTCTTCCAACATTACACATGACTTGGTCAAAAAAGCGACCAGAATTCCGATTCGTTTCAGAAGAACTAGGAGCCAGATGGCCAAACAGGTGAAGAAATCGGAACCATTTGGTTATTTCCAGTCCCCACAAGGAGAGATAATTCAGATGCAGGCAGTGGAAGCCTATGAGGTGAGATGAATATAAAAAGAAAGGTTACTGGTTTCCCTTTTGCTCCTGACATTTCCCAAGGTCAAGGATGGTACTTATTCCCACAAGGCTGCAAAGTCACAGTCATGTCAACATGGATTTCTCAGATTCATTTTACAGTAGACTCATTTCCACCACACATGCTTCTTTTCATAGGCAAGTGTCCACACAGCTGTCCTCGTCTCCCTTCGGCCTCCAAGCAATTTACCACATTTACACACTCAGCTACCACACACAGACACATTTGCCCACAGTTCACCACAGTACACATGCCCGAAGACACCAACCAACCGTGCCCTTGAAGAGCGTTTTGCCCGGTTAAGGTCGAGGCCATCAAACGGTGTCAGCAGAAATACTCGTTAGGAGGGCCCTCAGTCCTGCAAGTGGCTCCCGAGTCCACACTGGACCTGGCTGAGAGCAGTCTGTTGGATTCGTCCGGGAGTTGCCCGGCGAGGTACCCCCCGTCCACGCCCTTAGGTTTCTGTCCCGGGGATAGGGTCTCGAACGTCACGTACGAGTCCTGGATGTCCTTGGACTTCCGCCCCAGCATCTTTTTGCAGCGCTTCTTGAGCGCCCCGCAGCAGACAATCAGGGTGAGGGGAACGGCAATGACACAGGCAACAGTGATCACCACCACGTTGATGAGCTTCTGCGTTCCGCTGGCGCTGGCAGCCTCGTCCGTGGAGAAGATCACACACTGCTCCTTCCTGGGGATCAGGCCTTTGACACAGACACAGGCGATGTACTTTGTCCTCGGCACAAGCCCCTCGATGGTGATGCGGTTCTTCCCCACGCCGACATTGATCCGACGCATTTCCCTCTCGCCGAACACGGCGTACAGGACGCTGAACTCCGTGGTGTTCTTGGCCGTGGGGGCACGCCAGTTCAGGGAGACGGTGTGGTCCGTGTCCCCGATCACCTTCACCGATCGCACCACACGTTTCTCTGGCGGAGCCTGGACCTGCAAAGAAGAGGCGTTGGCCGCCAGGTTACTCATCACCTCCTTCACCACTTCCTTCATCGCAGGTACCATCTGTCCATAGGAAACGCTGTACCTCTCAATGTCATACTTCCCCGTGGACCGGGCCGGTCCTAGAGGCTCGGTGACGGGCGTCGCCGCTGTGTTTATTGGTGGAGGTATGTATCTGGCAACAAGTTTTTCCTGGTAGGCAGCTTTCCCAAATCCGCCGGCGTTCCTGCCTTTTTGGTTTCTGGTCTTCGAGCTGCCGCCTACATTCTCATTTTTAAACGAGTCTGTGATAACCAGGGAGATGATGGCATCAGCGGTCCCCACAAAGTTGGTCGCTTTGCACACGTATTTTCCCGAGTCTCGGTAGGAGACGGCAGGCACGCTGAGGATGGACCAAATGATGCCCTCCTTTGAAACTTCTTGCTGAACTGTGTGAGGAACATGAAGGAGACTGGTTAGAAGGATTGAAGAACAGTCTGCCCATCTGTAATCCAGGCTATTTTAGCTTCTGACTTTAAAATGACAGAAATAGATTTACAAGTAATGTGCTTATTTTAGGAATTAGGCAGATATTTACACCTAGCCTGGTCCCTGATCTGTTTTTACTATTAGGCAGCCATACATTATATACCTAGCCTGGTCCCTAAACTATGTGTTTGCATAGCAACAACACTAAACTGTGATCACAGCAGTCCTGAAACTGAAAAATCTGTCTCAAAATGGAAATAAGTCCCCCGCCAATGTGTTTTTAAATGTCAACGTTATGTGGATATTGCCTATTGTCAGCTGACCGGTGCCATTCATCTTCTTGCCGTCCGCCCGGGTCCAGGACAGCTCTGGAATGGGAACTCCAATGGTGCCACAGCGTAGCAGGACGTTGTTCCCCAGCGAGCTTCGGACACGGGCCACGGCGGTATGAACGTGGGGTCCTTGGCACTTCTGGAGCTCAGTGTCAGTGAAAAGCACCCCGGAGAGGCTCTCCGGGTCGGCACACCGCAGCCTGGGGTCGATCAAGGCCAAGGAGGATGACGGAGACTTCTGGAACTGGACCAGGTCATACAGCCTGCAGTCACACATCCACGGGTTGTCGTGGAGACCTACAGTCATGAAGGAAACAACCAGTTTTTTGTCAGCGTAGTGTTTGTCGTCTGGTAGTCGCTCCCATCCTAAGCAACAACAGTTTGAACAACAAAAATGACAGGTGAACAAATGTAAAGAAACCACAGTAGCTTCAACCAGACAATAGCTAAACCAAATATTATGTGTCATTTGGATAACTGCTCTGTATGAAGTATCAGTATGTGTTAAGAACGAAGTAAAACAGTTATTTAAAAAATTATGTTTGTTTCAGGTTTGATGCTACCAAAACCATAAAATGTATGCACATGTTGCTTTGGATTAAAGTGTCTTCTAAACTGTGACTGTTGTCAGGTGACTTTACACACTGCAGTACTGTATGTTACAGTTTGCCGTCATTGCAGTAAAATCCTTCGACCACTCCAAAAGGTGGAGGCCTCCAATCTACTGTTTAATGTTATATAATACAGTTATACAGCAATGCACTGCAAACCACCTTAGATTTAAATGTGTCACTGGATGTTTTAGTTTTTTCAACTTTTCCTGTCAATCAATTGCATGTCATTAAAATCTCTACTTTCTCCCGGTGGCAAACCAAATAGGATTCCCTTGAGGACAATAAAGTTGGTCTTAATTACAATAGGTTGATTTGCTAACTAATTGTTTAAATGTGTGTTTGGATATTTACCTATAATATATCTGGAATTGTCTCCATCTGCTTGAGATGGTTTCACAGAAAGCCACGTAGACAGGACTTCTGAAGGCACTGTGGCCAGGCTGTTGCTTGACAGGTCCAGGTAGGTCAGGTTTTTGATATAGGCCGTTGCTTCTACTGGGATAGATGATATCTTGTTATTATGGAGGTCCAGAAGCCTCAGGTTGGGAATATCTGTCAGAGATTCCCAGGGGAAAGAAGGGAGAGCGTTCCCATCCAATCTCAACTCATCCAGACTCCTCAGTCCACGGAAACTGGCTACACTTAAAGAGTTCAGGGAATTGAAAGACATCCAGAGAAACTCCAGATTGTTGAGGTAGTGAAAGGTTTCGCTGGAGATCCTTGTGATGGCTGTCTTCTCAATCCGCAGTTTCGACGTGTCTGCTGGAAAGTTGGACGGGACCTCTGTGATCTCTGGGTCATTGCAAAGGACGCTCCTAGAATTGTAAAGTAAGACGTACATACAAGTTATTAAATGTCATTCTAAAAACATGCTGGAACATGTATTCACAGTTGGATCGATAATCCAATGTAATAATTTTCTGTTAACCCTGGCCGTAAATGTTTCCATGAAATATTTGTATGAATTAATTCTATCTTTATTGTTTTAATCTTTTCCCTTTGGTATTTGTTTTCTTGTTCTAAACATTAGGGAAACATGGTGTGGGCCCATACATCCTAGGATTAGAGAAGAGCAAGTTAATCCTTAGTCCTATAAAAAAGAAAAAAGATGACATTACACCTTATACCACCTGTATACTACGCACCATAGAAAATAGAAAAAAATATATAAACCATTTACATTCATAAGTTATATTCTGAAACATTGCGCTCGTCTTACCTCGCTTTGGATCCGTCAGATAATTTGTGGTAGAAGCAACTACATACAGACGGACAGCCGCTACAAACCAGCGCTTCGAGACAAAGTATTGCCAAGTAGAACACAAGACTATTAGCTCGAAACATTTTCTCTTCGAAACTATAATTCCAGCCTACTGTCAAACTAAACTACAAGATTGTTCGAAAATGTGAACTATCTATGTCGTTCTTCCGAGCTTCCTATACATCGCGTGTGTGTTGCTATCATCAGTGCCCACTGGACTGAGCGTTGTTCTGAAGCCGAAGATAAAACGGATAGACAGGGATTAGCGGAAAGGGCTATGGGTTATTTTCATTTACACGATTATTGCTTTCAGCTGATAGGGCGGCTGTGAATTTTTACATTGTTTATACACGGAGAAAAATACTAATTGGAGGGTTCAAGAATAAGGGTGTGAACCGTTAGATTTTGAGATTTATTAAATGATAAAAGGCGTGCCAGTTTAAATTAAGCGCAGTGCAAAACGAAACTGTTGCAAATTGATAAGTGTTTTTTACAAAAAATATATAGATGCATTTAAAAATAAATGTTGATATACAGCCATGTTAATAATAGCATTCACATCCTAAATACAGATTTTTTTTCTTTTAAATTTAGAACATTTTATTTTATACTAATCCCTTGTCTCCTATTACTTTTCATTCTTTTTTTTAATTCTATTTAATTCACCTCCTGGACTGGTCTAGTGGTCTACGTCGCTGCTTGGATGTGGGTTCAGCTCACAGTTATTTCAGCTGACTCTCTCCCCTCTTTCCAAGTGTCCAACAAATCATACAATTCGTTTTTTATTCATTTTTATTTATAGACGCACCATTAATTATTCTAGGCGTCAGAATATATTTGAAACAGTTTGTCTAAACGCGGGATGTTTTTGAAGGCCCTGTGAAGCCAAAAGCTATATTTTGACAATGTATTCATTCATATCTTCACAATATAATATTAAAATAACGATATGAAATGTCCTTTCTGTGTGAGAAAACTCTCAAAAATAACAATTGCATTTCCAACTGTAGTGCCTTTTGCCAACTGCATACCACCACAAGGCTGATCTAACATCGCGTCTGGGAATGGGGTGGGCTCGAGACCACCATATCAGCCAATCAGATGTGTGTACGTTGAATTTTAAGTTCGTTTCCCAACACCAACACGATCAGACTAAACTTGTCAAGCGATGCGTTTGACTACATTCATAGCTTTATTGAAATCGTGTCAGCTAGGGGTCAGCTGACACGGTTTCAATAATCCACAACTGCGCGTCTCCATCCGTTTAATAAAGCTGATAGCCGGATAGTACGATCACAAGTCAGAAAAAATCTCCTTTGCTCACGACACGTTTTCTATTGGTTGATCTAAGGGTGATTGGTTTGGTTTAAGGATGATCCCATCATAAGTGCAACAACTTTCACCTGTCTCCATGGGTGGAATGTGTATCCTAAATGGAACACAATTCCCCATGGCCTCGACTATTTCTACTAGGTCGTTGCTGCTCCACAATGCAGAAGAACAAGGTTACATTTGGAATGGGCCAATGACAAAACAGGTGCAGAGTGGAGCTTTGAAGATGTGAAGCAATCTGAGGCCAGGAGGAAAATCCTGGTGGCAGTACAACTGGGTGCCTTTAATCCAGCCATCTGTCCCTTATAATACTTTTTTACTCCCGTTTCATTTTGTCTGGCGTTTCATAATGCGCAAAATAGGCCTCCTCCTCTTACACGCATTAAGGGTTATTAACTGAGAGAGGAAGTTAATGCGCATGCAGTTGTTTGTGTGTGTGTATATAATTCAGGGTCTAAAGTCTAAACTAAGACAGCTACAGTTGCATTAACAGTGCAGCCTTTGTTTTATTGCCACATCAACAGATTATGACAGCAGTGATATTAACTACGTCCCAACACCCAGGCCCACTGCACTCTGGAGACTGAGCAAAATGAAATTACGTCCCAACTCCCAGGCCCACTGCACTCTGCAGACTGAGCAAAATGAAATTACGTCCCAACTCCCAGGCCCACTGCACTCTGCAGACTGAGCAAAATGAAATTACGTCCCAACACCCAGGCCCACTGCATTCTGCAGACTGAGCCAAATAAAATACGTCCCAACACCCAGCTTCTCTTCAGTCCACAGGCCCACATTAATGTGAAATACATCCTAACACCCAGGCCTTTTTCAGTCAGGCTATGTACCAAATGAAATACGTCCCAACACCCAGCTTCTCTTAAGTCAGCAGACTGATCCAAATTAAATACGTCCCAACACCCAGGCCTTTTTCAGTCAGCCTATTTTTTCAAAATGAAATACGTCCCAACACCCAGCTCCTCTTCAGTCAGCAGACTGATCCAAATGAAATACATCCCAACACCCAGGTCCTCTTCAGTCAGCAGACTGATCAAAATGAAATACTTCCCAATCACCCAGGTCCTCTTCAGTCAGCCTATTTATCCAAATGAAATATGTCTCAACACCCAACTCCTCTTCAGTCAGCAGACTGATCCAAATGAAATACATCCCAACACCCAGGTCCTCTTCAGTCAGCAGGAATTCTGAGCCACAGCGTTGTATTGTTCTGTGGGCTTTCCAATTCAATGCCATAAGGGTTCTGCTCTTTGATTAGATTGCAATATTAATCCTCCAGATTATTGCACTCAGTGTCTTTCAAGAGCACACGTCAAGGGAGCATCCTCCCTGTATACAGAAGACAGACGTTAGTCATTTCAGGCCCAAGCTAAAGCCTGGTTTACAAGATTTAGACAAACGCAGCAGAAGCAAAATGGCGTGGCTAGCTCAAACGTAAAGGAATCGACGTGTAACCAAATTCTGTAAGACCAAATTCCATCTTATCCCTTACCCTAACCTAAACATTTGTCTTCACCCTAACCTTAACCCTTACCCTAAAACTTATTCTAAACCTAACCCTAACCCTGGAAATTAGGACTCATAATAAAGCGTGACCGAAAAAATTGTTTAAAAGAAAAGGTTGGTGTAGATTATGAACTATTGATAGTTTCACAGAGGCACATACAGTATGCAGAGAATAACAGATGATCTGGCCTATTATGAATGACAATGACCTTACCTTCTCTGTGTGTCCAAGCCTTTATTACCTTTAACGGCACCGACAGAACCACATCACCTCCATGCCACCACCCAACCCAGCAAAAAGAGACAACTCATAATGACATCTAATACTAAGCCAGATCATTATTGAATCACACAAATCGGAGATATCAACTGGACCGGCCGGTGTTGTCAAATGGAAAAGCAGCATCCTCCATTTTTGTTATCAGTTATCATCTACTCTTCAGGCACTACGTCAAATGATGGCAGACTGAGGCTTGCAAATTCTACACACTTCATTCAATTTCTGTTCATATGAAAACATAAACAATAAACAGTATAGGGATCTCATTTTAAAATATTGAGAATGATAGTTGGTGACAGTTTACAGTGTGTGTGTGTGTGTGCGCGCGCAAGGCAGAGTTAGTTTAATAACACACCTTTCTCAGTACAACTGGAGCATCGTCCTCGAATGGTACAGCATGCGATCTTTCGATCACGCTCCACGTCACAGCTGGTCTTGGGTCAGTGAGCAGTGCCTGAGAGGAGTGGCATATTCCAGGGAGTAGCCGGGCTCGCTGCTCCAGAAGTCTTCAGTTGACACATGGAATCTTTCAAGGGCTTGAAAGAAAACAACGAGCGACTACAAAATGACTTCAATGTCGGTGTGTTCTCAGTGACTGATTTATTAATTTAACTGTCTTTTTTTTCTATGATTGGCAGAAGCTAGCTGTGTCACAGTGTGTGGTGACTGCTGTAGAGCTGTCTATTATGTTGGTTGGAATTAATGTTCTATGTAACAGAGAATCAATATCCTATGTGTTCTATTTTTATTCATATTACCAGGTAGGTTTACTGGGAACACATTCTCATTTATGGCAACAACCTGGGAGGAGTTTCAATCCGATGCTCTAGCAGCTATAGGCTACCCGTTGCTATAGGCTACCCGTTGCTATAGGCTACCCATTGAACCTTAAAGTTTGGAGTGACTTGGGGTCATCAGCAACAGTGCTATGTTCTTAGAAGTAATTATGAATTTCACACAGAAAGTTAAGACTGCTTAAAGGATTGCTTTATTCAAAATAGTGAATTTAGAAAATTGTGAAACCGAGAGTTAACATGTACATGCTGTTACTGTAGGCCTTCCTGATTGCACCTCTCTAGAAAAAATCTACCCAATCACCATTTACATTAATGTCTTTCTTGAGTACGTTAAGATCCCAACACCAGATTAACATGGCTTCTGCACAAGGATAATTCTAAATGATGCAGGGACCTTTAGCCTGCAATAAGGATATATACTTTTTTTCATTGCAGAAATGGTGACAAAACATTAAACCCAATGAACATGAAACACCAATTGTAATATAAAAACACTACAAAAAATTGAATTTCCGTTAGGTTTCCTCTGTTGGGGCCTATCCGTAGACATTGCCTAACTGGTGCAGCTGCAATGAAGACACGTAGGCCTGTCTGATAAAGGCAGACTTTAGACTGGTCAACACCATTGATCTTGAGATGACGGGGGACATATTAATTACTGTTACACCTAACCTAAATATTAAAATGGACAATTTTTTTAATAAAGACTTGTTTCAAACATGGCCAAACGTTAAAAACGATACATTAAACTAAGCGTAGGTACATTTTCACTAGCGGGTTTAGAGTCCACTGGTCCATAAAAGGTTTGTTAGTGATATTGACATGCGCAGTCGATGCGAAGAACCCACCACAAAGAACAAAACAAAGCTTGGGGTTACAAGAAAAACTTCCTGAAGAAAATTATAAAGTGTAGCGCTGCAGACCGTTGTGCTATTGCGCCACTTTATTAGTACATTCTTGTAGGGATTGGTGGAGGGTTTACTTGAGATAAGTCCTTGCAATGCGTTTTCACGTGAAAGAGACTTTATAAGGAGTTCTGCTTCAGAAACTCTGGCACTTTTTGGAGAATAAATTTTGACCAATAATCTGAAGTGTCCAACAAAAATAGTTGCCATCAAAAATGGCTGCATACACATTACCGGAGGGATTCTCCGATTTTGACATGGTTGCATTCGGTTCAGCTCTTCTTGTTGGCGGTAAGTCATTTTTTAACGGCTATAACCTGAAACAAAAGCCGTTGTTTATTTGTGCTGGAGAAACTGCTGCTAGAGGATGGATCCCTTGTGGACTTTTAAAGCGATCTTAAAGGGATACTGATCTAAAGTTGGATTATTAAAATTATTCTAAAGGCTCTTAAAGTAATGACAGAAAAGTGCAACTTCAAATCATAAATGGATGTCACTGGCATATGTAAATTATATGCAAAAACATGTGAAGAAAAAAGTATATAATCTTGATATATGAAATGTCAAAATACAATTATTGTGTGCTTTAAGTTACCAATTCAAACTATTCACATATGGTAGGTATGTAATACTACTGAATTGTTTATGTACCTCTGTGCGTGTCATTAAATCTATCACAGTGTGTTTGCCATTAGAATTCATCTCTTGCATATGTATGTTTTAGGTCTCGCTGGATTCTTCCTCAACGCAACTTCAATATTGGCCTTTGTTAGCGTAAAGCAGATGCGAACTCCCAGTAATTTTCTTGTCTTTAACCTCGCTGTGGCCGACATTATGCTCAATACATCCGGCTTGATCGCAGCATACGCCAGCTTATCTTATAGGTATGAACTATTATCCTCTTGGCACCGCATTAATGCTCCTGGATGTTAGTTGTTATAAAACCATGTTCTGATGCACTGATCTAAACGTTTTTTTTTTTTTGGAAGCAGAGTTTCAGTGCGTATCAAATCATTCTACAGAGGCATTCTGCTGCAGCACGTTTGTCATTAAAATCTGTGTAGCCATAATAGATGGATGTTGTTCAGTAGATAACTGTACTGCTTTATATATCACTGGCTATGACCATTAGTTTAAATTTCAGCCAAATGCGACCAACTGAAGCATTTGTTATAACAATGTGTCTTTGCTAAGGAGACACTGTGTTCATGGAAGAATGTGTTCATGGTTAAACCTGATTTTGCCTTAATGGGGATAGAAACAGTAAATGTGCCACTGTCTTGCCGCCCTAGACACTGGCCCTGGGGCCAGGATGGATGTAGCAACCACGCCTTCTTTGGGATGACAGCGGTCCTGACCTCTATCAGTTTCCTGGCAGTGATCGCCTGGGACAGATACCACCAATATGTCACCAGTGGGTAGCATCCAACTCCAAACCAGTCATTCTTCACTGCTTTGTTTACTGGTCATTCGTGTGTTCTCTTTATTTCCTGCATATACGTCCAGAAAGTCAATTGTATTCATGAAAAACCCGCGATGAACATGTGAACTTCCGTGTTCCAGATCAGAAGCTGTTCTGGAGCACTGCCTGGACGTTCTCCATCATTATCTGGGGTATGGCCATTTTCTGGGCCTATGTCCCTCTGACTGGATGGGGAGTTTATGACTTTGAACCCATGAGGACCTGTTGCACTCTGGACTACACCAAAGGAGACAGGTAGGCAACATTTAAATGCACATTAACAGTCAGCAGATGGCCCTACCCAGAGTGACTTCAGAAAATCAGAAGTGCGCAAACACACTTATGTTCTTAGTCATTTGTGGTGCAAGGAATCGCAGAGTCAAAAAGTACTCTTCCGACAAATCACAACTCCACAAGAGATGCACAATATATGATTCAGTATATTTCACCTGGTCATATTATGTAAATGTATGCACTCACTGCTGTAAGCCCTTCTGAATAGGTGTCTGCTAAATTCATGTAAATTTATGTTTTTGTCGATCGTAAGGGACTACATCACTTATATGGGGGCCTTGACAGTCTTCTACCTGATCCTCCCTGCCTACATCATGAAGTCCAACTATGATGCCATTCATGCGTACTTCAAGAAGGTCCACAAGTTCAGGGTAAATCTTGGAATGTTCTTCAGTTATGCCATTTTGTTCTTTGGAACATCACTGTTGTTATGTGTCGTTTTTCAGGCATTTTTTTTTCTTTCTGTGCTTTATTGGAAAAGGAAAATGGTGTTGTTGAAAATTCAAAATGGCGGAGAGGGTTTTGCTGACAGCGGTGGGCTGGGTTCAGAGCTGAAGCGATGTTTGTACTGGGCAGTGATTTCAACCTTTGGCCTCCATACAAAAACAGATCTTAACCATTCCATTCATCTTTAATTAAGATTCTTTGACAAAAGCTGTAATTATTTAACTTTTCTGTTTTTTTTAAAGTAAATAAGACTTATATAATCTGACAGGAAACATGTTATATGAGTGTACATAACCTTTTTAAATATTTTGTACACTAGGTTATGTTTATTTGTTGTCCCTAGATTTTCTCTGTTTTTTGTAAGGATCGTGTGAATTAAAAGACTTTACTGACCTGCCGCTGTTCTCCAGTGGAACACCAGCGTACCTCTGAGGGTTTTGTTTCTCTGCTGGGGTCCCTACGAAATCATGTGTATCTACGCCTGCTTTGAAAACGCCAAACTGGTCTCTCCAAAGCTCCGAATGGTGAGCATAGCTTCTGATCCTTCTTTTTTCTTCGAGAAGCTTGATGGCGTCATCGTTATATTAAATGTGTATTTTAAAAAAATATATATGACAAAACCTGTGTTAATTTATCCCTCAGTTGCTTCCTGTTGTGGCGAAAATGAACCCTATTTTCAACGCATTGCTCTATTCCTTTGGAAACGAGTTCTACAGAGGAGGTGTCTGGCAGTTCCTGACTGGCCAGAAGTTCACGGAGCCAGTCGTTGTGAAATTAAAAGGAAGATAAAGAACGGTTTTGTTAGATCCAGTCATCGAGTAAAAGCTTCTATACCCGTTCTATCATATGGTTACAGTACTGTACAGGCTATCAGAATTACATTGCTTTGTGCCATTTTATGTTTGTAATACTTTGGTGCTGGAAATGTGCAAACATCATCCCCAGAATGCACTATTCTTTCAGCCATTTTCACATTGGAAGAATTTTTTTAGTAGAAGGTTGGGTAAACATGATTGGTTTATTTAGATGGCTTGGGATTGGTCCAATTTAGTTTGTCAGTAGCATTTAGGTGATTCTCTGATCCCATGGAGTATTGGGAGAGACACCAGCTCTCACAGTAAATAATGCATTGTGATTGACTAGACAAATTACACTAACTGACTTTAGGTTTTAATACAAAATGCCTTAGTGCTCCAGACATGGTGTCCATGCTGTGATTTGAAACCAATAAAACCAGTGCAAAGAAACACAGATCACACTGTGATCCACTTAAAGTGAACGAGATTTCCATATTAATGTCTGACTGGTTTTCTGGTTTTCTCACCTTTCAGTTCGTTTTGTTTACTTTGTTACTCATAGCACTCACTAAAATGTTCCTCTGAGCCTAGTATGCCAGCGTTCTGACTGCTTACAGACACCCGGTGCTATGCTGACGGTTAACATATTGCTCTGCTATAAAGAATGCAACTAAATGCCTTAAAACAGGGCACTTCCCAGCCTGTGAGTGGGTCTCTTTTGTCTATTGTGCTGCTGTCAGTAGCAACGAATGACAAGGATTAGGCACTCAGGGTAATACCCACTGTATTGGGCCAAGCCATTTTGTCATAGTGGTTGTTGTCTAGCTGGGACAAAGCAGATTAATTGGGTCACTTTTGGCTCCTCGTGGGGGATTTAAGGGTTTTGCCCTGATTTGCACCCTATTCCCTACCGAATACACTACTTTGAACTAAGCCCTATTGATTCCTGGTCAAAGGTTGTGCACTAAATAGGGGGAGGTGGTGTCATTTGGGACAAAGTATTGGTGACATAACCTGCATGACTATGTTTAGCAGCCACTGTGAATAGGTGTTCTCTGCTGCTGCTTAGCATGGAGGCAGAGGTAAAAGACATGGGATCACGCTGAACACCAGACAACCCTGGTCTCCAGGAACCACTTTGAGACAGTGAGCAGTAATTGTGACTGCAGTACTCTGACAGTTTAATAAATGGATTACACGCTGCATATGCTAATGTAAGAAATAACCCTTTGTGTGTGTTTAGGAACGTCTTAGATAAAAGTGTGTATATATATTTCAAAGGCGCCCAATGGCATTTTCAGTTTTGGAGCATTGAAAACAGTGGTTATGTCCCCAGTTTATAAAGTTGTAGTTCTGGTCTGCCTGGTGACATCACCAGGTGTTCAATAAGACAACAGGAAGAGGAGTCTTCCAAACGTTCCTGCCAGTAACGGTTACTTTGAAGTTATCCCCTCTGTAATCAGACCATTCCCAGAAGAGAAAATATCACTTCAGTCAGTTTCAATAAAAATTAAAAAACAGGAATCTGCATAATTATTTGTATAGATTATTGGTCATAGAAACAGCTTCACTGGCTGTCAAACCTAGTCACACAACATTGTTCCTTGAGGTGAAGAACTGAACTAAATCTAATATTAATAATGATGTTTGTTGTGTTTTCATCTATCACTGATCATAGTTCTCAGGTAGAATGGCACAAAACAATACAGTGTCAAAATCAGTGTATATATATATATATATATATATATATATATATATATATATATATGTGTGTGTTTTCTCTTTCTCACTGTGTATCAGAGCATTTGAAACGCATTTGAAATCTAGCGCGTACAGTACAGATATCCATTCCCATCGGTGATGTTGTTAATCAGTTCAAGCAACTTTACTAGGAAGCTGTTCCAGCGCTGGATGAGGCAAGGCTCTATAAATACAACAGACGGACACTAAAAGGTCTGTAGCGTAATAGTTATGTCATAGGGTGACATGGGACTGGCTGAACTTGGAATCTCCAGTCCCGAAATGAACGCCGGTGAGTGGACTGACCTTTGTGGCACTGCGGTAAATTCCCGGTCACCGCAGCCCTGTTTGGCTCAGTGCCTGTCCCAGACTCGCCACAGGGTCTCCAGGAATGTGTCACTAATGGGACCCTGCGCCAAATCAAGTGCACTTCCCACCACCAGCTTGGCGCACTACACACTGGGACACACTTTAAAGGGGACTTTCTACAGTTGTGTCGTAAGCTGATGTATGTTTAAACATAATAGGAAATGGAAGTGTCATTGGAGTCTCCTGCCACCTGAGCTAATAGTCTGTCCGGATTGGTTTCAACCAACTGGGCACATGCCTCTGCCTGGCAGTATTATACCAGTATTAATGAAACGTAAAATTCCCCTGAGGGTGTTGACGGACAGCACTTTCAGGAACGGCAGCATGTCATGTCACACGTTTGAGATGTTTTAAGATGTATTTGGCCATGGCTGCAGAGCCGGCCCTAGGCATAAGCGACATAAGCGGTCTCTTAAGGTCCCCGTCCACTAGGGGAGAGGGGGCCCCCAAATCAAATTTTGCAGAGGGCCCCCAAAAGGCTAGGGCCGGCACTGCGTGTGCATAACAGGGCCACTCTGCTCCTTGGCCTTCTTACATCTCAGCCACTCTACTACAGCCTTGGCCGGGTGGTTGTAATGCTGAAAGGTGAACTTTCGTTTAGGTCTTCGGGTTTTCTTCAGTGTCTTTTCTGTGAATTATTCCATAAGTCAGCCCAGTTCTTGACGATGGCAAAAAAACTGTCAGAATTGCCACAGGCTTCTTGGTAGCCTGTCAGATTAGTCAATCAATTGTTTTTTGTTTTTCTGTAACGCTTCATTGTAGGAATATGACAGAAATCTGGAATCCTGGAAAACAAGGGATTTGCTTTCCTGGTGGTTGTGCAAACCTACCTGGGCATCCACCTGGATGTGTCAGTTTTGCGAGGAGAACCAGCGGACCAATGAGCTCCAGGTTCTGTATATATTAGGATCCCCGTTTGCACTGTCCCTGGGGTCCAAACCTCCCGAGACCTGAACCGGTCCAAACCGCATTTGCTAACTATTGTCCAAGTGTTTACTACCCATACTCCTTACATCTAGGCTACCAGAATGACGCATGCAACCACTATGGGAAATATATGCTTTAGATGTTGATACGAATCAAACCATTGTGCCAACATTTAAATCAACATTTAATTCAACCACAATGTTGAACCTTGTGGCAGTTATTGTGGCAGTTATTGTGGCAGTTATTGTGGCAGTTATTGTGGCAGTTATTTCCGTAACTGTTTTAAGCTGTTGGCTTTTTGGTGAAAGTACAGATGATTATGGGGACAGAATGAGAACTAGATTAGCTAGCATTAATCCGGATTAACTGACAACAAATTAAATTAATCCCAAAATTATTTTTATTACAACCCCAAATGCCCCCCAAACCTTTGCTCTGGTGGATTGTGTGATCTAGTTACATAATGTGTCAAAGAAAGCTTGAGTGTAATCCACTGAACAGATGAGGACAGGCAAACAACATGAGGACTTTGTCCCAAATAGCATTATGTACTCAAAAAAAGGTTATCCAAAGAAACATTTGCTCTGGATTTCTGAGGTGTTCAGTTTTTTTAATTGTTCTTTGAGGAACTACTAAAAGGAGTTCTTTGAAATTTGCATTCACATGTTTCCATAAAAAGCTTCCAGAGGTTCCCTTGCAGTGCCAATCAAATACCACTAAAAGATCTCCCCATGACCTTCTTATTGTTCTTTTGTTTTTTCTATGGTGAGAAGTAATGCCTTATAGGCTCCCTGTGGTGATGTGGCTTCCATGGTGATGTGGAACATCCCAGAACCAGCTGTCGGGTTGATTTGTCCGTTACGTAGTTTCTCCGCCCTGTAGGTCTGAGTAAAGGGGGCTCTGTATTAATTAGATAAATACATTTAGCAAATCAGCCACTGCTGGCACAACACAGAGGAACCAGCTGTCTACTTAACGGGCCAAAAATGAGAGACAAAACAGAAAGAGGACACACATGCAAACGAGCACACACACACGTATGCACAAATGTACTCACACACAACATGCACACACAAACACTGTCAAACAAACACACACACACACACTGACATAAGGCTTTGCGACATCACATGTTATTTGTTCCCTGGCATCCTCAGGGTTTGACCATTACAGTAAATTGTAGCTTGGATAAGCACATGCACAGACAGTGGGTTGGATTTATAAACCAAATAAAAAAACGTACAGACGAGAAAAGAAAATGATTACACTGGGATATTTTCCATGCCCTGTGTCCTAAATGGCAACGTGTTCACTATATAGGGCACTACTTTTGACCAGATCTCAATGGCCCGTGGCCAAAAGTAGTGCACTACAGAAGGAATGGGGTGCCATTTTGGGTGTCTTGGTGCTTTAACGTGCCGGATATTCCAGCCGCTGTGTTATGAGTTAGATGGATCTATACAAATCAAGTGACGGTGCTTGAACAGTAAAGTCCATATACAGGCATGGTCATGCACCAATACAATACATCTATGTCCAAACAGACCTGTGAAACCAGACTATGGATTACGCAAAGGCCCCAAGTGACCTCTAATGGACCCCATATTTTATCAGAGCCCCACCGACCCTGTGAGGTGAGGGTCCCATAATGAGTGTCGGGTGCCATTTTGGACAAACTCTGTGTTGTTGTTTCATGTCGTGTGTCTCCCGTAGGAACACGAGACGCTGCTTATCAGCACAGAGCAATTCTATCGTTAAGAAACACGACACATTTCATTGGTCAGGATGGCAGATGGATACAAGGTTTTCTAGTAGGACTCCCAAATGGTGCTATGTTCCCTTCTTGCCCTACTTCTGACCATAGCCTCACAACAGGCCTAGTACACTAAAAACAGACATGGGTTGCCATTGCGGTGGTAGTCAGACAGGAGGTTCATAATGAGAATGATCTTCGCAGATGGCGTGTTTATCACCCTGGTTGATGGAAGACCACCCCAAGCAGACCAGACAGGGACATCGCATTGCGTGGGCGGCTTCCTGCAAAGCCATTGGAGCATTTGACCAGCAACAGAACGGCTGTTAGATCAAATCCCCCAGTACCAGCAAGGTGAAAGATCTGTTGTTGGTTGTGACTGTTAACACAAATGGCTCCCCAAAGTCTGGAGGTGGGCGGGGGGCTCTCTAAACTGGTTGGGGTGAAAGCAGAAGTAAAATTTTCTGTTGGACCTTGTTTGCAGTCGACAACTTAAAAGTGTTTAAAAATTGTACACTTAATACATAAAAAACTGCTTGTGTTATAGATGTGATACCTTCACAATATATTTTCAAGAATTTTCTTTGGTCAGATTAAGGAGGGAATATAATCTGGATTAGGTCATATATATGCGTCACTAGGCCTTTAGAAAGACTCCTGCTCTAATTTATGAAACCACTCTCTCAGCCTGTCTCTCTCTCCCACAGACACAGTTTGGGTCCCAGTGGTGACTGCATTTTTAAAAGATAGGACAATGGTTAAAGATATATTCTGTGATTTCTGACCAAAGGTAGTTAAAGTGGTGCTGTTGAGCCAGAATGGGTCCCCAGAAATGGTTTACTAAAGTCATATATGTGTCGACATGTGTCCCCTTGTTGTCAAAACCACTTGTTTTCTAACATGGAGTTTCATGGAAAACTGCATAATCTTCCTAGGCATATGGCTAACATAAACTTGATCTTCAATTAGCAAGCCGCCCCAATCAAAAAACCCTGACTGTGTAGCGACCTCTAATGGACACAGATGATACACCACATGCAAGTGGGACAGACTGCTAGAGCAATGTTCCCCAGCGACTGTTCCGGGTGCTCTTCAAGTACAAAGAACGCAAAATTAAGCGAAATCAGGGGGACAGTAGCAGTAGATAGTATTAAACACAGCATTTGATTAAAAGGCCTTGAAATTATGTTAACTGGTAGGACTACTACACCCTAGCGAATATTGAACTACATTGTTTTAGGTGGCCACAAGATGGCATCCTTGGTCAACCTTCCTTCAAACCTAAACGCCAAATGTGGGAGTAGGCTACTTAAAGGTTCTGTTTGTGCATAACACGCTGGGGTTCATTATCTTGTGCCTTGATCAAAATACAATTTTACCAAAGAAGTCATGAGAAAAAATTCATATTAGAAATAATTAAAGTTAATTGTGTAGTCATGGTTGCCACATTTCTTAATTAATGATATTACTAATCTTGAGAGGATTAGAGGATATCTGTGAAGAGAAACACAACGCTGATTTGATCGTTCTGCAGGGCAAACGGCGTAGACCATGTGGCTGGTGCATTGATTATATTATATCCTTATATTTTGTGAGCTACTAGCAGTCTAATCACGCAAAGTCAAATACTGGGTGTTTGTAAATAAACGCGATTCCACGGATTCTGACGTGCATTACGTGGGAGCTGTCCATAGTGCTGAAATGCGCTCTGCACACCACAAGAGCATAATCAATGGAGACATCACGGAGGGAGGGGATGACACAGCCATAATGAAATTTAGGAAAAATGTAGCTGTGCACATACATTTTTAGCTATGTAAATAATACATCTGCACATACTAAACAAACTCCTCAGAAACAAGAATGAAATGTAAAAGTTGCATGGCATAATCTGACCACGTGGCGGCACTCGGCGCATACAGCATGTTGGGCTAGGCAGCAGAACGACAGAATCTCAGTCTGACATGCTTAAACATTCGTTTTGCATTATGTGATGTAGAAAAACATGATATGGCTATTAGTATTAACCAAATTGTTATGATTAATATAATTACTATTATCATAATTACATAAGCACACTGCATGCCGATATCATCTGTAAGGGACATGTAAACTTCTACAGAAGGATATTTTACATATTTTAGGAATCAATATCTTCATTATTCAATAAATTGATGTTTTACGTTATATTGAATGATTAAAGCGAATGGAATAAAGCAAATCTTTGAATAAAAACTAAAGACAATCTATATAAAATGTCACCATTACGCTTAATTGTATATATAAATGGGGAGGGTTTTCCCGCGCTCGTGTAAAGGAGTCGTGATGATTCTCGCTCTTATTGGGGGATTGCTCTATTTCGAATTAGCATAAAGGACGCAACTGGCAAAGGATCCACTTGGGGGCACGCTGGTGATGCGTCATAGCCCTCGGTGAAAGACAGAAGAAAAGAAAAAAAAAATATCGACAAACCAGCAAGTTAATGCGTACCAATGGCAACGAAACCATTCGTGTTCTCAGAACGGAGCACAAACGTGCTACAGGTGATCCGAGGCATGAACATTGGAATCGGAGGTATCTGGGGACCCAAGTTTCATAAACAAGCAACGAATACGTTCCGAAGAAACTTGGTATGGTGTAGTAGCAGTTTAAGTACTACACTGTGGTAGAGAAGAGCGCACGATTTTACCTCGTCAATTATAGAGACCGTGAAACAGACCGGAAAGTGAGCGCGAGGGATGAAACAAGACCAAGTTGGAGAAGAAATAACCATCTACCGCGGAGAAGCCAGCAGTCTTGCGCACCGCCAGGAAATCACTGGGAGAAAAGTTCGCCTTTGTCTTCCGCACAGCGTAAGTGACCTAAGAAACAGCCACATACATGTGCAGTGACAGTATTATAGGTGGTGCAGAGATATCGGTTTAAAGGAAAGGAAGAAAACATTGGGAACAACAACAGCAGTAGTAGCACATCGTTATGGATACGGGGGGCTCTTCCGGGCTGGCGAAGTCTGCCGCCGTAAAACTGTCTGAGATGGGAGAAAGAACGAAACAGTTTGGCAACGCGATGAAAGCGCCCGACCATCAAAGACGGATTATTTTAGTGATCGTCTGCGTGGCCCTGCTTCTAGACAACATGCTCTACATGGTTATAGTTCCAATCATTCCCGACTACCTTGCTGATTTAGAGATCGAGCAAGCAGAGCACGTCCACATAGACATCCATGCTAATGTTTCAGTTAACAGCACTATGAGCTCAGCCGAGGCTAAAAGCAACAAGGACAATTTAGACGTCCAAATAGGAGTACTTTTTGCATCAAAGGCTATCCTGCAGCTTTTGGTGAACCCATTGTCAGGAACTTTCATAGACCGCGTTGGATATGACATTCCACTCCTAATTGGACTAACGGTCATGTTCTTTTCCACATGCATATTTGCTTTCGCTGAGAACTACGCAACGCTGTTTTTTGCCCGTAGTTTACAAGGACTGGGCTCAGCTTTCGCAGACACCTCTGGAATTGCCATGATCGCAGATAAATTCACTGAAGAATCGGAGAGAAGTAAGGCTCTCGGCATCGCACTGGCGTTCATCTCTTTCGGGAGCCTGGTAGCGCCTCCCTTCGGGGGTATCCTATACGAGTTTGCTGGCAAAAGAGTGCCGTTCATCGTTCTAGCCGTGGTCTGCCTTATTGACGGGATTCTGCTTTTGACAGTGATAAAACCGTTCTCGAATATGACTAGAGACAACATGCCGGTGGGTACTCCCATTTACAAACTCATGGTTGACCCGTACATAGCTGTCGTTGCGGGCGCACTGACTGTGTGCAACATCCCGCTGGCCTTCCTGGAGCCAACCATAGCCAACTGGATGGAGAGCACCATGCATTCAACTAAGTGGCAAATGGGATTGTGCTGGCTTCCCGCTTTCTTCCCCCACGTGCTGGGTGTGTATATTACCGTCAAATTGGCATCCAAGTATCCTAATCTCCAGTGGTTCTACGGAGCCTTGGGTATGGTTATAATAGGGGCCAGCTCGTGCACCGTTCCGGCGTGCAAAACATTCGGCCAGTTAATTGCCCCGTTGTGCGGCATATGTTTTGGCATCGCACTTGTAGACACCGCGCTGTTGCCTACTCTCGCATTTCTGGTCGACGTGCGTCATGTGTCGGTGTACGGCAGTGTCTACGCTATAGCTGATATATCATATTCTGTCGCGTATGCCATGGGTCCCATCGTGGCTGGTAATATAGTTCACAACTATGGGTTCGTCCAACTCAACCTGGGCATGGGCCTAGTCAATGTCCTGTATGCACCTGCCCTCCTGTTGCTCCGCCGAGTTTGCCAAATGAAACCGTCCTACTCCGAGAGAGATAATCTGTTGGTGGACGACGATGAACCCGAGGGACTGTGTGATACTATAAAGATGGAGGAGCGGCGGGGCAAGAAGAAGAGTTACAGTTCAGCGGGCAACTGCTTGCCAGTGGTGGTGGATGAGAACGGAGGGTTCGACTCGTTTAGAGCACAAACACACGCCTCTTCAGACGAGTCCTTTGGTCCAGAGTACAGTTAGAATTCTGAGAATACATTTAGAATATTCATAATACACTATCACTATACTGCTGCACGACTTAGAACGTTCCAGAATACATAGCGAAAGATCCAGCTTGCTCAGCTTGCGTTTAGAGTTAGGACACATTCTGTTCAGAGTTCGGACATGAGAACTTGCCCAAAGGGGAGGGTAGACCGTCACTTCACTATTTCATATACTGACGTGCAATATACAAATACCCAATCACCTAATCATGATTGTGTGACCAGTTTTCAAAGTCCATTTCATTTGACTGTAATTTCATCGTATTTGAAGTCTTCTATGTAGCCTATGTAATGTTTTTTTTTCTTCAAATTGGAGTATTGTGAGAGGTCTATCAAATACAGTTGACTTTGTGTGCATAACTACTGCGGAGTATTGTATAAAAGGTAAATAGATAAATGTATGTACAAGATTATATTGATATAATAAATATAAGACCAACGGTCAACGCATCAATAGACCACTGATCACAAAACAAACTATTTTTCTTAATACCGTTGACCTATTGACTATAATTGGCATTTTTATTTTTGTAATTCAAAATGGCCTTTTCATTTCCATATTTTATTTTGAAACGTTATTGTGTCCTCCTTATACCATATTTTAGGGATGTTTTATTTTACAGAAAATGTAGTGTAATATAAACAAAAGCGTTTTGTAGATATGTGTAGATATTTACAGTGTACATTCGAAATTGTATGTAGGCCTATGCATTTGAGTGTGTGCGTGATGTATGCGTGTATGTTGAAACGGTTTATTGTCAAACGTAAAGACCTGAGTATCCGTAGTAGCTCAATAATAACTTCACAAATTGAGCAGATATATGTTAATTTATCGACAATAATTATAATAAAATTTTATTTCAATATAAGGTTGTTGTGTCTTGTTATTTAAATTGACTTAGTAAAATCCTTTTGCCTCTTCAGTTTTAAATTGAACGATTTGGTTTGGTTTCTGTGGGTAAAGAATGCTGGTCGAAGGCGTTGAAGATACTGAAGATATACACCAGAAATACAGTATAAGCCTGACAATACCTGATTAAGGTAATAAAGTAATGAATGAACACTTCCCTGACGTTATTCCAGTGTCTACAACCTAACAGCTCAATGGACACAAATTTTGTGCGAAATCGAGATTTCCGTGTTAACGTTTTGAAGTCAGAGATTAGTGCGAACGTTACAGCTATACTCTACTGTAAATATAGTATGAAAACAGTTGGTCCGATGAGCCCTTGAGCAAGGCACTTCACCCTAATCCCTTCATTATTATGTTGCTACGAAATGGAGCGTCTGATAAATCACTGACGGATAAATGTAGGTGCAGGATTTAAAAATGATCCGGCTGGGTGTAAAGATTACTTAATTAATCACACGTGCAATTACGCCCAAGAGTAGAGACAGAGGGGGAGAGAGTGAAAGGGAGCATATCATATTCTTACTATTTAGGAATATTTTAGCTCACAGTATAATGCAATGTTCACGTGCGTGATTGTGGGACGAGGCGCTGTCCAGGGATCTGAAAGTTGGCACTGTTGCGCTTTTAAAATGTCTCGCTGCAGACGACCTAAAGGGTGAACGGTTCTTACGAAATTGTTCTCACCACAAACCATTATACAATTATTCTTTCCTTTGCGTTCTCAGACTCTGAAAAAGACCGCATTTACTTCTGACAGACCCTGAACGCCAGGATATAGTAACATAGTAACACCCGACTTGTATCCCAACCTTGTTGTACAAAAAGGGGGCTGGGGGGAAGCAAAGCAAGCTGTCAAATAATATGTTCCACGAATGGATTTCGATGGGAGGAGTTTGCTGCCTGCGGGGGTAGAAAGAGACAAACACCTAGAGCATCTTTACTAAGCAGACGCGCTTTAAAAGTCAAAGCTTTGCCATGGGTGTGAGCTAGGCTTGGGTATGGTGGAGAGAGGGGAAAACATTCCTTCGCCTCAAATGAGTTATATCATGGGAGTGCTAAGCACGGACCCGGGACACTTAGTTATCTTCTTGCAAGCCTTTTTTACCCATTGAGTACTGAAGCAAGGCATCCACTGCTCAGGTAAGATTACATGTTTTCCTTTCCTTTATAATTCACAAATATTTCTAGTTCAGTCAGTTTACCGGTGCATTATGTGCTTAGTTTGGTTTGCTCGGAAGAAGAATGCTTTTCTGGTTTATAACACTTGGAAAAAAAGTGTTGGTGGTTGTGTTCCTATAAACTATGAACGCAGTAACATAATCTATGATTATATTTAACAGTAATCCATATCGACAACGGGTGATATTATATTCATTTTAAATCTAATTTGTAATTACAACTACTCGGTGACAATTATAAATTAGCAATCTTCAGGCTCGACTTTTCCCGTAATTGCCTTTTTCATTCATGTCAATAATGTGGATGTGCGGACTTCGTGCAGAAGGCTGAACTTCAATCAACTCGTGAGTGTGTCTACAGTACTTCCACCTGACTGATTCAGACCGGATGACAGCATGCCCATCCTGGAGGGACAGCGACCAAAAGGCCGCAGGGAAAGCTACGTATGAAACTTATATTATTTCTTAACATCCTTGCTTTATCTCTGTGGGAATATTATGAAATACCTTTGTCTGCCAATACGGAGAATGTAAATACTGAGAAGATAGTCACATATTTGTATAAAACCAGAAGAAGGTAGATAACAACTTGTTCGTTGTTATGGAAAGTATCGTTGCCGATCCGTTTTTTTATTTAATTTTATTTTTACGTGGCATTTACCACAATTCTGTACTAAATATGTAGTTATTTTCGCACATTATATTCTTTAAGCATTCAGCCGTTAATTGAACACGAGGTCCAACCTTATTCAACCAAACTTTTCACACTCAGCCTCCAAATTGGAGAGATGCTGGGGCTGTCTCTTCTTGTCTTGCTCAAGTACAAAACGAAATGTTTCACTTTGCAGCCTCGGGAATCGTTGAAACCGGTCCGTCCGGTTCTGGAGGGGGAGAGATGGTCTTATTGGTAGGCTTTTTGTCGATGTTCGTAAGCACATTTATTGAGTAAATGTTTTGTTTACGTGAAATGAAAGAGTAACGCACATTAGACTATCATTAGACAACAGTATGCAGCAGCTATCTTGAAATCCAATCCAAGACAAAGGTGTTGTCCGTGGTTCTGAAACGAGCTTAGCTTTGAAACGTATTATTTATTGCTGTGTCCTTATACTGACCGCTAGGGGCAAAAGGGGAATTGACAGACTGGTTATTACACATCTGTAACCACAACCGGAAAACAAAAAAATAAAACTCTCTAATAGTGGATGAAGAATAAACAAGTATTTTCGACTTCCTATCCAGTTTGGGTGATGGCCGTTTTCAGACGATATCACGAAAATTCAGGGACTAGGAATTCCACAAATGGGCCACATTCTAGTAGTTACTCAATAACTCTTTTACATGAAAACAATAATGTTTTTCTATTGCATAGGAAAACACACAGGTTCTACAAAATGTGACAATTTCGGCGGCGAAGAAAACGGGTAAGACAAGCGCCTTTCATGAACTGACTTTTCGGTTGCCTAAGCAGTTTTGCCATAGCTGCGGCAGTTAACACCGCGCCATTGGTTTAGGTTTATTCACGGCGAATATAAGTGAAGCACGTTTGTCTGGTGTGACACAGGAATTGTCCCCTGGGGTCAATTAAGTGAATTTAATTTAACTCAGAACCATGTGATTCTAATGGATCTAACCAGAGAGTGGCCGTTCTTCAAATTCCGAGTTAAAATATTACCAGTCTTAATCCCATTTTATTAAATTAACCATTTGGGTAATCCACATCACACTAGCCTTGGTGACAGAACATACTCAAATATATCAGGCCCAACTGTAACACATAATTAGTCAAAACTCAACACACCGACTCCCACTCCAGATGCATTTAATATTCATTTAATTTATTCTGAAATAATCATAGCTGTTTTGACCATTTTCATATCCCAGAGGGTGCTGTGAAATTCATTCTCAACGTGGCTTGAAGCGGTTCAAATAAATAATTCAACCTGGTTCTAAGAAGACAAGCTTTAAAGAGAACTTCAGGAAGCAAATTAGAGATTCAATGATCAAATTAATAAATAAATGCCTACAAACAGGAAAACAGCTTCCTCACAATGATAAACAAATTTGTCCTGTTATTTGTAGATTTGTATCACAGACCATCACTATAAAAAGCAACCATAGTCAATTGTTAAAGCAAAATGGGCTTTGTTATCAAACGTACAGTGGATATAAAAAGTCTACACACCCCTGTTATGCCAGGCTCTTGTGATGTAAAAGAATTAGACAAAGATAAATAATGTCAGACATTTTTCCACCTTTAATGTGACGTATAACGTGAACAATTCAATTGAAAAACAAACTGAAATCTTTGAGGGGGGAAAATTACAAATGAAAAACTCACAATAACCTGGTTGCATAAGTGTGCACACCCTTAAACTAATGCTTTGTTGAAGCACCTTTTGATTTTATTACAGCACTCAGTCTTTTAGCATGGCACATCTTGACGTGGCAATATTTGCCCACTCTTCTTTGCAAAAGCACTCAAAATGTGTCAGATTGCGAGGACATCTCCTGTGCACAGCCCTCTTCAGATCACCCCACAGATGTTCAATTGGATTCAGGTCTGGGCTCTGGCTGGGCCATTCCAAAATGTTAATCTTCTTCTGGTGAAGCCATGCTTTTGTGGATTTAGATGTGTGCTTTGGGTCGTTGTCATGCTGAAAGGTGAACTTCCTCTTCAGCTTTGTAACGGACGCCTGAAGGTTTTGTGCCAAAATTGCCTGGTATTCGGAACTGTTCATAATTCCCTCCACCCTGACTAAGGCCCCGATTCCAGCTGAAGAGAAACAGTCCCAAAGCATGATGCTGCTACCACCATGCTTCACTGTGGATATGGTTATTCTTTGGGAGAAGTGCAGAGTTGTTTTTGCGCCAAACATACCTTTTGGAATTATGGCCAAAAAGTTCAACCTTGGTTTCATCAGACCATAACACATTTTCCCACGTGCTTTTGGGAGACTTGATGTTTGTTTTTGCAAACTTCAGCCGGGCTTGGATGTATTTCTTTGTAAGAAAAGGCTTCCGTCTTGCCACCCTACCCCATCGCTCAATCATATGAAGAATACAGGAGATTGTTGTCACATGTAGCACAAAGCCAGAAATTCCTGCAGTTCCTTTAATGCTGCTGTAGGCTTCTTGGAAGCCTCCCTGACCAGTTTTCTTCTTGTCTTTTCATCTATTTTAGAGGGATGTCCAGTTCTTGGTAATGTCTCTGTTGTGCCATATTTTCTCCACTTGATGATGACTGTCTTCACTGTGTTCCATGGTAAATCTAATGCTTTGGAAATTATTTTGTACCCTCTTCTCCTGACTGATATCTTTCAACAATGAAATCCCTCTGATTCTTTGGAAGCAATCGGCAGACTATGGCTTTTGCTCTGAGATGCAACTAAGAACAGCGGAACATTATTTATGGTTAATCAGAGTCACTTTAAATGATGGCAGGTGTGTAATGACTTCTATTTAATATGCGTTTGAATGTGATTGGTTAATTATGAACACAGCCACATCCCCAGTTATAAGAAGATGTGCACACTTATGCAACCAGGTTATTGTTTGTATTGTTTGTATTTTTCATTTTTCCCCCTTGAAGATTTCAGTTTGTTATTCAATTGAATTGTTCACATTATAGGTCACATTAAAAGTGGAATAAGTTCTGAAATGATTTATCTCATTCTTTTACATGACAAAAACCTGGCATTTTTAAAGGGGTGTGTAGACTTTTTATATCCACTGTAATTGATGTGCTGTACAACCCTGTTTCCAAAAAAGTTGGGACCCTACGTAAAATGCAAATAGAAACAGAATGCAATGATGTGCAAATCATGTAACCCCAAATTTAATTGAAAACAGTACAAAGACAATATATCAAATGCTGAAAATGAGAATGTTATTGTTTTTGGAAAAATACATGCCCATTTAGAATTTGACACCAGCAACAAGTTTCAAAAAAGTTGGGACAGGGGCATGTTTACCACTGTGTTGCATCACCTCTTTTAACAATACTCTGTAAGCATTTGGGAGGAGACCAACTGCTGTTGTTTTGAAAGTCAAATGTATTCCCATTCTTGCTTGATATAGGATTTCAGCTGCTCAACAGTTTGGGGTCTCCTTGACCGTATTTTGCATTTCACAATAAGCCAAATGTTCTCAGTGGTGATAAGTCTGGTCTGCAGGCAGTCCAGTTTAGCGCCCAGACTCTTTTACAATGGAACCATGCTGTGGTAATGGCCTACGTGTAGAATGTGGTTCGGCACTGTCTTGCTGAAATAAGCAAGGCCCTGAAAAAGACGTTGTCTGGGTGGCAGCATATGTTGCTCCAAAACCTGTATATATTGTTCAGCATTAATGGTGCCTTCACAGATGTGCAACACAGCCATGCCATGTGCACTAATGCACCCCCATACCATCACGGATGTTGGCTTTTGTACTGTGTGCTGATAAGATGCCTGATGGTCCCTTCCCTATTCAGTCTGGAGGACGCGGCGCCCATGATTCCCAAAAATAATTTCACATTCATATTAGTCAGACCAAAGGACCGTTTTACACTTTGCCTTAGTCCATCATAAATGAGCTATGGCCCAGTTTATGTGGCGGCGTTTCTGGATCTTGTTTTCATATTGTTTCTTATTTGGATCGTAGCGTTTTAATTTGCATTTGTGTATGCAGCGACGTGCTGTGTTCACAGATTATGGTTTTTGGAAGTGTTCCTGAGTCCATGCAGTGATTTCCACTACAGAATTGTATCTGGTAGTAATGCATTGCCGTGTGAGGGCCCAAAGATCACAGCCATCCAGAATCGGTTTTCGGCCTAGTCCCTTATATATAGAGATTTCTCCGTATTTTCTCATGTTTTTTAATGATATTATATACCGTAGATGAGATCCCCATACTCTGTATAATTTTATCTTAAATTGTTGCACTATTTGCCCACGCAGTGTTTCACGGAGTGGTGATCTTCTCCCCATCCTCACTTCTGACAAACCCATCCTCTCTGGAATGATTTTTTAATACCCAATCATGTTACTGACCTGTTGTTGACCTGTTATTCAACCAGGTTTAGTTTTTTTAGTATTATACAACATTTATATTATTTTGTTGCCCTTGTCCCAACCTTTTCAAAAACTTTTTACCAGCATCACATTCGAAGTGGGCATATTTTGTGGATTGATGCTTTTGATCTCCAAACTGCTAGGTCCTACCCAAGGTGCCGGTACCACCCCTGAAGGAGACCCTGGATAAGTACCTAACCAGTATAAAGCACCTTGTGGAGGAGGAACAGTACCAGAAGACTAAAGCTATTGTGGAGAAGTTTGGAGAACCAGGGGGCACCGGAGACCTGCTCCAGAAGAAGCTGCTGGAGAGGAGTGAAAAGACATATAACTGGGTACATGATAATCTTTCTCCACAAACTGTCTTCGTAGTCTCTCTTCATCATGTTTTAACCTATAACAAAATAGTCCGATTTGGAATAAAATATTCACATTTGGTTTGCCATTTTCCCCCACATGTGTACAGTACGCCTTGCCAGCGTATTTTATTATAATTCTAGTGTGTACATCAATTATTATTTACTTAGCTGACCCAGGTGTAGTTCAGAGCATGCAACGCCATCCTTGTGGTCCAATGGGGAGCCGGGACAAAAACATAAATGTACTGTACGGATTCACTATTGTAAGTTGCTCTGGATCAGAGTGTCTGCTAACTGTTGTCAATACACAATGTCAGGCCATGTGAACTGTGTGCCGTTAACTGAAAGCCAAACAATATTCTTTTGTAAAGCACCGAAGACCTACCTTTAAAGACTTCTAGGTCTCTGCCTTATGATCGAAGACACTATCAACGCCATGAATGCCCCGATACATAGAACCCATCAATAACAGCTGGCAAAGGAAGGAGGAAAGGACTTAAGCTGTGGCTATAGATCTATCAGACCGTGCCCATTGGTTTCTGGAGGACCAATCCATCAATGGCCACTTAGATGATCAGTCAGTCCTAAATTAAAGTAGCTCCCTGATATTTATCAAACTCCCACTCCCCTCCTTTCTGTCCTCTTGACGTTCTGTCCTCCAAATCTATGCCTCTCTTCCACATCCCGCCTCTCCTTTTCTCACCGCCTCTTCTCCTCTACTCTCCTCCATGTCCCCACCTCTCCGTCTCCGTCTCCGCCTCCCTTCCTCTCCTCCACATCTCTGCCTCCCCTCTCCTCCACATCTCTGCCTTGCCTCCCCGCCTCTCCTCTCCTCCCCACCTCTCCCCTCCCCCACATCACTTCCTTTCCTCTACACCACGTTTCCGTCTCTCCTCTCCTCCACGTCTCCGCCTCTCCTTAACGTCTTTGCCACTCCTCCTCTGCTCCCTCCATCTGTGTCTCTATCCACTCCACCTCTCCTCCTCTACTTCATGTCTTGTCCTCTACTCCTCAAGTCTCTTCCCGTCACTCTCTCCTCCTCTCCTTTCCTCCTCTCCTTTCCTCCTCTCCTTTCCTCCTCTCCTTTCCCCTCTGCTGTTCTCTGCTATCCATCAACCTCCCACTCCAGCACCATCCTGTCTCCTCTCCATCCTCAGATCTTTGTAATGCCCATATCAGGAGTAAAACTGATACTTTTATTTTGTCTCTGTCTCCTCCTCTCTCTGGTCTTCTCTCTCTATATTAGGTGTATGACTATTGGCTTGAAGACATGTATTTGAACCAGAGATTAGCCCTACCAGTTAACTCCAATCCTGCCATGGTATTCCCAAAGCAAAACTTTAGAGATCGCAAAGATTCACTCAGGTATGTTACGTGACTCTGTTGTCTGTCCAAAATACACTTCATAGCCGTGAAATGAATACAGCTATTTGCAGGACCCAGAACACAAAGACATAATAATGCATTATAGACCTTTTGAGACTGGGAGTTGTTCCTAACAGCACAATAGCGGCTTAACCATAATGAGGGAATTTCATTCATTGAGGAGATTATGCAGTCATTTTCTCAATCAGATTATAGTCTTTTGACTGTCAACCAGTTGAATTACATTTGACAAGTGGAATAACGTTCATGATGTTCATGACTCGAATAACCAAATAATTGACCAGACGTTAGGACTTTGATACAAAGCTAGTATAGACTGTACTCAGTCAGATCTGGTCTTACTGGAGTCTTTCAGATAATGATAATAAAATAATTAATGATGTTTTTTTTTTGTCAGGTTATTGTTTGTTTATCAATTCATGTTTGTTACATTTGCCAATGAAACTGACAAACCATTTATGCAAACTTCAGTGACCTTGTTTTCACACTGGCTTCCTTGAAGGAAGATGGAAAAACACAATATCTGATCCATGTTCAGGCAGAGCAGCCCGATCGGTGGTCTTATAGTGAATTAAAACCCCCATGAAATAAAATAAAAAGCAAATAAGGTACGAGGGGGTGTGGCCATATACCACACCCCCTCGTGCCTTATTGCAAAAAAAATGTATATCTTGTAATTACATTGCTGCTGGTGAAACACAATACTTTAGCTTTCTGTCTTGTGCAACAGACCTGACTCGTTGAGAGATTTACAACAGCATTAAGGCCTGTTACCAAACCAGATCTCCATCAGATTTACAGGCAACACGTCACTTTTTTCACATCAGCAGTGGATTCATACAGTGGACGCCCGAAACCCTGAGGAGCTTGTGGTACTAAAATGGATGGTCACAGAAAGTATCAGTAGCCAGTCTAAATCATCTCTCCTCTAAATCTCTGCCTCTTATTAAATAAGCCAGCTTGCCTGCCTGCCTGCTAACACAACACAGGAGCACTCATGGACACACACACACACACACACACACACATGAGCAGCCAGACCCTGGAGTGTGCTGTGCATCCCCATTAGCTTTTGTCAGCTCATGCTGAGCTAAGTGAATACTTCCAGAGGCCCCAGGACCCTAACAGACCGACAGAAACACTTATTAGATTGGGAGTGACAGGACCAAGCAGTCCACTGAGACCACTGACCGGCTCGGTTTGGATGCGGGGGTGTGCAGAAGTATATCTATGTGTGAGAACCTTAGCATGTGTGTGTGTGTGTGTGTGTGTGTGTGTATTGCCCAGTCCGTATATTGATCGGGGGCTGGCTGAACACAGTAACGATGGGACAAATGACAGAGTACACCCAGGATGACATTGCCGTGTTTCCTCCATATTGAGAAATATATACGCACGCACGCACGTGCACACACACACACACACACACACACACACACACACAGACACACACAGACTATGCAGCTCTGTAATAAAGCGCAAATGTGATTACGGTTGAAGTGATGGGGGAGGCATTGTAGTACCATGAGGAACACGGACCAACATCCTGTTTACAGTAACAACCTGTAGCAGCCTTTATTACCACGTGTGTTGACGTGTTGACAACGCGCGCGGACCAATTAGACAGGAAGAACTCAGTTATACATGTGTAGCGAAGCGTATGCAGAAGACAAATGTGTAACCGCTTGAGTAACTGTCTTGTTTCCTAAAATCTCTTGTACTTTAACTGACAGAGATAGAGTGTAAAAGATGGAGGATGTTCTCTGCTGAAAGAGGCGGGAATGGAAGCCATGCTATAGGGGGTATAATGTATGCTGGGGGCAGCAGCTAAACCATCAGACCACCACAGGCCACCTATTATATTATATTTCTTAGGGTAATACACAGTTGAGTTCTAATACTCAGTCAGTGTGGCACCTCAAACTGAGGTAATTGTTGCTGTGTTTTCAGATCAGAATAGCTGGTCAGTTGTCCAACTGGTTGGGAGAGTAACGGGTTTGTGAGAAACGGTTTTTAACAGTGAAATGAATGTTGCTGTCTCTTCAACATGTATTTCTCTTCAATCTCTTCTTAGATTTGCCGCCCACCTCATCACAGGAGTCCTGGAGTACAAGGAGCGCATTGACTCGTAGGTTTTCTTACATGCCTCCACTGTGAGTGTGGCGCATTTATTGAATTCTGTTGCATTCTATTCTATCCGAGTAGATACTGTAGAAACGCTGTGTACAGACCGTCTGGAATGAACACAGCAATAACAGCAAATAACACAGTTATCATAGGAGCCACATGAATCTAAAGCTACATGGACATGGGGCTGTTCACTGCCAACGCCCACATAGCGGTTTTATTCTGTTTAAACCTGTCAAGTTGTTGAGCTGTTTCTCGCACGCTTGTCACAAAGCCACAGGCCTCTCACTCAGGAGTGAATTCACTGGGAAGTGCAGACTGTTTGGTGATCATTGAGGTCCGCTTACGATCATATGGTTGTGTCCGCAATTGCCTGACACGCTTTCACCGGATTCTACTACTGACCTCTCGGGAAAAAAAACACACTGCAGATTTCAGTGAAAGCAGATTGAATTCATCCCACAGAATAAACACACTGTGGAACATTGTTCCCCCTTGAGGTTGTCTGAAGTCGTCTGAGTCCATGTGTCTCTCAGGTATGCCTCCTAACAAGAGAGGTTGTCAGTCACAGTTTATCCCTTAGGTTAGGTGGCAGTGCCTTTTCAATTCTACTCAATTCCAAAAGTTAGCCAAATTCCAATTTCAGCACTTACTCATGGAAAAGGATGTACAGTTACAGTTTCTGTGAAAATTGGAACTTCGTCAGTTGACTGTAAGTCATATGAAATTGAATAGAATACACAGGGCCAGATTGTATTCATATTCAGTATTTTTTCCAGATACAAAAACTGCTCATTCAGAATATGGTCCTGGGACAGGTCAGGGCACTGGGTGGTGATCTGAATCCCAGTCCGATGTGTGTTTCCTGACAGACGGGCGCTGCCTGTGGACTTTGCCCGGGGCCAGCTGGCCGGGACCCCCCTTTGTATGAAGCAGTACTACCGTCTCTTCAACACGTACCGTCGGCCCGGCCTTAAGCAGGACACCCTCATCATCCACCAGCCTGGCTCTTTGGAGCAGGGACACATCATAGTGGCGTGCCAGAACCAGGTCAGAAGGGGGGCTCAGGTCGAGCATCAGACGAATCCCTCCACCCATCCACGTAGGCCCTGGTGAAAGGCACAGCTGTGCCCTAAATAGGGAATAGGGTGTCATTTGGGACGCCTCATTGAAAGTACAGTTTATTAAATGTGACCAAAATTGTGGGTGTTGCAGAGCTTTATTCATTGGGGTGCCTAGTTCGTGTCATGGCTCAGGATTCCGAAAAGTGTGATGGTAATTTAATCGATCAGAACTCTTAAAGGTCAATGATGCCCCCTAGATAAATACCAGATACACTCTCCTACATTCCTAAGAAACAAAGGACAGATACCCTTCTTGGTTTAAGCAGAGGAACATGGTCAGAGTACCTAGTGATGCTCTGGTATTTATACAGACGTGTATCACAATCAAAGAAAATAGCTACTTACCAAGGCAATAGAAAAGCAGACATTTCTCAAATGTACCTTAGTTCAAAACTTCCATAACAAAAGTCTGTAACGCAAATCAAGTGTTTCCTCCCGGCGCCTCTTCCAAGGCCGCCCCCACCCCGGGAAAAGTTCAAGGGTCACTGGCGTAAAATGTCAGGAATGGCGGCATTAGCAACAGTGTGCGGGTCACAGGCTGAGGCGCCGTCGTAAGCATTAACCAGACAGCCGAGTGTTACCCAGGGTCTTCAGACTGGGGTCGTTCATTCGTGTCACTGCCGGCCACCCGGGCATTAGGAAATATCACGGGAAAAGGCTGAAAGGGAGGTGGGAGGAGGAGAGAGTCCTTCCGTACCTGGAGACGACTCCAGGAACTATCAATCAGAGACTCATATTAAGGGGCCGATCCCTGTGGGGAAACAGACGGCTAACTAAATTACCGCTGATTGAATCTGCCACTTTGCTCGAGAGCCTCCTTGAGTCACAAGGACAATTGATCGCGTCCCAGGATGGATGTTTTCAGGCTGCCTCACACATGGCGTCCTACGAGCAGGGCGCCGCAGCTCCTGGGCCGAAGTGCGGTGCACGAAAATAGGAAGTAGTGTGTGATTTGGAGCACGGGATGTGTGCACCGCGGGGGGGTGGGGGGGGGGCATCGTTAACCCATGTCTCACCTACTTTACCTTAATTAGTCAGCAGTGAGGATGGACCCTAATGACGGATCGGTTCTGTGTTGTCAGGTGTGCGTTTTAAAAGGCCTATTGACCCAGCGTGTCTGTTTGAGTGATATGCTGATACGTTCGCTTTCTGGGGAAAAGGGAAGGGAAATTCCAGCAATTCAGTGGCTGCTGGACTGTTGATTTTATTTTATTTGAACATTCAAAATAATAAGAAAACATCTTAAGATTTAAAGTCTTAAAGAATTCTCTATTCCTTACTACCTACTGTAAATGACAATAGTTAAATGTTTCACCAGGACAGGTTTGAAGATGTGGTCTTAAACTATCTGTAAATCCCTGGTGACAGAACAAATACAAGCTAGTTGTGCGCCACAGGGAGGGGAAATGGAAGGCAAGTTTCACAGAATAAAAGGAAATTGCCAAGAACAGAGAGACTAAAAATGGGTAATCGGATGCGCCTGAAACTAGATTTATCACACTGTTGTTTTAATAAGAAATCAACTGTAAGTTTTCAAATCCACAAAATCGAGTGAATGTGGGCAAGTTTAATACCTTATGTTCTAACGCCATTTCTCACATCAGAGGATGTGATTTCCCCTGAAACTCTTTAACGGGTTGTTCACCAGTATCAAATGGAATGGTGGAATGTGTAAAAGGATGTTATGAAACTCCCTAAAATTACATACATAAAATGACGTAATTACAAATCTCTTTCTGGATAATATCTCTGGACTTAATGCACAATGAAAACATTTATAACATACTGAGTGCAGAGGAACTTTCCAGAATGAGATTCTTATGTGTTTAGAATTTTATAAATCCTGAGACATTTGGTGAATTCAGATCAGGTGTCTGTTTTGAGTATTGATGTTTTGGAAATTCTAGCATATTTCAATGTCAAAGACAAAAATGAATTCTAATCCTAAAACATTTATTTCCCCTTTGTCAGTTTTTTGTTTTGGACCTAGTATTAAAGGGCAAAAAGCTGAAAGAAATGGACATCTTAACCCAGTTAGAGAAGATAGTGAAGATGGCAGAGAACAAGGAGGAGAGGCAGCCTCCAATTGGTCTGCTGACGTCTGATGGGAGAACCGAATGGGCCCAGGCTAGAGATGTACTCATCAAAGGTTTCACTGTCTATATTATACCACAAGTAGAATAATAACAGGCTAAAGATGTACTCATTAAAGTTTTCACTGTCTATTCTATATGCAGCTCTGGAAAGAATTAAAAGAGACCACTGCACCTTTTTCTTTCCTTTCCAAAATTGTTGAAAAGCAAAGTTTGGAGTGAAGAACAGAAGCGTTCAATCTGCAGTGGTCTCTTCATTTTAACCCTTCTGTTCCTCACTCAAAACCTTCCTTTTTGCCATTTTTGGAAAGTAAAAGGTGCAGTGGTCTCTTAATTTGTTCCGGAACTGTATATTACAACTAAAATAATAATATAGTTATTAGTACATAATATCAGAGCAACACCTTAAATAGCACATAGCAATTTCATTGGAATTACTTGAATAGCCCGTAACGATATCACAGTATGAACTTGTCTCTCTCTGTAATTTGGTCTGTCTGTCTCTCTGGGTCTGTCTGTCCCTCTCGGGTCTGTCTGTATCCTTCCATCCTCTTTCCAGACTCAGTGAACAGCGAGTCGCTGGCTGTGATCGAGGCCTGTCTGTGTGTGGTGTGTCTGGATGGCCCCAGTGGGATGGAATGCGGCGACACCAGCCGGGCCCTGCTGATGCTGCACGGAGGGGGATACGAGAAGATGGGGGCCAATCGCTGGTATGACAAGCCCATGCAGGTGTGTTCGTGTCGGAGCCCTCATTCATCAAGTGTCTTCTGAGCGGGGTGGCTGATCTCATGTCAGTTTGGTTGAGTGTGATTATATAGGCAGGTAATCTGATCCTAGATGAGTTCTCCTACTCTGACAGACTTCATAAATACGGGCCCAGAGCCCTTTGAATGGAATGGACGGAGACAAAGAGGCCAGGCCCATGCTTGATGCGGCACTCTCCGTTTTTCAGTTTGTCGTCGGGGAGGACGGAGTCTGTGGAACGGTGTGCGAGCACTCACCCTTCGAGGGAATCGTTTTGGTGGCGTGCACTGAATACCTGATGAAATTCATGTAAGCCAAGGACCCAAACACGAATGAATCCATAGGAACGGATAATAAATCTATGTGGCGTGGGTGACTGGTACCCCCCCAGGGTTCTGGTCTGGGTCCTGTGTTTTTACAGCCCCTTAAAACTGCTGGGTCCCATACAGTTGATATTAAACCCTTCTCTCGGGATAAAACACAGCTCTTGGGATTAGTCAAGTGCTTTGACATCTGAGAGTTGGAACTCATTCCCCTGACACGCAAAGTATTAGACTGTTTGCATTGTAGTTGCCAGTAAGTTTATTGCATGAAATATTTCACATATTATACATCTGATATGATGCATTTCCTCTGGAGATGCACAAAGTACTGTAGATCACGTTTTCATGTCCACAGCTGATGTAAGATTTTATCAGTACGAAGGCTTTGAAAGCATAAAAGCTGCGGTCAGTGAATCGTGCAATATAATAGACCATGACACACAAATCGTACGGAGGTCATGTTAACTGCTCTCTCTGCAGGACAGGAAGTCCGTCCAAAATGGGGAGAGCCATCAGCGTATCAGAGCTTCCAGCTCCTCGCAGACTACTCTGGAAGATGTCCCCAAAGATAGAGGGCCTTCTGAAGGCCTCAGCTGAGAGACTACAGAGGCAAGACACAAACAGGCACACACACAGACACTCACACACACGCACACACGCAACAGCGCCCCTCTGTCTTCGTATTTGTAGCCCATGTGTTTGATGCTGCCTGGCTAAAAATAGTATTGCATGTCATACTATTTTTGGCCACACAGCATAAAATGGGCTACAGTCAGAGGGGATGGGGGGGCGCTGTTTTGCGCGCTCTGACGATTGTTTTCAGTGAGCGTTTTGAACAAATACACATCCACAACATACATTCAATTTGTTTGACAATCGGTTTGAATACATGCACACATATGTTGTTCAATGAACACACATATGGAAATCAGATTCTCATCTAATGGGTTTGTGACTTTAGGTCTGCACACAAATATATATGCCAACACACACATATATACGCAAGCACACACACACGTCTTTACAGTAATTCCTTGCCATATGAATTACCGCTTCATCATCTTTTAAAACAATGTTTTCTATTTATTCTTCAGGCTGGTTCGGGATCTGGATATGGATGTCCACAAGTTTGAGGCGTACGGAAAAGAATTCATCAAAAAACAGAAGATGAGCCCAGACGCTTATATACAGATTGCCCTACAGCTGGCATTTTACAGGTACAGCGCACCTGAAGGACAATGCAATTGTTTGAAAAATGAAAGCATGGATTAATTCAAAATGACAATAACACTGTTTAGAGATGCTGGTTGTCACAGTTTTCACTAATTAGTGCTTTTACGGGACTCTTTTTAATATTACAAGGAAACCCAAGTTCTGAAATGAAATAGGGACCCTTATTCCAACATAAATTATAAGCCATCAAACACATCGTCCAATTTTGACCAGGATCACCTTGGGATCAGTATGGGATTAGTCATCACAAAGTGTGGGATGAATTAGTATGTGCTACATGTTAACAGTGTTTTTCTATTTGCCACGGACTTTGTTCTGTGCTCTGCTGTACTCTCCTTTATTCTACTGTACTCTACTGTACCCCGTTGATATACAGTCTTTGCTTTGCACGGTGACATTGCAGGTGTAATGGACGTCTGGTGTCCACTTATGAGAGTGCGTCAATCCGTCGTTTCCACGAAGGGCGTGTGGACAACATCCGCTCGGCTACACCTGAAGCTCTGGCCTTTGTGAAGGCCATGACAGATGAGGAGGCCTCTCTCTCCGTGAGTCATTTTTCTTACTTAGCCCCTCAATTACTGGGCCTCTCCCATAATGCAGTTCATCATGTCCGCTTAAATGAGCCCGGTGCCAAATCCCCCGCCCCCCCCCCCCCCCCTGCCCGAGCGGAGAGTTCGTCCGTCCAACAACAAACACTTGTGTTAGCACACGGGGGCGGATGGGAGACACGCACGTGCTCGCTAGCTCACGCACACGTTCGGCCACAGCCACACGCACCCAGCCATCGCTAGCTCACGCACGCGTTCGGCCACAGCCACACGCACCCAGCCATCGCTAGCTCACGCACGCGTTCGGCCACAGCCACACGCACCCAGCCATCGCTAGCTCACGCACGCGTACGGCCAGACGCAGACACCCACCAGAGTAGCTGTTCGCTCCACGGACTGATAGCAGCATCTATCATATGACTCACAACAGATGTGTCACTTGCTCTCGTCTTGCTACATGCTAAACCTGGAGTAATCGTGTTTGTCTCATGAGTCTAATGCAATTATTCATTATGATCTTCTTTGTATTACATTTTACAGGATTCAGAAAAGATGAAAAGATTGTGCGATGCGATTAACGTCCAGACAAATTACACCATTGCAGTAAGTGTGTGTACACCACTGCACATATTAATATGACAAATGGTGTTCCTTTTCACCAGATACATCTGAATTTAGTGGTAACAGATTGAGCTGTAATGGTTCTCGATCTCTCCCAGGCGATTACAGGGTTGGGAATCGACAATCACCTTCTGGGGCTCAGAGAGATCTCCCGGGAACTCAGCATGGAGATGCCCGAAATATTCACGGATAAAACCTATGTGGCTAGTAACCAGTTCATTCTCTCCACCAGTCAGGTACGCAATGTCGTCGTCATTTCTCGTCTTTCTCTCTTTCTTGGGCAAATTTGCCCGTTAACAGATGTTCATTTAGTGTGCTGGCGAAAGAAGACAAACGTTAGTTCAGTAAATAGGCATGTTGTTCATCGTCTCCTTGTGGATGTTCCTAGTGTAATCATAAGCTCAATATTTGGCCAATGGCATAATCGAAAGTACAGTACACACTATTAACTCCCAAACTGTGACATTATGTGACATTTTTAGTTCTTGGCTCTGCATTTCAGGACTCTCTGGTTTCATTTGGGAGCATCGTAATTCAAAGTGGATTAACAACCTAACAACTCCAGGGGCCATTTGTATGTCCCCCAATTTTAAGGTTGCCAAAAGTATTTGGGCAGATGAACATGATGCACATTAAAGTACTCATGTTGAGCAGTTGGTTGCATGTCCTTTGTATGCAGTGATTGTGACCCATAGACCTCACCAGACCGGTGGTTGACCAGACCGGTTGTTGACCAGACCAGTGGTTGACCAGACCGGTTGTTGCTTTGCTCTTTGCAGTTTCAGGCTGGGTCTCTGTTTTAGCACCGTGCGACAAATGCTGATGTAAAAAGGGCTTTATAAAATGCATTCGATTGATTGACCGGACGCTGGGCATCTTCCCTGGTGATAGTGTGCCAGGCTAGTACCGCTCCCATCTTCAGTCACACTGGTTTCTGGGCCTTTCTGCCGTCAGTCTCGTCTTCAGCATGTGAAAGGCTTTGGATTTCGGTCAGTCCGAAGCTTTTGTAGCCAGTCTGCACTTTAACCCCATAGTCATTTTGTCCTTTCAAATGAAAACCCAGTCAGAGTTCACTGCACACACACACGGCATACGCGTTGACCTGTGAATCGACCGTGAACAGTTTGTAAACGTAACTCCTGTGTATTGCACCTGAGAACACACCTGAGTGTACTGAGTTAATTAACGCTGGAACGTCCCCATCAGGTGCCGACTACAGTGGAGATGTTCTGTTGCTATGGCCCAGTGGTCCCAAACGGCTATGGGTGCTGCTACAACCCGCAGTCAGAACACCTCCTCTTCAGCGTGACCAGCTTTCATGGGAGCACCGAGACCAGCTCGGCTGTGTTCATCCGGGCTCTGGACGAGGGTCTGCTAGAAATGAGGGAGCTGTGCAAAAAGGCTAATAAGAGCCACGCTGCCGCCGCCGCCACCGGATCGAACACAGTTGAACCCAGCCGAGGGTCAGAGGTCAAGCCTCCTGGCACCCCCCAAAAAGCGGGGAAGTAAGGGGTGCCGGAGTCGTTGTTAGGATAGCCTGCTAGAGGTCACGGGCAATCGTCCAGCATATCTGTGTTGTGGTGAAAGGGGTGTTAGTGGTCCTCTGGGTGTTTTCTGTGTTTGTGCAATCAGGTATTCGTTTTGGGACTTTATCTGTTGATTCAGTGTGAAGCCTTAACTATGTAACTATACTATGTACATGAAGTTAGGAGTGAGTAGTTTAGCTGTAATGAACCTATCATTAATTGGACGGGGACAGCGTAGCGTGTTGTGAGAGTGTGCTGACACCAATGTAGAAACAGTGACTCCCATTTGTCATTGCACTGCAGGAGAACAGAGTAATCTGGTCTGTTATTAGGAAACTAAAGCCATGTCTGCTTTTCATAACTGTAGAGATAAACAGCTCCTCTTCACCCACAGGTTGAATGAACTAGCTCCTAAATTATCTCAGTGTATGTACTGTCAACACAATCATCAGTTTTGTCGAAACACCTTATTATAATCACATAATCACTGTGCAAACATTATTAATATTCAAACTAATGGGATTTAAGCCCAGGTGCCAAACATTGAAATAGGGAAAGAACATATGTAGACAATAGTTTCAAGACATTGCCAAAGAGGGTTAACTATCAAGTAAAGTCTATCGCATAACGAGCACTTCAACGTTATATATTTGTTACTTCAGTTTGTAAAGAAATTCTATGAAAAGGATGCTATGTGAAGAACAACATTTCACAGAATTTAGGATAATCATCAAATTATAACCGTCATGACGTTTGTATATGTGAAACAATAGTTTGAGTAGTGAAAATCTAAATGTTAGTAACTACTTCAACAGTTAAGATGAACTGAACTTGATTATTAAGTGATTGCATTATTGGTCAATGTCTGTGTAAACCTTAGTCACTAGCTACAGTATAGACATGATCAGAATAAAAGAATACTACAACAGTGGTACTGTGCAATAAGAAAATAGCTTATGCAATCAAGGATCACAAATTTAAATTAAATGAATTTATTATCTTAGCTATTTTTGGTACTCGTTTTAGTATTGTCCTTTGTGTCTGAAAGAGAATTATCTGAACCATGCATGTTCATTACCTCTATGATCTCCTTTTGCAGAATTTCTTAAAGTTTGTTAGGTTATAAAATCTTAATTGTTGCTGTCACACGTAATTGTTTTGTGTTAATGACATACTGTACTTTTCTGGGCATTTTATTGTATGGGAGATACTAACCACTCCCATTTCTCTCTGTGTAACCAGTGCATGCACTTAAAATAATTCAAATACAAAGATATATTCAAACATTTATATTTTATATTGATCTCTATTAATATATCGTCAAATGTTTTATATTACTCCATACAAAAAGAAAATGCCTTAAACTTGAGATGGCTGTGCTTAGAGTGCAATATTTCCACAGGTTTTGTCATAGCTGGTAGAAACTTGGGTGAAAGTGTAAGTACTGTGTTACAAAGTTTAACCTCTGTATGTTGATAGTCATGTGGATGTGTTCATTCCGATTTAAAAGTTATTACCCTTTGTTGTGAATTATGCAAAAGAATATAAATGTATTATTGATAGGCTGGTTGTGGAGTTTAGTTTCTTCACCGCTTCACGAATGTCACCCTATTGCGTTTATAGTGAACCACTTTTGCCTGGGTCCACAGGACTTCTGATCAAAAATAGGACACTAAATAGGTTGTAGGGCGGCATCTGGGATACAAACGTTCTTTCCTCCTGGCCTGATCTTGTGTAGGCCCGTCCTTTCCATGAACACTACATCCATGGATCATTGTCTGCCCTCAGTCACAGGGCGAGCATGCCAGTTTGTGCTGTATCAGTTTAACGTGGGTGAAGGTCAGGTGAATATGAATCTATGGTTATCAGTGATTTCATAAAAGTAGAAAAAGCTTATTTATTTTTGTAGTTCATAAATGTATTTAAAACAGATGGGTGTTATCCACACTTGAATTGTCTTGTATGAGATGTATTTATTGTAACGTTGTGATGTGCAGGGAGTGCTGCCCTAAAATATTATTTACGTCCAGAAATAAAATGCATTCTAAAATGTTACGTGTGGTTGTGTTCTCCTTGGAATAACATTCCTCAAGTCCTAGGCCTAACCTTAAGTCCTGGGCCTAACCTTAAGTCCTAGGCCTAACCTTAAGTCCTAAGCCTAACCTTAAGTCCTAGGCCTAACCTTAAGTCCTAAGCCTAACCTTAAGTCCTAGGCCTAACCTTAAGTCCTAAGCCTACCCTTAAGTCCTGGGCCTAACCTTAAGTCCTAGGCCTAACCTTAAGTCCTATGCCTAACCTTAAGTCCTAGGCCTAACCTTAAGTCCTAAGCTTAAACTTAAGTCCTAGGCCTTACCTTAAGTCTTAGCCCTAACCTTAACATATTAACAAATATTAACATTATTTTACACAGCCCTTATTACACTAGGATTCAAAAAATGCTTATACAGATACCCAGCCTACAATCCCAGAAGAACCAACTAGATAATAAAGCAAAGTGCAACCTTGGACCCAGCCTCCGGAAGAAGACAGTTCTTCTCTGGCTGTGGCAGGTCGAGATTATAAGAGTACATGTCACAAATGAGACCATCATTCCTTACATAATACACTATTTATAGGAAAGTAATACTCTATATATGAGATAGGACTTTATTTGGGACGCAGTCAGTTTAATATTCAGCTAAACCTACAGACAGACAGTATTCAGAATTCAAGTGTCTCTAATGAACGTGTTAGGTGTCAACTGGCACAATGGAAGGTACATTATGATTGGTCAGGGTCTAACCCCACACAAAAAAAATGGCAGTCAATACAGCCAATCAAAAGCCACTGACTTATGGGGGTGTCTGTTCTTCCCATTCGAACCCAGTCTCCAAAGCAGATGGCCTGGTTACACTAACATCTCACAGGGTCTTTAGGGAGGCAACGGAATTCAACTCTCCATTGGTTAAACCGCCGAACCGAGGCCGCCAACTCCGCCCACACGACCACACGCTTCAGGCTTCGACAACCTACAGGGCCAATTAGTCTTCTCATTCATTCATGAGAGGGTTAGGCACACCGCAAAACTGTACCTCGCAAACAGGTAGCTCTGAAGAGTTTCAGGGGAATGATCTATAACATCGAACAGATGACACCGTGTTTGACTATACAAGTTCTTCAAATGTTACAGTTACATAACGATGGCCTGAAACCAAATGAGAAGGACTGACAAAAACTCATGAATCAAAGCAGGTTGTGGACAGAGTACATCGCCTGACCAGGATTGATAGTTGAGACCTGATCAAACTATCCTGAAGTTACAAGCACATACTCCTCTACCCAGCGCAATTGTGTGGACACACCCATGGGATTAACATAAAGGGATGGTCAGAACACATCATGTCAGATGCTACTGGTCCAGGCATTAGAATATTGGGTGTATCTGCAGAAGGGCCTAGCTTTTGGGATTGTCCTTCTTCTCATTATTCTCATTAAAGTCTATTGGATTCAGAAGCTCCTGAGTATTTCCACAGCAGTAGCAGACCGGGTCACCTTTGACCAGTCCAGTAGAGACGGACTCAGGCAGGTAAGGATCAATAGATGTAGGAAGCCCACCTGCGGCTGGGTGAGGTGGGAACATCAGGGCTGAAATGTGTCTGCCACGTACACAGAAGACAGGGAGACAGGCTCACCTGCTGACTGCTATTGACAGACCCTTACCCTGGCAGATGTCCTTAACCCTGAGGGTTTTCCACTGTCCACCAGTAGGAAGCAGGCTTCTGAGGGGACAGAGAGTGGTGGCAGAGTACGATTTATCATTTAAAACTTAATGATAATAATACTTCATTCAACTTATGTAGCGTTGTTCATCACAGAAAGAATCTCAAAGTGTAAAACACAATTATTATTCACTTTACCCTAATAGAAAGAATCACACTGAGACTGGACACTCATGTTCAACTGAAGCCTGCAAATTCAAGCATCACAGTAAAGACAAGTAATAAAGAATACCGTGTAGAGGAGTAACTTACGGCAGACTGACATAATGTGTATATCTACTAGACATGACTCATGCCACATTAATGTACTGTTTTCAAGGTATATTTTCTGAACATCCAACTGCATTTAGGAGACACATTCATGGCAATGTGACAAATAGAACCGTAAATATTGATTGCAACATAGTTTCAGTTCCGTGTTGAAATTGATCCTGTGTAGCGTAGTGGGAAGAGGAATCCTGTGTGAGGATGGCATACACATTCTATTCTATTTGTTTGACTCTATACCTGGAAAACTGGCCTGACTAAGGTATATTTCCCCTAACCCAGGTAAAAACAGCCTCACCAAGGTAAATCTACCCTAAGCCTGGTAAAACTAGCCTGATCCAGGTAAAACTAGCCTGATCCAGGTAAAACTAGCCTGATCCAGGTAAAACTAACCTGATCCAGGTAAAACTAGCCTGATCCCGGGAAATCGTACACATTTACAGAACTCTTAATTGCTCAGCATATTTTACATGTCATGTTCTGTTCTGTAGTCAAAGACAGGACAGAAGCTAGAGCAGACCATCAGCCAAGCACACACTGTATTTATTCAAAATCCTTTGTATTCATTCGCACAGTACTCAGGTCCACTGTAGTAACTATAACGACCTGGAAGTTGTAATCAACCTCTCTAATTGAACATTTGCTCACGGATCAGAAATAATAGCCACAGAGAAGCGCTTGAATCAATTCAGCGGGCAATTATTATGTTTCATACGAACCACAAGTATATCTGCCATCAAAATATGCTGTCTCGCTCCATATTAATATGATTCAGAGCTTCAACAATCATCATGAAGACATTTCTTCTGGAAATTAATCCAGCTGTGGATCCTAAACGAACATGCTTGAAAATGGCGCACTTCATAAATTTAAGTATTGAGTCATTTGGGACAGACATGATAAAATTACACCGTAGCCTTGTGTCCAAACCACTCAAACAAGTGACATTTAAATGCAAATTCAGGGAAAATAAGACCTGCTATTATTAAAATATTTCAATTAAACCAGACCATGTCTGTCTGTTTGCCTCACTATAAAAACCTCATAATAACCAGCCTGGCATTTCTGACGGAGCTGTTCCTAAAGAAGGGTTCCCTATCTGGGTTTCATTTCTGCACAATCTCTCCGAGCCTAATTGGCCGAGGACTGAAAGCCTATTAACTAATGGCCCTCCGTTACAGCTATATGCCAAAAGCTGACACGTGGTGTTTATCCCAAATAGCACCCTAACCTATATAGTGCACCCATTTTTAAATGCACCCTCTATACAAAAATAGGACACTTAAGAGGGAATAGGGTAGCATTTGGCATGCACAGAGACACTGTCTACTCAGCCTCTCAGCCCCTTCCATTTAAACGTCAGTGATGAAGTACAACTACAAACTGGCAGTAGTCTTTTACGCTTTATTCAATCATCCACAGACATTTTATTATTTTTTAAATAATTTTATAATTATTTAATTGTGACTGTTTTCTTTAAACACACTGTAGATTTCAGATTGTTGACCTGTTCGAGGATGTTTTTTCTAATCACTGTGGTTATATTTCTCCACTGAGTGTTCTGTACTGGGCTCAACTGCCGAAGTAAAACCAGAAAAAAAAACAGGCAAGCCTAGTTCAGCCGGCCCGCAATTAAAACGGATTAGTGTTTTGTTGCCTTCACTGGATTCAAAACCGGGTTTCCCACAAGATTGAAGGTGTCTTTAACCACTTCACCCAGATGCTACACGGTAGCATCTCCACATAAAATCATTTTGTCATACATTAACATTACGCAAAGTTTTAATATTTCAATAGACGCCATTAAGCATTGTGTAAAAACTGACTAACGTTTCTTATTAAGTTCACCTCCACCACAAATAGCATCTATGAAATGTATTGCTTTAGCCACAGGCCATTTTAACAGCTTATTAGTCAGTAAAAGGCTTACTAGTATCTATTAACTTACTACTTGGAATTCAGCAATTGCTAGCGAGACTGAAGATGAACTATACACTGCCAAAGCAGTTCGTGAATGACACTGATACAATACCTATCAATATTGGTGATGATAACAGATTTTTTCGTCAAGTGAAAAGACGAGAGAATCGTGGAAACCCCTCCTCTTTTACTGCCCAAGGGGCTGCGATCTAGCCTATACTACCCCAAAAAGCATGCATGGATGCGTAATTTGAAAATCCACCAGAAATAATTCCAATTTAAAACAGTTTTAGTTTAAACCTACTATAACGTAGGTACTTAAGGTTGTAGCCAGCTAAGTTTTTGTCTATCCTGACCCAATATAAATGTTAGGCGACTTCTCAAGGTATTTCCCCAGTTGGCAGTAGATGGTGAATATGGACCTTTAATACTGTCTATTTGTTTAGGGGGTGTGATGAGTGTGTGTGTGTCTACTGTATGGACCTGCATGTGTGCAAGTGTGTGTTTAAAGGTGTGCTTGTGAGGCATACTTTCTACTGATTCTGCCGCTATATCAAACCCAAGACCTCAGCTTTAAAAACACGAGGCTGTCCTCCCTCAGTAGTTTCTTCTGCTCATGACACTCAGTCTATATTCAAGTGAACAGAACAAATATTTACAGTTAAGGAGGAGGGTTTTATGTTGCATGCATTTCATTTCAGGAAATTGGTATGACTTGTACAACTGGTAATAATTCCCCTGGATACATGGACATCTATACTGCAGCCATGATCTGGTTATTTACAGTGGGGAGAACAAGTATTTGATACACTGCCGATTTTGCCAATTCTGCTACATACAAAGCATGTAGAGGTCTGTAATCAAATACAGTGTATCAAATACTTGTTCTCCCCACTGTGTGTTCATCCAAAGTCAAACAACAACCAATTAGTAATAAACCATTTTACAGGTGAAATATCATAATGTACATCTCTGTTTGTAAGGATTAATGGTTGAGGATCGTCTCCAGTCTCCATATTAAATGTACCTGACATCACCTGTCACCATCGTGATATATACCTGTCATCATCCCTATTAGACCCACAACAACACCATAGCTTCTGATTAATGTGCTCCAAGTCCCTATAATACACCCTATTAAACAATTTCAGCTGTAAATGTATATTGAAAATATAAAAACACTTGAAACACTTTGAAACATTTCTTTGCTGTATCCAGTATTTTATTTCTAAAAGTGCAGCTTTGATTCCCTGGAGTGAAATGACATCCTGTACATTTCCTGTACATCGGTTCATTAATGTATAAATTAATTGACTTATTGTCCAACCTGAATGGGGAGTGTTTTCTTTGCAGAAGAGGATGAAGACCCTCAGTGTGATAGTGATGTTCGCCCTCCTGGGTGTCCTGTTGGCAAACCGTCCCAACGAGGTCAATTCTCAGGAAGGTAGGACCTTTCTGTAGGTGTAAATGTGCTTTTGTGTAAATGTGTGTCTTTTTGCATGCAAATACATGCATGTGTGAGCATCTTTGTGTGTAATTGTGTGTGTAATATTTACTGGGATGTGCAGAAGGGGCCGTCTTTCAATTCAGCTGAATTCAGTTGATTGTACGATGTGGGGGACAGTGGCCTCCATGAACTGGACTCTGCAAACATGGCTGAAATGCAGAATATGAGTGTGCTTGGATTGTCAGTTTGCATTCATTTTCCCACACATCCATTATCCTAAAAAATATATGTATTCTATATTCCACAGTAAATAATGCTTTGTTAATGATAATAGACCTGTTTAATTTTCAATACCTTTTCTTTGATCTGAAAAAGACCCTGCGCCTCAAGAAGACCAGGAGATTCAAAATGATGGTAATTTATTCTCAATGCATCATTTGCAATTAGTTTATTAATATTCTTGACTTGTAGCCTTTTTTATTACATCTACAGCTGTATCTTATTTTTGTGTGAACAGACATAAAATGATAATCATGTTTCATAAATTCAGTATCAGCTGATATCCATGTTTTATATGTTCAGTAACACCTGATATCCATGTTTATATTTTTTATTAAAAGCTGATATCCATGTTTTATATGTTCAGTAACACCTGATATCCATGTTTACATTTTTTATTAAAAGCTGATATCCATGTTTTATATGTTCAGTAACACCTGATATCCATGTTTTAAATGTTCATTAAAAGTTAATTTTCCATGTTTTATATGTTCAGTAACACCTGATATCAATGTTTTATATGTTCAGTAACAGCTTATTACCATGGTTATATGTTCAGTATCAGCTGGTATCCATGTTTTATATGTAACAGCTGCAACATGACTGATGGAGGATTATCAGAGGCATCACAAGGCTGCAAAGTTGCAAAACCTTTATTTCCCCTTTGGACCAATTAGGGTGAGTGACAGTGAATATTGACCTTTCATTCTGTCCATACATTGAGGGGGTGGGCACAGTGTGTGATGGTGTGTGTGAGTGTGTGTGTGTGGGTGTCTACTATATGGACCTTAAATTTTGTCTATGCATTGAGGAGGAATCAGGGTGTGTCGATTTTGAGGGGTTATTTATGCTCCTCCCCAGTAATACAACAACCTGTTTGTCATTAACCATGTTACGTGTGATATACACTCACCTAAAGGATTATTAGGAACACCTGTTCAATTTCTCATTAATGCAATTATCTAATCAACCAATCACATGGCAGTTGCTTCAATGCATTTAGGGGTGTGGTCCTGGTCAAGACAATCTCCTGAACTCCAAACTGAATGTCAGAATGGGAAAGAAAGGTGATTTAAGCAATTTTGAGCGTGGCATGGTTGTTGGTGCCAGACAGGCCGGTCTGAGTATTTCACAACCTGCTCAGTTACTGGGATTTTCACGCACAACCATTTCTAGGGTTTACAAAGAATGGTGTGAAAAGGGAAAAACATCAGAAAATGCGAAAAAGGCCTTGTTGATGCTAGAGGTCAGAGGAGAATGGGCCGACTGATTCAAGCTGATAGAAGAGCAACTTTGACTGAAATAACCACTCGTTACAACCTAAGTATGCAGCAAAGCATTTGTGAAGCCACAACATGCACAACCTTGAGGCGGATGGGCTACAACAGCAGAAGACCCCACCGGGTACCACTCATCTCCACTACAAATAGGAAAAAGTGGCTACAATTTGCACGAGCTCACCAAAATTGGACAGTTGAAGACTGGAAGAATGTTGCTTGGTCTGATGAGTCTCGATTTATGTTGAGACATTCAGATGGTTGAGTCAGAATTTGGCGTAAACAGAATGAAAACACGGATCCATCATGCCTTGTTACCACTGTGCAGGCTGGTCGTGGTGGTGTAATGGTGTGGGGAATGTTTTCTTGTCACACTTTAGGCCCCTTAGTGCCAATTGGACATCTAGTGCCACGGCCTACCTGAGCATTGTTTCTGACAATGTCCATCCCTTTATGACCACCATGTACCCATCCTCTGATGGCTACTTCCAGCAGGATAATGCACCATGTCACAAAGCTCGAATCATTTCAAATTGGTTTCTTGAACATGACAATGAGTTCACTGTACTGAAATGGCACCCACAGTCACCAGATCTCAACCCAATAGAGCATCTTTGGGATGTGGTGGAACGGGAGCTTCGTGCCCTGGATGTGCATCCCACAAATCTCCATCAACTGCAAGATACTATCCTATCAATATTGGCCAACATTTCTAAAGAATGCTTTCAGCATCTTGTTGAATCAATGCCACGTAGAATTAAGGCAGTTCTGAAGGCGAAAGGGGGTCAAACACTATATTAGTATGGTGTTCCTAATAATCCTTTAGGTAAGTGTAGGTTTTACAGTACTGTCATATCTCTGTGTGTGTTTGTTAAGGGCTGAGGATCCTCTCCTGTCTCCAAATGTAATGGACCATGATGGAACTCACGTGTTTCCTGACATCACCTGTCATCAACTATAATCCTTCAAGCAATTTATCAATCATATTATATTATTAACTGTGCTTTAATGATGTGCCCAATATGTACAACCATCACTGTCTTCGTCTGTTAGTCACACAATTATTTACATAATGTTAATTGATTGTCATCAATGATTCTTATTGTGGATCATCATTTTGCCTTGTGCTTTTGATATCCATTCACTGATGTCCATTTCACCTTTTCTTAAAAAAAGCTGTTTAACAATTCTTATAATTAGAATTGTTATTACAAATTAGTCACAAACAGTAAAAATAAGGTCAGAAAGTTGGAACTGTGCGGAAAATGGTCAAGTGTAGAATGTTGACTAACTTAAATTCCTCTAAATTTTTTTATTTACCTTTTAAAGTTGCCATTGTTTCTTAATCACTCTCTCTCTCACACAGCCACATAACTTGGTTTAGCCTGCCTTGCATAACTAACATCACTAGTTACAGAAATATGGATTGTGTTCTCAGTAGCTATAATGTTGATAAATGTGTCACAGCCAACGACAGCCAGTGATGGGGGTTGGGGAGCACACTTTTCATGAACCAAGATGGACGACCAAGATGGAGGAGAGAAATTATGCCATGTTTGCATGTAAAAACCACATGATACTGTATCAAGGACAGCTTTTAAACACCTCCAGACCCACTTGAGCCCAGCTGAACGGGCCCAGACTAAGCTAATACTGAAATTGGAAATATGCAAACTTATTTATAAAGATGTTTATGTACAAGCACTGGAAACAGACACACAGGCTACACCATCATGTGGTTACATTCCACCTGTTTCCACAGGGTGAGAAAAAATCTATTTTACACGTTTCCACTACGGGAGCAGATTCAGAACCACAGCAAGCAGCCCCAATCAACACATTGTCCACAGCTTAGAACAACAACAGTTGACAATCTTGAATTCCTCTAATAGACTACCAGTCACATTCAGGACAAAATAAGCCACTGCATCTTAAATGTATAATATTTGTCAACACACGGTATGAAATGGCCAATAAGGGTAACAGTCTGGGGTGGAGATAACATAAAAGATGACCAACCGGTGACAGACACTGTCCTTTCATTTTCGGAACCATTTTGAGACTCTGACTGTATAAACTGGACCAACACGTTCACAAATTGGAACTATCAAACTTGTTATAATACATACATTATAGAAAAACAACTTCATCATGAAATCTTCTCATGTCAAAATGATATACTTCCATAAATGATGCGAAACCTGATCAAAAGTCATAAATATTTAACCTATGATTCAGACCTCCTCAGATTCAGGAGTGTGGGGTGCTATGCATTCCTTTCCAGTCAGTCCCGTTGGTAAAACACACTATAGAGACAATGTTCTTAACCAAATGTTTTTTGTCAGATTATGTAACATCCCTGGCTGGGATGCAAAGTCCCTGGCTGAGATGGAGTCAGACGTAAAGAGCCCTGGGTAGAAAAGATTACAATAAAAACAAACAGCTGTTGGCCACTGTCTATGCCTTAACCCTAACAGTAAACACATACAATAGACACACAAACTCTCTCTAAGAACAATAGGACTATAACTAACTCACAGGTTGTCTCACAGGTACATTGTTCTCAGTCACACACAGGAGTGGAGCCAAAAATAGGCCGATGCCCACCAAATCCCCACCTTATATTATCTCACTGTTGCCAGTGGTTTAGAAATGTATGGCTGTGTGTTGAGTAATTTTGAGGGGACAGCAAATGTACACTGTTATACAAGCTGTACACTCACTACGTTACATTGTAGCAAAGGGTCCTTTCTTCAGTGTTTCTTCAGATATAATCAAATATTTACAAAAATGTGAGGGGTGTACTCACTTTTGTGAGATACTGTATATAAGTTACGGGCCGGAACTGTTCATAATTCCCTCCAGCCCCGGTTCCAGCTGAAGAAAAACAGCCCCAAAGCATGATGCTGCCACCACCATGCTTAAATATGGGTAGGGTGTTCTTTGGGTGATGTGCAGTGTTGTTTTTGCCTTTTGGAATTATGGCCAAAAAGTTCAACCTTGGTTTTATCAGACCATCACACATTCTCCCACGTGCTTTTGGGAGACTTGATGTTTGTTTTTGCAAACTTCAGCCGGGCTTCTGTCTTGCCACCCTACCCCATTGCCCATTCATATGAAGAATACGGGAGATTGTTGTCACATGTAGCACACAGCCAGTACCTGCCAGAAATTCCTGCAGTTCTTTTAATGTTGCTGTTAGGCCTCTTGGAGGCCTCCCTTCTTTTTGTCTTTTCATAAATTTTGGAGGGATGTATAGTTCTTGGTATTGTCTCTGTTGTGCCATATATTCTCACTTGATTATGACTGTCTTCATTGTGTTCCATGGTATATCTTATGCTTTGGAAATTCTTTTAAACCCTTATCCTGACTGATATCTTTCAAGAATGAGATCCCTCTGATGCTTTGGAAGCACTCTGCGGACCATGGCTTTTGCTGTGGGATGCAACTAAGAAAATGTCAGGAAAGTTCTTATAGATCAGATTAACCTTATTTGTGATTAATCAGAGTCACTTTAAATGATGGCAGGTGTGTAAGGGCTTCGAGTTTGAATGTGATAGGTAAACATAAGTGGCTGTGTCTTTAACCACTACACAACAATACTTTACATTTGCCATGTGTCGATATAGCATCTCGACATTAGATGATTTGGTTACGCATTAACATCACACAATTTTTTTACGTTTATTATTAAGTTTACCTCCATCACAAATAGAATTTCTGAACTGTATGTCTTTTGCCACTGGCCGTTTTAACAGCTTATTAGCCAGTATTCGACTAGTATCTAACTTAGTACTTGGAATAGTCAAAAGATTTGAGCAATTTCTAGCAAGACTTAATATGCACTTATCACAGCCAAAGCTATTTCATGGCACAAATATAAACAGTTTTATTTTAGGCTTACTATAACGCAGCTACTGAGGGTTGTAGCCAGCAAAGTATTTTTCTATCCGGATCAAATCCCAATGCATAATTCGCTTTGACTGTAACAAGATCCGAACGCGGGACCTATTGATTGTAGGTCCGTGTCTCTAACCACTAATGCCTTTTGGAATTAATCTAGACGCAGTCAGGCAGTGAGTCAGTGAGTCAGTGAATCAGAGACATTGGTTCTTCCTGGCTGGCACCGCTTACACATTCCAGCAAAAACATTTACTTTACTCTATGTTAATAAAATCAATACTTAATAAACCCTTTTACCCTAATTATTAATATTTAGATGGAACAGGTGTGGACAGTACTAAACCAGTTATCCAAAGACCTGAACTTCCACACTAAAATAATTATATTTCCCAGGTATAATAAGATCCATTTTAACATTTGCATCAGAATAAGGGGTAAGTTGTCTTAGATAAGTAAACTTGTATTCGGTTATACATTTTGGTTTGTTATTAGCAAACATTACATTTATGTCTCTATCAAGAAATTAGTGGTCATATATTTAATAAAAGCTGATATTTAAGTTTCATATTTTCAGTAACAGCTGATATTCATACTTCAAATATTCCGTGGCAACTTGAATAGGATTAATGCAGGATTATCAAAAGGAACCCAAAGATGAGAAGTCCTTTCATCTCTGTATCAACAAATGTTAGGCGACTTCTCAAGGTATTTAACCTGTTGGGTGTAGATGATGAATAACTTTTATTTACTATCCATTTGAATAGAGGTTTTGGTGAGTGTGTGTGTGTGTGTGTTTGTGTTTGTGTCTATGTGTGTGTCAACTGTTAGTACTTTATACTGATTCTGCCGCCAAAACAAACTCAGGACGTCTGCTTTAAAAACACAAGTGTCCTCCCTCAGTAGTTTCTACTGGTCATGACACTCAGTCTATATTGAAATATACAGTACAAATGTTTACAGTGAAGGGGAGGGTGTTATGTTTCATGGATTTTAATTCAGGAAATTTGTATGACTTGTACAACTGACAGTAATTCCCCCATGATCTTGGTTATATATGTTCATCTCAAGTCATACAACAACCAATTAGTAAGATACAATTTTACATGTGAAACTGGTATTACAGTATTGTCATATCTCCTTGTGTGTTAGGGTTATGGGTCGAGGATTGTCTCTTCTGACATCACCTGTCATCAACTATAATCCTTCAATGAACATTTATCAAGCATATTTTTAGCTGTGCGTTAATGATGTGCCCAATATGTGCAAACTTCACTGTCTTTACTCATCTGATACTCACAAATGTATTGATAATCATATGTATTGATATCGTCATTTTGCCATACGTTTTTGATTTCCATTCATCATGATCCATTTAAGCTTTTGTTAACCAGCTTAACACAACGCTTATACTGCTTACCATTTTTCAAAAAACATTGTCATGAATACAGCCTTTTATCATAGGTATTTTAGATGTCTGGGTATTTTAGATGCCAACTGGTAAAACATGAAGTCAGTAGATGATATTACACATCAGTTACCTGCATGTCTTGATAGAGACAGAGGGGAATGATAAATGTAATGTTTGCTAATAACAAAACAAAATGTATTTCTCTGAAACAATAAGGTAACTTACAATGACCTATAGTGAAATCTAACCTAATCAAAAGTGTAGCATTTGAAGAACTCATGAAATTGTCTGTTATATGATTCCTAGTGCTGTTATTTTGCCAGGATGGTGTTTTACTTGGTCTTCATAATATTGTTTGATCTTAGAGAATCTGGTACAGGCCTGACATAACATTTATTGTCCGGGTCAAGTCATGCTATGGGCCGGGCCCTGGGTCGTATTTCAGATGCAAATTATAGATAAATAGTTTCTGAGACAGTAAATATGTACTCATTCCTGACTTAAAAGTAATGTGACAAGATGCATAATGCTCTACAAACACTAGGTACATAAGCAGTCTCTCAGTCATGATTGATGAATTATGGTCAAACAATGTTTGAATGTTTTAACAGTGTTTTATTATTACATTATTAAGGCTGCTTGCATTTGCTTTAAATCACTGATCAGTACTTTCAACACTAATATCCTATAGATCTTCTGTTAGCTCCTTGTGGACCATCGTATGTCAGCTGTATGCAACCAAGGAACCCTTGAAGGATATCTAACAATAACAGGTGATTGTATTTAGGGCTAATCAGATACAAATCAAGTAATGTCAGGAGATGGCAAATTACCTTTTTACATTTGAAAGGATTTTCAATTTCCCTAAAACGTGGATTTCTTTTAACATGTAATATATTTAGCTTTTTCAGTACACAGTGGTGATTTGGGGAAATAAGTATTTTAAAATACATTTGTATAAAAACATGAAAAGGATATAATGGCTTCTAGGTGTGAGGTGCAAGATTGCGAGTGTGTAAAAGATGAGATTTAAATAATAAATAAAACCACCAAACGACCATGAAAGGACAACACTGAGATGCGGTTCAACCCTTTATACAAAGAATGTAGAACACACGGCACCACACGGTCAAACACGAATAACGCAATAATCTGTGACATACACAAACAACATAATTGGTGATGGGGAGCAGGTGTGTCCTTGGGGTGCGCTGCTGCCAAGAGTCTCCTGCCGGTTGGTTTGTACATCGGTGAGGTGGAGCGCCGGAGAGGGAGAAGACCAGCAGCGCCACGCAGAACAGTCGTTACTCTAGACTACTCCCATAATGTTTAACAACACACCTAAATAACACACAAAACATTTAAAAAGTAGACAGTTCAAACTGAAATGACACATCTACAGTTGGTATATGTACTTTGTAGTGATGGAAATGCAACCTAATGTTGTTGGGAAGTTCATGAAAGAGTGAGGAAATATCGTTAAGTTATAAATGAGCCTAAAACCTAACATATACGGTAACCAACTTTCAAATGCTACATTACACAATCTCTTAATGTTCTATGCATGTTTTGAGTGTCAAAGAGTGAAGGAAGTGTCCATTTAATCATTTGAACGTTTTCCTGAGGGAAACGCCACAGACCGATGTGGATTTGATAAACGTTGCTCTAACAGATTTGATTATTTATCCAATGTTCTGTATGAATTTATTGATTTGCTGCCAATGTTTACTCCTCCAACTGAAATATGTTCTGCCAACAGGCAATGATCAATCATTATCAACAAGTATACACAATTTCAGCTGTAAATGTATATTAAAAATATACAAACACTTCAAACGTTTCTTGGCAATATACTGTATTTTTATTTCTAAATGTGTGGTGACTGTCTGTGTTAAATGTTGCTGCTTTGATTTTCTGGTGTGAAATGACATCCTGTACATTTTACGATGTCAAACAATGCAAATTGACAATTTAATTTGCATTGATTTCATTTTATGAAACTCTAAAGTATTTGAGGTGTGGCAATCACCTGATCAGGTAAGCTCAAAGTCAACCGAAGGTGGTAGACGAGCCACTCGTTCACATGATGACATCACAGAGTCCAGAACAGGTACATACATTTGATCAGGTATTGATTTGTGTCCTTCATGGAACATTTTCCAGACAATAAATGACGGCTCCAGTAAAAGGACTTCGTGACAATTGCTAACAGTACTAATGGCTTTATGAATTAAATGCCTCGTTATATGAATTAATTGATTAATTGATTTATTTTCCAACTTGAATGGGGAGTGTTTTCTTTGTAGAAGAGAATGAAGACCCTCAGTGTGATAGTGATGTTCACCCTCCTGGGTGTCCTGTTGGCAAACCCTCTCAACGAGGTCAATTCTCAGGAAGGTAGGGTCTTTGTGTAGGTGTAAATTGTGTGTGTAATATTTATTGGGTTGTGCAGAAGGGGCCGTCTTTCACTTCAGTAGACTCTACATCCTCTGTGACAGATGTGGATGACAGTGGGCTCAATAAACTGCAAACATTGCTGAAATGCGGAGTATGATTCTGCTTATGTTTTCAGTTTCTATTCATTTTCCCATACAACATCCCAAAAATTATAATTAATATATATTTCACTGTAAATAATGGTAATTGATAAAATGTATGATAATAGAATTGTTTATAATGTCACACCTTTTCTTTGATTTGCCTCTGGAAAAGACCCTCCACCTCAAGAAGACCAGGAGGTTTGATTCAGGATATTGGTATGACTTGGACAACTGGCAGTAATTCCCCTGGACACATGGACATCTATACTGCAGCCATGATCTGGTTATTTATGTTTGTCCCAAGTCATAAAACAACCAATCAATAATAAACCATTTTACATGTGAAATATCATAATATACATCTGTGTGTGTGTTAGGATTAATGGTTGAGGATGTACAACCATCACTGTCTTTGCTCATCTGATATTCAAACTGATTTCAGGAGGTTGCATAGCAGGACACAGGCGCAGAGGGTTAGAAACAAAAGGCTCTTTAACACCAGTGACTGAAAGTGACATAAAGCTCTAAACCCAATGACATTAACATCCAACAATGACAATCAAAACACACGAGGGCAGGAGGAACTTAAGTAGGGACATAACAAGGGTTAACTTGTGCTATTTTCTGCGTTGTTTTAATGTAATATGAATGTTTTTTCATCCGTCTTTTAAACTTTATCACTGCATTACATGGAGGGGTACTCCAGAAAAATTGGCATTGTGTCATATCATTGACTTGAATGGGGAAAATGACGTATTCACAAAAACGCGAAGGTCGTGTGATGCATAACCACTAAACAATGACCTTTTTGACCTGGTGGTGGCGCTGGACTTAAGGAATAAATTACAGAAAATGTGCAAACATTTCATGTCCTAACATTCAGAATGTGATTGTCGATACATTTAGATTTACAGAAATGGATTAAGCTTACACCATGTTCCATTCATTTTGTGAACATCCACAAAACCAATCACAGATTACACATTAGGCATTTAATCAACACATATTCTGTTTTCAAAGAAAACCCATACACAATACTCAATATGTATGAACTTAATTGCAAAAATGTTCTCTTAGAGGACAGGTCAGTTAACATAAAATGTATATTTGGTTAGGGTTCATATCAATATTACGTATTCCGTATGTGGCACTGTGTGATTCACATCTGGAATGCAAAGTATGAATACAATAAGGTGTGAAGCTTTATACTTTCCTATACAAAAAGGTTATTCATTTCACAATCTGTATGTGACAAAATTGAATTACACAATACAATAACACAAGTCACATACATAATATGTAATTCTTCGACTCTTCAAAAATATTCTCTTCAAAAAAGTCCTGTGGTCCTCAAAGACAATGGAAGAATTGTGTTTTATAAACATTTCTGTTTTAACTTTATTTACACAAAACAACATGCAGATTATGTATTAGGGTTAGGTAGCATAAAACGTTATAAAAATGTTTTGGTCTGGGGGTGCTTTGGGGGTGGTGAAGTGGGAGATTTGTACAGGGTAAAAGGGATCTTGAAGAAGGAGGGCTATCACTCCATTTTTCAACACCATGCCATACCCTGTGGACGAAGCTTGACGGAGACAATTTCCTACAACAGGACAATGACCCAAAGCACATCTCCAAAATATACAAAAACTATTTTGAGAAGAAGCAGTCAGCTGTTATTCTGTCTATAATGGAGTGGCTAACACAGTCACCAGATCCCAACCCTATTGACCTGTGTGGTGGTTATTCTATCGATCGACACTCTTAAAGGAGTAAGAAACAGAGACAAAATTCTCTTGGCACAATTAACAGTTTATTCATTATTTGCAAATAAGAGAGACGCGTCAAATGCTTACCAACATAATCGTCCGAGGAGTCACTGACTACATACATGCACAATCCGTATTTATTACAGTGAAAAGGGGTGTGGTAAGTTGTTGCCCAACTGTCTTGTGTCACAAAGGCTTTACCCAAAGGGCGGGCTGTCCCCCCACCTTATCCTTCCTGCCATAGGTAACTTCTTCAATTCTAAGAGTTCTTACAGCATCTGGACAGACAATAGATGCCCCCTAGGCAAATACCAGATCCCCCACATTCCTTTTCTAATTTGAATAAGGGGCTCTCAGTCCTTTAATCAGTGAGAATACATTGGTTAGAGAAATTTCCACAACACCTGTTGTGAGAGCAGCTTGACCTTATGGTACATAAGAAGTGCCCATCAAGCTAATCCATTTTGTGGGAGGTGCTTCAGGCAGCATTGGGTGACATCTCTTCAGATTACATCAACAAATTAGAAACTAAAAGGCAAAAAATGCAAGGCTGCAATTACTGCAAATGGAGGATTATTTGAAGAAAGCAAAGTTTTAAGGATACAATTATTCTTTCAAAAAAAAAAAAACATTATTCCTATTCATTTTGCACATTTCTAAGTAACCCTAAACATTTGAACGGTATTGCATATATTTTAAAATCACCCACCTCTCACCATAATCATGCCTGTGATCCACTCCTGACCTACTCTTGAGAGTAAAAGATCAATGCCTGACTTCCTCAAATGTTTTCTGCATTTTCCCACACTGCATATCAGAGCATATAAAGACACCCTCACTCCGCTGATGACCTTAAATAGCATCAATGGCATTTAAAATGTTTCCACATTTTAAAGCCAAGGTCTTCAACTCGATAAATATTGTGTTGAGTTCCTTAGTCTAAGACAGGACAGATGCTAGACCTGCCAACTACACACAGCGTGATTATAATTCCCTGTCATCATTTCCCAGTTGACCTCACTGTTTAGGAAATCAGGAATCAGAATAGAGATAAATCGTACAATCAAGAGAGCCAGGTTAAGGGAGTGACTTCAGGGGAGGTTGACTGACCTCCTGCTGTGGGAGGCTGGATGAAACCCAGGAGGTTGTCCAGAGTATGATTCCCTTGTTTGTAAACAGTGAACTGACAAAGCAGAGTGCAAAGCAGAGGTACCGGCCTTGGTGTTGTCTTCTTTGGAGCCACAGGGACAGGCAACCTTTCCTGTACAGACCCACGTGGAGGGACATGAGGGAGGAGTTCAGTGCCATGCAGTGGAATGTGCTGAAACTGAAGAAAAAATGGGCAGAGTTGTCTTCTTGCACAGATAGACTGTCAGAGGTAGGGTTGCCCTTAACAAAGAATTGTGTCCGTTGGAGTGTGTGATGAGCGTAACCAAAAAAGACGGGCACATACTATATGGCAAAGGTCCATGTGTTGAGCCCTACCTGTGCGCTTGGCTAGAGGAGGCTATTACTCTCCCCTCCATCCCACTGCCCTCTCCCCCCTCCAGATAAATAAATGAATGTCCACCATTAGAAGGCTCCTTCTTCCCAACGCCCTCCTCTCCCACTCCCACAGGGACCCAAGAGCTTCCAGAAAACTCGGATGGACATAAAAAGCAAATGCATCGTCAGGCCTTTGTCCTGACATTTTGGGGTGAGTGGGAGACGTCAAGTGTGTGTATGCGTGTATGTGTGTATGTTTGTTTGTGTTTATGTGTGTATGTTTGTTTGTGTTTATGTGTGTATGTTTGTTTGTGTTTATGTGTGTATGTTTGTTTGTGTTTATGTGTGTATGTTTGTTTGTGTTTATGTGTGTATGTTTGTTTGTGTTTATGTGTGTATGTTTGTTTGTGTTTATGTGTGTATGTTTGTTTGTGTTTATGTGTGTATGTTTGTTTGTGTTTATGTGTGTATGTTTGTTTGTGTTTATGTGTGTATGTTTGTTTGTGTTTATGTGTGTATGTTTGTTTGTGTTTATGTGTGTATGTTTGTTTGTGTTTATGTGTGTATGTTTGTTTGTGTTTATGTGTGTACTCTCCCCTGTTCTCCCAGGAGATGTGCGGTGATGAAGCCTAAAGCAGATGTCCAGGATGTCCATGTTCCAGAGCCCTCTAGACTTTCTCATGTACTGAAAGACGTATATCTCCCCCCTCATCTAAAACCACCACAACTGTGGAGAACTAGCCTCTTCCTGCTACTACCTCTACTTCCAGTACTACTACTACTGCAGCCAACACCACTACCACTACCATCTTTACTAATATTACCACTACTAATACTACTACAATACTACTACTACTACCACACCACTACTACCTCCTCTACTACTATTACCACTACTAATACTATTACAATACTACTACTACTACTACCACACCACCACTACTTCCTCTACTACTATTACCACTACTAATACTACTACAATACTACCATTACTTCCTCTACTACTATTACCACTACTAATACTACTACAATACTACTACTACTACTACTACTACCACACCACCACTACTACCTCTACTAATCTGCATTACTACTACTACTACAAAGTCACTTAATGCTGCTCTTCCACTACTATTTATAATATATAAATGATCTTTAGTAGCCCCTAACAAGTTAATATTCTAACACTATGTAAAATAAAGTCTGAACAGTCACAGCAATTTACCAAGTATTTCTTTTTTTTAATTGTTATTTTTATACTGTAAAAATTAGTATATAAAAAGTTAGTATAAATTACAGCATATTAGTGTTGCCCTGATTTAATTCAACCTAAAAATATATGTTCTTACTGTACTATAGATTACAACCCATTGTAATGAGTCATGCTCATTAATCTGGAGTGGGAAGAATAAAGAACCCTATGCTATCCTGAGACTGGATCAGCCGTGACTAACCCATTCATTACTTATGCATTTGAGGAGAGAGGGAGAAAGTTCTGTGTTGCCCTATTGATGGTTTAGCCTTGACTAATTGATGGATTTGCCATGGAGCCTAATTTCGATGAGTCAGGCTAATGAGGACTATTGATGGAGAAGACCACTGCTGGCCTGATACAAGCCAGGGTTCTGTCCCACATGAACCAGGTCTGCGACTCTCTATCCAGGCTAGGCTGCTGGATAGCTAACTTCCTTGCACTTGCTTGTGAACTAAATTAATTAAACCTCCTTGGTATTTGTATTCCCTTCATTTCCATGACAGTACCTACACAAGCATCTTCAGCTGCATATTATCTATAGTGAAAACGGTACTGTAATACTGTAAAATGTATCTAAACAGTGTTGGTAACATGTGACTCATATCCTGATCGCAAGATCAATAACCAATTTGAGAGTTGACATTGTGGAGTGGTTCCAGATTGCAGGCCATGCTTAGACACGAGGTGTAAATCTTCGCCTGTTTGACATGGAGCAGAATGGGGCTGCTGCCAGCTTGATTTATGCTTGTGTGTGTGGGTGTATACGTGTATGTATGTATGTATGTAGGTGTGTGTGTGTGTGTGTGTGTGTGTGTAACGGTATACAACACAAGGCAGACAGGGGCCTTAGTCACTGACATCAAGGCCCAGGCCGAGCTTTGATTGGTAAGGTGATCAGAACCACTAATAATGGACCTACTTGTCACACCAGCATGTTCATCATCTTCATCATCTTCACTCTAATCCCCTGCAAAGTCAGCTGCACTTCCCGTCCAGTGAAGCTGGCTTTTTTTGTTTGCTTTTGTTTATGCACATCTCCAATCGCCAGTGAAGCTGAGTAGAAACATTTTAGTTTGTCTGTGCACATCTCCAATCGCCAGTGAAGCTGAGTAGAAACATTTTAGTTTGTCTGTGCACATCTCCAATCGCCAGTGAAGCTGAGTAGAAACATTTTAGTTTGTCTGTGCACATCTCCAATCACCAGTGAAGCTCAGTAGAAACATTTCCCTTCTGGACAGTCAACAGTCATCATGTTAGCCAGTCCAGCTAGCTTCATGTAACATATTCAACGACACATGATACACAGGAACATGTTGATCGTTTTGCGTGCTGTACCGGCTAACCTTGTGCTAACCCTGTTCCATTTAGTTTAATATTCAGCTGGACTGGCTGGCTCAGCTACATTGTTAGCATGCTACTTTCCATGATCGTCATACTCAAAAACACTATGGCTGTGGAATGTCATTTCATCTGGGTCTTAAAATAAAACATAATTAACTATTCAGGTAACCAATATAATCCACTTGTGATATTTTAATACAAGCTTGCAGTCGAAACAACAGATGGTACACACAAAGTATACAGCAAGGTATGGCAGTGGAATACAGTTCAGCAGCCCTTTTACAGGAAACAAAACTCCCTCCCCTAGCCCCCTAGCTATTTTCCCTGACCATGGGTGGGTCTGTTCTTGTCTCAAGGCCTATCGAACAAGTCTAAATCAGCTGCCTTCCATACTATGTCGACAGGGAAATCTGCTTTTACATGAGCTGAGTAGATGGCCCCCCAACTCTTACTGGGCCACTCCCTGACCTCTTCAATGAGTCCATCGAGCTGCAGGCTACTTAACACAGACCCCTCACATTCCTAGGACTCATTTGAATCCATTTGACTATAGCCACTTGTTGTTCCAGTGAGAACAAACTTCAGTTCATTAAATTGACTGAATATATGACGAACAAAACAAGCTAGCTAGCCAATTATCTAACCCTGCTTGCCTACAGTAACAGGAAGTATTTTTTTTTGCAAAGCAAGGCACTTGATTCCTCATCGCAACTGTAAGTCTATAACATCTCTAACATATGAAACTGTTATCATCACAATTGTTGTAGTCTGAAAACGCCTGTAGTTTGTCTATGTAAACTATATTTAGGCTACAGACATGGTTTCTGCAGTAGACTTGACTGAGAGAAGGGACCTATAGACACACCAAACCAACTCAGCTGTCACACTCAGCACAAGACTCTGTCAATCCCTCTGGAGGGTTTAAATGAGAGAGAGAGGGAGTGACAGAGGAAGACCAAGATGGAGATAGAGATACAGTAGATGGAAACTGATCAGAGATGGAATGAGATATGACAAGGAGGAGATGGAGAGAAAACCAATATTCATCTCTTTAATTGTATTCCCTTGTCATTCATACTCAGAAGAATTAGCATTTATTTTTACAACACTGTACATAGCTGATAATAGAACAAGGAAATGCCTTTATTCTTTAAAAACATGTTTTATGTTTACTTCAGATGCAATGTAAGATTTTCTTTGTTTTCATACCAATGAATCCCTTTATATTTATTAATGGTGAGAGAGATGGAAAAACAGACAAGAAGAGAGAGTTGGAGAAAGAGAGAGGTGGAGAGAGAGCGAAAGAGGTAGAGAAAGAGAGCGATAAAGAAAGAGAGAAAGAGAGAATGTGGAGAGAGTAAGAAAGAGGCAGAGAAAGAGAGAAAGAGGTGGAGAAGGTAAGAGAGAGCAAAGGAGAGAGAGAAAAAGGTGGAGAAAGAGAGGAAGAGGTGGAGAAAGTGAAAGACACAGAGTGAGAGGTGGCGAAAGAGTGAGAGAGTCTTGAATCTTTTTCTGATCACATTGTAATGCTTTGGCAACATTGTTGAAAATTGCAACATTCATGCCAATAAAGCCCAATGAATTGAATTGAGAGAGAGAGATGCTGAGTGGTGCAGCCATGACTACTTGAGACTGGGAAGATTAAGTGGTTTTGCCAGGATGTCATGTCACGAAGAAACTCAACCATTCACCAAAGCACTGCAAGGAGACAATCATTTAATTCTCATCTCCGCATCACAGTAACGACGTCTGAGCTGCCTGCCCTCCTCTTCCCTACCATTCGACCCGGAGCGCAGCGCGAGAGAAACTCAGCTGGGAAACGAGACCAGTGCCAGTTGTATAAACCACAAACTAGGCAGATCAATCCGAGGCGACAGGAGGGAGAAAAAGCGAGAGTTAGATAGAAGGATCCTCATTAGGACCAGCACAAAGGGACTGTGTTTTTTCAGGAAGCCCATCTCGCCACCTCCTGTGAGTATGTGCGGAACGGCTGAGTGCTCTGAAGGACGTCCTGGCCTAGTCGTCATGGGTGGCAGGTGACCAGAGACTGTGTGCGGTCGCTAATGACCCGCTGTCAAGGCAGGACAAACAAGAATTCATGAGTTTGCATTTAGTATGCATGCAGACTTTGTCATTTAGGTCATGTGGGACCTAGTATATTTGGTACATACGTATCATCAACCAACCAACCAACCACAGTCCCCCAGACACCATCAACCAACCACAGTCCCCCAGACAGCATCAACCAACCAATCACAATCCCTCAGATACCATCAACCAACCACAGTCCCCCCAGACCACCATCAACCAACCAAAGTCCCCCAGACACCATCAACCAACCAATCACAATCCCTCAGACACCATCAACCAACCACAGTCCCCCAGACACCATCAACCAACCAATCACAATCCCTCAGACACCATCAACCAACCACAGTCCCCCAGACACCATCAACCAACCACAGTCCCCCAGACACCATCAACCAACCAATCACAATCCCTCAGACACCATCAACCAACCAATCACAGTCCCCCCAGACACCATCAACTCCACACTTCCCACCACCACCCAGCCAGCCTCTCCATCTGCCCTCCACCCCCCATCCACCCTCTGTATTCACCCTCCACCCCCTATCCACCCTCTGTATTCACCCTCCACCCCCCATCCACCCTCTGTATTCACCCTCCACCCCCATCCACCCTCTGTATTCACCCTCCACCCCCATCCACCCTCTGTATTCACCCTCCACCCCCATCCACCCTCTGTATCTACCCTCCACCCCCCATCCACCCTCTGTATTCACCCTCCACCCCCCATCCACCCTCTGTATTCACCCTCCACCCCCCATCCACCCTCTGTATTCACCCTCCACCCCCATCCACCCTCTGTATTCACCCTCCACCCCCATCCACCCTCTGTATTCACCCTCCACCCCCCATCCACCCTCTGTATTCACCCTCCACCCCCCATCCACCCTCTGTATTCACCCTCCACCCCCATCCACCCTCTGTATCTACCCTCCACCCCCCATCCACCCTCTGTATTCACCCTCCACCCCCATCCACCCTCTGTATCTACCCTCCACCCCCATCCACCCTCTGTATTCACCCTCCACCCCCAGCCAAGCCCCCCCACCCCCCAGCCACCCTCCGTGACTACACTCCCCCAGCCAACAGCACTAGTTCGTCTATCAATCAGATCTCCTCCTGGAATGACGTGGTGGAGCATCGCTACTCACCAGCCCAAAAAACCCCCGGCAACCAACAACTCAGCCAATTATAGTGATCCATTAAAGAGCAAACAGTGGACGAAGCAGCCAAAGATGGGAGCTTCACTGTGCATTGAGAGCAGCAGCCAGCGTGTTTCATCTACTGGCCGGCACTTTGTTTTTGTTGACGGAGAGAGGAGACAAAAGCTATTTTGCTGTTGATACACTTCCTGTCCTGTGACCCGGGGAGGGGAATAAATCACAACCCCGGCAGGAGAGGAGAAGAGATGAATGATGTCTTGCTTGGTGCGTTTGTGATGTGGTACAAATGGCGCCCCATTCCCTGCATAGCAGCTGGGCCCTGAGCAAAAGAAGTGCACTTAATAGGGAGGAGGGCATCATTTAGGATGTAAAGAGTGAACTTCAAGTATACTGTTGATGGTGTTTTAGGACATCTGCCCAATATATCACCAAGCGCTCACAGGATGAGACAAGTTTACGATCTCCAAGAGTCGGTGGGAGGATGCGGGGACGTCATCAGCTTGAGGAGAGTCGGGGCTCGGGCAGGTAGTTGTGGATGGGGGGTGGGGGGGGGGGGGGTGTGGTTCATACAACAGTTGAAAACGAAGCGCCGGCTGTAAGAACCAAGCACTCGCTGACTTGCGTTCCCACTGTGATAACGTCACCGTCAGCTGACATATTCCCACGGTTACACAAACCCATCAGACCAAATTGTTTTAAACAATAACATTAAAAGACCCAACAACACAATGTCTTCTGACCTTTTCACTTACACAACTATTTATATATTTTGCCGGCAATCTACGCACAACACCCCATAATGACAAAGCAAGCTCACCCTGTGTCCTTTGATCATCGCTGAGGTTTCTCTAGAACTTTTTGGCAAATGTAATTGTTTGGACAAGATTTAGAAAGGCACATACCTGTCTATGTAAACTCTCCCACTTCACAGAGCATGTCAGAGCAACCAATGAACTGTCGAGTCAATCACAGAAATGAATGACAGAGTAGGCCACGGGTTTTGGGGAGCCTACACATCAACCGGATCTGTCTGGATCTGGAGCTTGGACCACGGAATGAAACGGTGCTGTGATGGGACGGTGAGGCTGAGTGGCGAGGGAGGGGGAGCTGGCTTGGTATGAGAAGGAGGATCTCGGGATCAACGCATTTTCAGTGCTTGTGGACGGACCATGGGGTGGAACGCTGGAGAGCTGAGACCTCCAGTTGTGGAGACATAATAAATATGTGTACGACGGTTCCTGTGGCAGGTCAGGGCAATGTTGTCTAGGTGGAAGAATGAGGCCGTCTTAGATAACTCTGGAGTGGGTGGATGTGGGTGGAGTGGGTGGATTCCAGAGAGCCGGGAGTAAATTAAGGTCTGACGTTAACATTTGGGATTTGTTGCTGAGGTAGAGCTAGGTGTCGTTGACAACAGGGAAAGTGAAGGTTGAAGGGGCCTAGTACAGACCCCTGGGAAACATAACGTGTGAGATTAGCTGTGCCTGAGGTCAACCATTCAGATACCTAACGTAATATCGACCTAACCTTTGACCTAACCTCACATGTGATGTAACTCCAGTCTGTTGTCATTCCATGCAGAGCTGGCAATGCTGCCTCCTGCTGGTGAGAAATACAGCGGAAAATGAAAAGGAGCGATGTCGCAAACATTACACCAGACGCCATACGGTCCTGGATCTTTGATCAAAAACACACATTACACGGGATGGTCCCTCAGGGATGCTAGCGCCATAAACTTTCTGACTCACAACACACTGGCGAATGAGGTATGATAAGAGAGCATTACAAAACCAATGGACTATAGAGCCCATAAAGTAACACTGGTCCTTTTACGGCTAGGTTACAGCCCAAGAGGTTTGCCTTTTCAGTCTTTTTCCTGCGTTCTGACTGGCACCCTATTCCCTTACAGCACACACACACTCACCAGAACAGTTTGGGCCGCGATCACGAGGGTTCCGTTCGGGACGCATGCACTGTTTACAAGTGAGTTGTTTTATTTACTTCCAGAGGGCTATTATGTGAAGAAGGTAGAAGCAGGTAGGTGTAGTCAATCTTTGACGGCAGATGACAGCAAGTGGGGTGGGGGTAGAGAGGGCGGGCATAGGTGGGGTAGCCAGAAGAGAGAGAAGGAGAGTGGAACCTAGAGGAGGAAAAGAGATGGAGACAGAAAAGTGGTACTCTGTCGTGGTTCCATCATAGTGTCATCCTGGGACCTTAAATCAGAGTGCTGCTCCTCTGAATAGACCACAGCACCACAATGTCTCCCTTGGCACTGGCTCGGCTCCAGGCTTTTATAGGCTACTTAGGTAATTGAACAGCAGGAGGTAAAAGGTTTAATCTATCTACGTTTCCGTTAAGAAAATGAACACTCAGCTTCACTCTAAACGATTCGTAGACCGGAAGTCTTTCCATTTATCTCTCTCTTTTCATCTGTCTTCTCCTGCCGTCTCTCATTTAACTAATCCACTTCTCTCACTCCGTCTCTCCCTCAGGTTCACCTGGGCGGTTTATCACTGAGATGTGTTTTTGTAGCGACAGAGTCTGGTGTTAGAACGATGGGATCATCAGTGGGATATGTGTCTCAGTGTAAATAAGCCTGTCAGTATATAGCCCCGGGACACAGATAGTGTCTACTGTGTGATGGTAATTGTCATGTAGCTGCATGGCAGAGGGATGGCTGTGTTTTCTCTTTATGGCTTCTAGAAAGGACACTTGTCAGGGAAGTCGTCTCCACTGGGCTGGAGGGTGAACCGTAAATAACAGTGGTTTTGGAGAGTGGTCGTAAAACCGCACATTTTCTCCATACTGCACTCAAAACAAACATTTATTTATACTAACATTTATTTTGTAAGTCTGGTTTTAACAAAGCATTTTTTTACCTTTCTGTTCCTCACTCAAAACCTTCCTTTTCCACGTTTTTGGAAAGCAAAGAAAAAGGTGCAGTGGTCTCTTACATTTTTCCGGAGCTGTATCTCTCTGAGCCTGAGTCTTTCAGAGGAGATCCAGCTAATATTCCTTAGGGAAGCCCAGGGGAGACAGTTATGAACTTGTGAAACATTGCTGTGTGGTAACTGATACCTGTCGTAGTGTGAAAAGGCCAGTTCCCACCATGCAGCTGTAGTTACGTGGGACTACAAAAGACAAAGATATTGCAAAGAGGTCAAACGCATTCATTATGGATGGGGAATCACATTCATTATGACTGGCTTGATAGTAATCATGTTTTTGTCATTACTTTTAACACCACACTCAGGAGATTGTATTTTACAGTGCCTTCGGGAGGAATTCACTACCCCCCCATTTTCTCTTCATTTTGCTTTGTTACATACTTAATTAATAATAGATTAAAAAAATAATAATCCATCAATCTACATGCAATACCCCATAATGACAAAGCAAAAACACGTTTTGAGATTTTGCACCAATTTAATGAAAAAGTATTCAGACCTTTCATTCAATACTTTGTGGGAACATATTTGGCAGCGATCACTGCTTTGAGTCTTCTTGGGTATGCCTCTGCCAACCTTGTGTACATCCTCTCATGCACATAATGGAAGGGGAGCAATCGGTCAATGGTCTTTCCGCAGATGTTCAATCGGGTCCTATTGTGGGCTTTAATCACTGTTGTCTTGGCTGTGGGCTTCTGGGTCGTTGCCGTGCTAAAAGATGAACCTTTAGTCCAGTCTGAAATCCTGTGCACTCTGAGTCAGGTTTTCTTCAAGGACCTCTCTGTGTTTTGCTCCACTCATTCTTCCCTCAGTCCTGGCCAGCCTCCCAGTCACTGCTGCTGAGAAGCAGCCCCATAGCAAGATTCTCCCACCACCATGTTTCCCTGTAGGGATGGTTTTTGCCAGAAGTTGAACAGTGCCTTATTTTCAACAGATGTAGCACTTGGTATTCAGACCTAAAAGTTTGACTAATTATAAATATATTTGCCCTCATCTACTCAAGGTCATGTCATATGCCTTTATAGCGACATGGGACCAAGTAATATAGTTGGAAGTCACAAGTCTCAAGCCTTAACCTTTAAGTCTTGAGTCAAGTCCCAAGTTCCACAGCTCAGATCAAGTCAAGACAACTCAAGTCCCTAATTTTTGCTTTCAAGTCTTCAAGTCAATAGTTAAGAATAGTTTTGTTTCAATGATGGAGATGATCAAATCTTTTATTGATGTTATATAATATTAGGTTCCTTTAGCTAAAAGGAATCTCATTCTGACATTAACACACGTTAGCTAGCTAGATATTACAGCGGTGCTGTGCCTGTCATGCTTACTTGTTTTTGTCGGATTTCAGGAGTCTCGCAAAGTTAGACATTGTGGCACATGTAGAGGTATTTCCATATAATGTATCTGTACTCACAGAACTACACACTTAAATCGCTAAATCATTTAAACAGGTCACTTGGCCCTAAAAGCCCAGATAACTATTTTTCTTTTTTTTTTACTGTACTCTTGTGACTGATGAGCAACAATGTATTTCATGTTGAGGTCAGAATGACCTGGGGCTTGTCTTTGAAGCCCTTGGGAAGATGACAATGTCAGTGGGATCTAGGTTTCCCTGAGCTCCGAAAACAGGGAGTCATTGACACTGGGATGCACTCCCTCCAATGCCTTTGGGGGGAAGAGTCACTGGCTTGTTGTTGACTCTCTGTTGCGCACTTGTGCAATTGGGCTGTACGCCGCTAGCAATACTCGGCCCTCATTCAGGGGGGTTGCGGTTGGTGGGTGTCCCTTTGGTTGATGCCTGGCAATGTTGTTGGATTGATTTCCTGCCTGTTGGGCCCTGTCCGGGGCCTCCCCCGGGTAGGGCCACAGTGTCACCGGACCCCCCCGTCTCAGTTCCAAGGTGTTACGCTGCTATATTATTGTGCTGGGGGACATGAGGGATGTACTACTAACTTTTCTCAGTTTCCTCCAGTTTTAAATTTTAGAAGGAGATGAGGTCCTGGTCCACACCTGCGGATTACCTGGTTTGGGGGGCCCGTTGCTGTCCCTGTCCTTGTGCACCTGGTTATACTTCAGACCTAGTCTAAATTCAAATAGACTCTGGATTTAGCCCAGAGAAATGTATTTATTATTCCAATTGGACTCTTAATATCTCACCCGGCACAGCCAGAAGAGGACTGGTCACCCCTCTGAGCCTGGGTCCTCTCTAGGTTTCTTCCTAAAATTCGACCTTAGGGAGTTTTTCCTAGCCACTGAAATTCAACACTACTGTTGTTTGCTCCTTGGGGTTTAAGGCCGGGTGTCTCTGTAAAGCACTTTGTGACAACTGCTGTTGTAAAAAGGGCTTTATAAATAAATTTGATTGATTGATTGAAATTTGATTGATTGACGAAGGTTTCCCTGAGCTCGGAGATCATCGTTTTCATGGCTCAATTATGTTTATGAAGTTTCTGGAACTTGCACGACCAATGTTTAATGAAGGTACCTTGTCGGTCTGATCCCAAAGGGTTGTGAAATAATGGTGGAAGATTCGGGAAGGATCCGCCCAGAGATTAGCATAATGGGAAGGCTTAATATCATTGTATTACCATACTGTATAAAAATGTGTGTCTACGGTTTGGAAGTCGGTTGTTCTGCAAAGTAACCTGAGTGGTTGCTATGCAAATCAGCACGGCTTTGTGAAGTCATTAATGTCTACTATTGAATTCACAAACTCCTGTGTTGAAGGGAATTTTTCCACGACACACATCTGTAGTTTTAGTTCTGCGTGTTTTGCATACTGCTGTCACTTCCCTCCCAACCTCAACAAAGTTGTCGAATCTAAATGTAACTACTTTCAAAACACGTCCAGAACATCCAGACGCCATCATAGCGAGGTCTCAATTACGTCCAAATTGACGACCTGACGTTGACAGCTGGACGTCAGGTCTAGTATGAGTGACACTGAGAGAAGTGAAACAAGAGCGAAGTATTGTTGTTACTGCTACCTCCCTCACCCAGTGGAGTTGAGATCATTGAACACTGGGTCTTTGAGAGTCGGGCATCACGGGCAGACAGAGGTGAGAGAGAGGTTGACAGGAAGGTGCTGGGAAAATCTAAACAAGTCCCTCGAGTCATACAGCTCAAGTCAAAGTTAAGTCACATGTCATAGACATCTTTATTAGGCCTGATTGATAGTTGTCCTTCTGAACTGAAGCTCTTCAGAGAAACTCGGAAGCTCTTTTGGCCATCAGGTTTTTTGTTCACAACCCTAACCAAAGCCTTGTCTGGTTACTTAGTTTGGCTAGACAGCTAGCTCCAGTGGTTTAGGTTTTGTTCTGACCTTCATAGTAGTGTTGGACCTTCTATAGACAGATGTTTGCCTTTCTAAATAATGTCCAATCAATTAAATTACCTATAGGTGAAGTCCAAGTTCCAGAGACTCAAGGATGATCAAAGGATCAATATGCATCTGACCTCAATTTGGAGTATCATGGCAAAAGGTCTGAATACTAGAGTAGAGTCTTAAAACTAGAACAATCCAGCACACCCCACTCCAGCCTAGTCCTGAACAGTCACCCCCAACCCTAGTCCCAGCCTCACACCAGCCTCTGCCCTGCCCTCCCCAACCTCTGCCCTCCCCAACCTCTGCCCCCCCCAACCTCTGCCCTCCCCAGCCTCTGCCCTCCCCAGCCTCTGCCCTCCCCAACCTCTGCCCTCCCCAGCCTCTGCCCTCCCCAACCTCTGCCCTCCCCGGCCTCTGCCTGTGGGATAAAATTGGAATATAGTATGCATTTATCAATATTACTAGAGAATTGTGATTACATGTCTAACCTTTGATTAACCTTTGTGAGGACCTTAATGTCACTCATAGATAAAGGCTGATGCAACTGTCATTTACTTAATGTTGCTGATATTCGCTGGCTTTAAGCAAATACATTGCAAAGAGTAGAAATGACCTGATAAACTGTCTGATGAACTGTCTAGAACAGCAGAGTTGTGGTTAAGGGTGATAGAAATGTGCTTATACTTCCTGTTCCTGTTTTCCATGTACGTTGCCTAGTAGAAAAGGGTCAGATAAAGGGCAACCCCAGGTGTCACATTAAAACAGTCTTAGTGTATATGTAACCAATACGAAGTATGAGAGGCAGGACAGGGCGGGACAAGGACGTATTCAGGTTTGTCTACTGATAGGTCAGAGTCTTACAACCTCTGATTAGTGTTTTTGAACCTGACACTACCCTCCTCAGCCTTTTCCCTTCCCAGTCCAGTAGTGACAGCGTTGTAACAAGCCTGGTGCATGGAGAAGCCTGGAGGCCCACTCTGCCAACAATCCATCCTGGCTTGACAGCCACTCAACTCCCTGTTTACGAAGACGTGCGCACATGCAGTCAGTGTCATATATCCTGCTTAATAAAGGTACAGGCATCTCAGTTTTCTATTGTTCACACCGACGAACATGGAGAGGAAAGCACCGAAACCGACTGCCCCCCAAAACCCAAATCTAACCACAAAGAAGTTCACCAAGTCCAGGGAAAAACAACTCGTGAGGAACAGCAAGCTGGCTACAGCGAGACTTCCTGCCCTGAAATAGGATTTTTCACCCCGACAACAGATGTGTTGGGAATTTTATCATATTCTAGGAAATGATCAAGGGCCAAAGCCCAGCAAATTGGCTCCTTTGAAATGTGGAAGTAACATCTGTCCATGGAAGGCTTTGAAATGAGAGAAACCCAGCTGTCCTCGCCAATGCTGTTGCTTTCCATGGTCTAGTCACTGCACACCAGTTCTCTACCTCACAGTCTTATGGGGGCTGGGACCCAACGACCAACCGGCAGCCTCTATAAAACATATGCAGATTTCTTCGCAAAGTTAAAAATAATGGTCCCCTGTGTTTCTCTAATAAGCTGCTGTCTGTGTTACTTTGAAATCACAGCCAGAAGAGGGAGAGACACAGAGAGACGCGCAGAGGGAGAGATGGAAAGAGAGGGAGAGAGATGGAGAGAGGGATGGAAAGAGAGAGAGAGATGGATAGACATGGACAGACAGAGGGTGTCTGTTTTTCTCCTTCGGAGATAACCGGTCTCCAGAGCAGATGCTGTTTTGTACTGCGTGGAGAGACGGCGAGAAGATGTCGCAACAAGAACGCAATTACTGAGCCAACGAGGCGCCGCAGCCAGGGTCCACAACCAGTGCACCAAAGGACAGCAGCAGTGTTCAGTTGAATGGCGAAGACATAGGGAAGGAACACTTCAAGAGCCAGCCATGGCCACTGGCTAGTTTGGATAGTCTCCGACCCTCCTCCCCATTGCGGTCATGAGTCGTTGCTGATCCCGAACGGCACCGTCCTGGGTGGGTGATGCTGGACAGGGCTTCTCATTACAGTCAATCTCCTGCAAGCACAGTTGTAGTGGGAGGTGTCATGTCCAATTTGCAGTTACTGCAATGCCATCTGGTTCAGGAGTGTCGAAGTTCCAGGCATGTTCTGTGGTGAACGTCTGTTCTGCTTCCTATTGCACACCTGTAAACGTTGGATTTGAGCGGGGTCATGCCCTCTGAGGAGAACGCATTCTGTAGCCAACAACCACAATCGAGCTTGCAGGCACCTGATGTACAACAGAGATGCCAAAGTGTGAGTTAGAAAGGCAACTGGTATCTGACACCAGCGTTACCAATCAATTAATCAAATTAATTTATATAAAGCCCTTTTTACATCAGCAGTTGTCACAAAATGCTTTTACAAAACACCCAGCCTGAATCCCCAAGGAACAAGCAACAACAGTGCTGATAAACAGTGGCTAGGAAAAACTCCTTATAAGGGGCCGAAATTTAGTAAGAAACCTAGAGAGGAACATTTTAAGTACATCAGTACAAATTGTAGTGATGAATAGGTGCATGTGGGTTTGTGTCCAAAGTCGATAAAACATCATCCAGGTCAGAAGTATGACCAGATGAACAAGGACAGGGACAACCTGGGGGGCGGAATGGCCAGTGGAGTAGTGGTTGGAATCGTCAGGTATCGTCTCGATCTGCAACACAACCAGGAGGACTTTGGACAGGGACAGCTATGAGTCTTTCAAGCCTGGTACTCCTCAGGTGTGGGCCAAGACCTCATGTCCTCCAAAATTTAAACGGAGCAGGAGACAAGGAACATTTATACAGTGCATTCCTTAAGTTTACAGGGATTTACAATGGAGGAGAAGAACTGAACCTACTCCCCCGGCACAATAATATAGCAGCATAAAAAATTTGGCCTGAGACAGGTCTGTGATTGGGCCAGGACAGGGCCTAACAGACACCAAGTCAATTACCTGTCAATTACCAACCGTGGACGTTAGCCAACACGTTATGTCAAATCTGCCCTGACACAGTCAGTATGTCCCAACCAGGCCAGGAGCAGCTGCTTTTAACACAGTGTGTTTATTTCAATTTTTTGTAAATGCTGAACGTGTCTGATATGCCAGAGTACTATTGCTGGATGGCTGGACCTCTCTCTGGTGTCCCAGAGTAAGACTGACTCAGCGTCCATGGCTATGTGATGTTGACCTAGTATAGGCAGCGCCTGGATAGCCTGGATTCACCCCCTCCCCCCATTATACTTCAGCGTGTTTGTGACTGGAGGTTAAATCCAAACCGCGACAAGAGTCAGAATGAAAGCAGGATCAGTGTTTGTAAAGGAGGAAGTTGCCTTTGGACCTGGAACCATCTCAGCATGTAAAATGGTCACAAGAGAGAACAATTACCGTCACGCAGCAGTGGAAGCACTGTTAACGCACGCACACACACACGCACACACACACGCACACACACACACGCGCACACACACACACACACACACGCACACACACGCACACACGCACACACACGCGCACACGTGCAAGCAACGTCACACTGCTGTAGATTTACCCACAGAGCAGGGGAGAATGATGAAAGGATGAAAGCCAGTGCTCATATGTGTTGATGGGCATATTGCGATGCAGTAAAAACAGCTGTTTTCCATGGATTTCCATGGAGTCTTTTGTTACTTGGAAATCGTAGTTCACTTGAGGCCTCCGGGTGATCCTCTACAGGTATTACAATATCAGGCATATACAAGTTATAATCATTATTGGAACGGGAGATCCAATGTTCCATTAGACAAATTGCCACAACTTGTATTGTACAGTGATTCCGATAGATGGTTTTACCAGCAGTGTGAATTCCTCTCAAGAGCGTAAGGCATTGACTTTGACAGAGATTTGTCACTCCAACTACCGAGCAGAGCTCTGTCCCCCATGAGGTTAAGCCCTGATGCGGAGGCATTCCTCTAAAGCATGCTGATATCAAACGAGCTTTAGTGGCACCCTTCACAGGGTAGACCTCAGAGCAAAGCAGAGAGCATCACAGGAAGTTCTCCACGATGGCGCCCCACACATGTGTTTGTGACCTTTTGTCTACCATCTGTCAGAAAACATAATCAACCTATGATTGCCCAACGTAAGCACTCAACTATTTCAAGCCAAGCCAATCATCAAAGTATCTCGTTCCTGCACAGTAAACTCCACAATAAAATCCCACAACATTGCTACCAAACATGTTTACTACACTTAAAAAGTACAAGGATTATGACAGCCCCTATTTAAAAGATTCCCAGATCAATGATGACTCACCCAGTTGTGCTGTTCTACAGATAAAATAACCAGATCAATAAAGAATTCCTCAGTTGTACTGTACTACAGGTTAAATGATCAGATCAATAAAGAGTCCCTCAGTTTTACAGTACTACAGGTTAAATGACCAGATCAATAAAGAGTCCCTCAGTTGTACAGTACTACAGGTTAAATGACCAGATCAATAAAGAGTCCCTCAGTTGTACAGTACTGTAAGTAAAATCACCAGATCAGTGAAGAGTCACTCTGTTGAACTGAACTACAGGTTAAATCTCCAGGTCAATGAAGAGTCACTCTGTTGAACTGAACTATAGGTCAAATCTCCAGGTCAATGAAGAACCACCAAGATGAACTGTACTACAGGTTTCCAGATCAGATTTATTTCCAGATCAGTGACTCACTGTGTTACGTCTACATGGGCAAGATAATATAGCTACGGACTATGTTGGAATGAGGAAATAAATAGATGTTTATGATAAATATGATAAATGTTTATTATTTCAGAGATAGCTTGTTGGACAGTACATGATCTGTAAATATTTAATCAGTACTGTGCATAAGCCGTAAAAAAATCACAATGTAACTATATAGGATGAACAAAACAATGACTTACAGCAAGAGTAAGCCTACAAGTACATCTGGAAAGTTCCTACTGAGAGCGTATACAGTTAGTAAACAGGAAATCAAAGGAATTAAGTTTTTTCATGGAACAAGGGGACATGAAAAGTTTGTGAAAAGAACTTGGCGAAGGAAATGCAACACAGCACTCTGCCACCAAGCCAAAGCTTCAATTTGTTTTTTTAATGCACTCCACAAGCCTCATCTGAGCCAAGGGAGTTTCCAGCAAAACATATTATTAGGTCACCAAGTCTGACTTTGAATGTGTGTGCATCCAATTGTCTAGTCTGCTTTTATGATGAGGAGCACTAGGCTGATATGGTGGAGTCCGTGGATAAAAACATTGATGTAAAGTCAAAATTCCGGCATCCAGGTTTTTCAGATGGTTATTTTGTTGGTCAAACAGGGAAGGACACACTCACCCAAAAACAAACATCACCTTGTTATATTTTGATATCACTGAAATGTATGCTTTGGAGTAAAACTGAAAGAATGCAATGAAGAATCAGTAGACATCAGCGTTGTTTTTCTTGTATGCATTAGTTCTCATTTAAAAGAATTGATCTACAAATAAAATAAATTCCTCTCCCCTCTACATTTGTAAATCATTATAATTTGAAGGTAAAGCCAACTGCTTAATATTGATTGGGGAGGAAATGCGTCCATGGATTTATGTGCTGACTAAATGTCTGGATTCACACACTACATTTGATATGGTAATTCAAATGTATTTAAATGTTTCAAGAACTAAATGTATTATAATGTGTAAGATTCAGAAGCTACAGTATACAGGCAAATAGTAACACAGCAAAAATAACATCCTCATATTTCTCAGATAATGGCTGATATAATGTCTATTTTAGCCACCTCTAGAACCTAACATATTTTGATTAGGTTGATCAGTGCTGAACAAAGAGCCATTTGGTTACCTAGTTCAATGGCTGACCTACCAAAAAACCCTCTGTTAATCATTGACATTCATTTCCTGTAGGCGGGTGAAAAATCCTAATTTCAAATGTTGAGTAGCATTTGATGTGGGTTTTATTCCTTGTAGCCCTTAAAACAGGGGGCTGTGGTCCTCTAAAGTGGTTTGATAGAGAGTCAAAGATTGTGAGGCCGATTCCAGGAGGGTCAGGTCCCTGGGGATGGACTATGCTCGGGAGTCAGCCGCCATGCAATAAAGGAGCTGAGGGAGAAGCGCCACTGACAGAGTGATTTATCGAGAGAGAGAGAGAAGGGAGAAGAGATGAAGAACAGAGAGAGATGGAGAGAAAAAACGAACGAGTCCGGATGGACAGTGAGCCAGGGTTGAAACACAGCTATGTTACCCAGCGCAGCAACACAACGACTGGGTCCTGTGATAATTTTTCTTCCATCCAAACAAGCTACATTATCAGTCAGCAAACATAGCTCTTACTTCATCACACCTCAAACAGTTGCTAAATTATCCATGACAACTGGGTCCAGAAATGGAATTGTCTAAGACGTTCACCAGTTGTCACTGTTGAATTAATTCCCTTTGAGGTAGCTAGAGTCATACTCACATCTTGGTGTTTTGCTCATACAATATATCCAGAAAGGTCAGCTCTAATGAACGAATGGCTACGATGTGTTGAAATTCATATTGATCTAATTTGCATAGTGTTATGCATAAAATATTTTAAAAGTAGCAATGAATTGCAGCAGTTTTTTGAGTCATAATGCAAGCTTCTGTTGGCTACAGATAAGACACATTATACTGCATGTTGATACATTTGATGCAACAGAGATTCATTAAGATTTTTTTGGATCCAGGCATAAAAAAAAGCTGATATACATTATTTATTGTCAAGTGTCCTAGATCCTTGAATGCCATTAATTGCAAAACGTTTATAAAAACTCAAGCTTTATACAACGGCTCTCTTTATGACAATACAAATATTACACACCCTGTCAAAACAGACACCTGGGAGAATTTTTTTAAATCATTGAGACTATCAAAATAATACAGGTGTAATCTCTGGATTGTCTAATTAATTATACAGGGGACCCATTAAGAAATTGGTCTTTTGGCAGGCTTCACATCATCCATCTAGCTGCAAGCCCCTGAGGTGCACGGGCCTAAAGCGCATATCAGCAGCTTAGGGCGAAACCTGACAAAGGCAGGCTGCGTTCTGGAGGTAGCCCACAACGCTAGCCCACAACGCCACTCGCTCAGGCTTGATTAAGGTTAAATAACGGCGGTTGCGTCCACAGCACCGTGCTTTGTAGTGCACTCATTTTGTCAAGGCACCTTAGAGAATAGGGCACCATTGCTCTTGATTCATATAAAAATAAGACAGGTTTCAGGCCGGCAGAGCCTCCCACACACCCTCCCTCCCTCCCTCCGATCTAGTCCCCACTTAATGAGGTGTCACGTACACTTCTTAGAAAAGGTATGACCTTATTAAACCGTGAGGGAAAGGGAAAGGCCACAGTTCTGAGAGGATTAAAAAGTTAACGCTCCGCTGTGTGGCAACTGGAGCTGGGACTCAAACTGTCAATAGTTCGGTGTCCACTGGAACAGAACCATCACTCGAGAGGTAATTGTAGCATGGGTTTATTATGAACGACGTCCTTCAAATTGTTTTTCCGGTGAATAATTGAAGTATGAAATCAATTAATTTGCAAGACCATACCGTGTAATAATTATGATTCGATTGGCTGAAAGCAATGGTATAACGAGGCCATATACAATAGGTATGACCTGACATCCATTTGTGTTTCAACAGTTGACTGGTTGTTAACACTATTGTTATTGTTCTCCCGGCGTTCTTCGGTTCTTTTTGCTAATTCCCATGAGATAAAATGGCCCAAATAGTCCCATCTTCGCATGCTAATACAGGCCCAAGAGCCTTCTATTGCTGGTGCAATGGAATGGAAATCAGCCTCATGGTGGCGCTGTAATAAGATTAAACTTGTTCCAAATGTCCATCTCCTTACAAGGAACATTCTCGCCCTGATGGATTTTCCACAATTTTGTGACAAATGATAATCCTTGTCCAACTTTCACGTACTTTGATATTTGGCTTCTATAGACCAAGGTCTGTAAAAGATGTTTAAGCCGAGCCAGTATGTCAAAAAATGTGGCCGCTATTGACCAATAAACCTTTAAGAGTGCGTGATTTTGTACATATAGGCGTATTAATGAAACACTGTTGACCGCATCATAATCCTATTAGGTACACATGTTCAGAACCTTGACAGAACATACCTTGTGCATTTTCCGATTCGCCACAAGGGGGCGATGGGGAACGAGACATTTTCGCAAGCACACACCACACTTTGACATAGAGACAAATAAAATGGTGTATAAATTAATTTCCTAACCAAGAACATATTTGCCACTGGGAGCCATTAGCTCTGTCTTTGTGTATTTTTGGCCATTTTGAATATGTGAAAAACACTTAAAAATCTACTCCTATAGAACCAAATGTCTGATTTTTACATTACTTGATATTTGTTATCGATGGACCAAGGCCAATCATCAATACATACCCCAGAATAGTACAAATAAAAACATGGCTGCTATTCATTGATTGCTATTCCAATCAATTTAGTGGGTGCGGTTTCACACATATGCATATAAATCAGACACATTGATATGATAAAATGATTTGATGTACACTATAATTATGTAACATATGAAAGAAATGTCTGTTTGACCACAAGGATATGCCAAAACAGCCAGATGGCATTATCGCTATCTGTATCAGTGTGATTTACATTTGGCACACATAATCAGGGTTATGAATCTAGCGAATGTATGAACAATGACTCAGTTGGCCTCATGGGGGCACCGATCGACAAGAAACATAATTCATGCATAATTTGGAGAATCTATTAATAGGCAGTGAATGTGGATCTCTCAATGCACCGGTGGTGAAATAAGGCAAAGAGTAGCTGAATGCTGAAACACGCTCAGTGCTGCTTGCAGCTTTAATTTTTACTTAGTAGTTGCATTGCTAAACATTTCATACTGTAATAGCAGTAAGTGCTTTGCAGGCACTCCGGGTGGTGTCGAACAGATTTTAGCCATGGTATATTGGCCATATACCAAACCTCTGAGTGTCTTATTGATCAGCTGAAACCCATGGTAGATGAGATGTATTTTTAACCTCCAAAAAATTGTTTAATGTTATAATTCTGTTGATGTTGTCTGATGTTTATGGTGAATTGCCAATATACCAGTGTTTTTTTCCAGGCAACAGCTCTTAGCCATGGTAAATTGGCCATATACCACAGGCCTCAAGCTTGGTTGCTTAATTGACCCCTAAAATCATATTACAATCTGGAAAAACAATATTTGTATACAACTAGTAACGCATTTATTAATTACAAAAATCAATATTCAATCAAAGAAAACATTCCAAAACAAATTTCCCTCCATTCAATGACTCAAGGTTGTTGAGGTATACAGCATTATCAGACTAAAATAACCTTTTCATAGTCTGGGACACAAACCCACTTCTCCTAGTTAAACATCTCATAAAAAGATTGAACAGGGAGTCATTAAGGACAATTACGCACATGATTCCACGCAGGTGGCAACGAATAGTATAGTAATAATAAAATAGGAGAGCTAAAACTGTGATAATCTAGAACACTTCCAAGAAAATAAATGTTAATTCCACATGTGCTTCAGAGATTCTATTTCTAATACGTTGACCTTCTAACCTCTGCAGGAAATAATACAACGAATCAAAGACAAAGATAACTTTTTTCTAAAAGCAACCGGAACATTCTTTTAGATTAAAAAAAAACAATTCTTTTTTTGATTGCTCCAAGCACTTGCCAAGCCCTGCTCTATTCATTATTTATTTTTACTGGATTTCTGATAACCAATTAAATTAGCCTTGATATGTGAAGGTGGTAAAAAAGGGAAACATGACACTCACAAGATGGATGGCAACCTTTGCTTCACCATTAAAAATCACAATCACACAACATCCATGCTCGATCCATTTGTGTATTGGCTACCAGCAGCAGAATTAGAAGACAACATTTCACTGGAATGCCTCGCGGTCACGGCACAGCCTATACATGGTCTCACGTCCCCTAAAATAACAAGTTTGTTTTTAATGCACACATTTTTATTCATAACTGTAAAGAAAATAGAGGAAATTAAATTTGACACATTAACCCGCCACCCACCGCTGTTCATTGTTATTGTCAAAGGTCAAAGCGAGGAAAAAACAACATTACAGGAGTTTTGGTGTTAGTGAAGATTTCCGGCATGGTGAGCGTGGAAGGTGACTCATTGGCCACCTGACCTTAGTTGTAGGGTGTGTCGGCTGCCTGGCCCGGCCTCTGCAGGTGGCACTGTCCAGGACCATCCAGGAAGTGCAGACCGGGATTCTCACGGTCTAAGTGGAGGCTGAGGAAACCCCAGCGTAAATGAAGGCGTAAAGGTTCACCTTGGGTCGACGGGTGAGACAGTCCTGACACTCTGACAGGTAGTACTGACCCAGGAGATCATACACAGCCCCTAGGTGAAAAACACAGAAGACTGTCAGAAACATAATTTATTCATCCATTCATTTATAGACAGCCCCTAGGAGACAGGACAAACATACAAGACTGGCAGAAACATAATTTATTCATTCATTCATTTATTTACAACCCCCAGGAGAGGGGACAATCACAGAACACTGTCAGAAACACAATTTATTAATTCATTCATTTACACACAACCACCACGAGAGGAGAACACCACAGAAGACTGTCAGAAGAATCATTCATCCATACACCCACAGCCCTTAGGATATCGGACAAACACTGGATAATACATCAGCTACATCAGTCATTCATTCATTCATTCATTCATTAATTGACCACAGAACCGCAGTGTCTGATCTGATGCGGGAAAAACATTTATTATTGGATTGCACAAGTCTGGCTCCTCTCTAGGTTTCTTCCTAGGTTCAAACCCTACTAGGTGCTTTTTCCTAGCCACTGTACATCAATATCTTGTGGTTGCTCGCTCTATGGGGTTTCAAGGGGTGACAACTGCTGATGTAAAACAGACTTGGCAAAAAACCTTTGAATGATTGGATTGATCAAATCCATTAATTTTGGAGGGCACCGTAAGCTATATCCAAATGAAGTGTTGGTGTCAGTAACAATGTCAGTGCTGGGGTATAGAGAGCTGTGGTAATAAAAACAGACACACCAACAAACTACTGGCCAACCATTCAATCATGCTGTGACACTTATTTTACCAGTACAGCCAATACATGCTTTGAATAGAATCCTGTTAAAACAGGCCATCTATTTTTCCTGGTGATAAGCAAACCAAAATCACCAGAATTCATAGCAAACACCAGCTTTTCTTGTAAGGAGGGATCAGCTAGCTAGTGATGTCCAGATATTGGCAGATATCTAAATATTGGGGACGTTTGGCTCACAGAAAATCCTAACTGGTACTAGACACAGAAGTTCCATATTGTTTGGGCACTCATCCCCCCCCCCCCAGGCGTTTATCACACATTTTCAGAATTGAGCAGGTAGGTACAAACTGCAAGTAGCCTGTAGAGAGCGAACAGACAATAAATTCATGCACTGAAGCATATTAGATTAGATTCGACTTTATATGAATCTTAACGGAGATACTAATTCTTTAAAGGTCCTAAAAAGAAAAAAAGTATCGGCAAACAATATAATTAATTAAAGACATTGTTTATTTGTTAACCAACACAAAGGATAAGACGTGAGCAGAGTGAGTAAAGCCATCACGACGGGCAGGGTGAGACCCCTTGAATCCCCCAATGTCAATTTGATCCTCCAGAGCCATGAGAGCAGCCTACACATGGAGAGGCAGACCTGTCTTACCAAAGTTTCTCTGCGTGAGGGTCAGAGACGGTGTGTGTGTGTGTGCGCTTGTTTCTCACCGACGCTGATGTTTCTCTCTGTGAGGAAGGAGTGCATGGTGTGGATGTCTGTCATCAGGGCACGGTCACCAAAGGTGAAGTAGGCCACGTCTCTGCCTGCCTCAGCAGCTGCCAGCATCTGGAGCAGAGCTGGAGGAGAGACAGAAGCAGGAGGACGGGAGATGGAGAGAGAGAAAGTGAGGAGTTGGGGAGAAGAAGAGAGGAGATGGAGAGAGAAAGAGAGGAGATGGAGAGAGAAAGAGAGGAGATGGAGAGAGAAAGAGAGGAGATGGAGAGAGAAAGAGAGGAGATGGAGAGAGAAAGAGAGGAGATGGAGAGAGAAAGAGAGGAGATGGAGAGAGAAAGAGAGGAGATGGAGAGAGAAAGAGAGGAGATGGAGAGAGAAAGAGAGGAGATGGAGAGAGAAAGAGAGGAGATGGAGAGAGAAAGAGAGGAGATGGAGAGAGAAAGAGAGGAGATGGAGAGATTGAGAAAGGAGTACAAGCCAGTTGTCTCAAACAGGGGCTCTGATTACATGAAAGGTATATTCGCTGGCTGTGTCAGCCCAGAGAAGGCAGAGAGAACGACGACAGGTTCTGAACCCAAAGACTGGTTAATATTCAATAAAGAGTCCAGAAATACACTGTTGATTAGCAAAGAAATCAGGACAGAGAGGAAACCGTAACAAGCTGGGAACGCCACTGAATAAACAGTCCCAACAGTGGGAGCTGAGGCTACGTTTTCCTTCCCCAGTTGTCATCTGACAAAGGCATGGAAGAAGCTATTTGGAAGAGAGACCAGGTAATTGTAATGGAATTCTGTGTTATATTTAGCCATGTTCTCTACATGCCATCCCAGAGGCACACCATTATGGAGAATTTAAGGAGAGTAAACACCCTGCCATTTGACTTCATAAAGCCGGGGTTCTCCCTGTCTGGCTCTGGACTGACGCTAGGCTAATTAAATAACTAGCATACACGCAGAGAATAGAAGCGAAGAAGTACCATGCTGCTAAAGCTGGTAACTTCATCTGCCTGTGGGCTGGTACAGCAAATTACAGTGGTAAAGAATGCTTTTGGAAATGCATTTAAGCAGTGAGGCTCAAGGAGGAACAGTATTTTCTTAGGGTAGGACACAATATGACGCCTAGCCACATGAATAGCCATGTCCCTGCTGAACGCTGTTTGAGTTTTTCGGAGCCATACAAAAATCTTTATTAACATCATCAATACAATGAACTATGGTTTATGTATATAAAAAAAACAACTGATAAGAATACCACCACACTCCCCGCTTGGTGGTTTTATTGTGGAGGTGCATAAAGCCGTTTGGTTAGGCTACTTCATTTAGTAAAAGCTCTGTGGCATTTGCACTCAAATATTTTTGGCATAATACAACACGGTTTCAATAGGTTGTGTAAAATGCAAATTAAAACAGAATGCAATGATGGGCAAATCATTTATCCCTACATTTTATTGAAAACAATATTAAGATAATATATCAAATGTTGAAACTTGTTACCCATTTAGAATTTGATGGCAGCAACATATTATAAAAAAGTTGGGAAGCTCATGTTAACCACTGTTTCATCTCTTCTTTTAACAATACTCTGTAAGTGTTTGGGAACTAAGAAGGCCAATTGCTGTAGGTTTAGAAGTGAAATGTATTCCCATTCTTGCTTGGTGTAGGATTTCAGCTGCTCAACAGGTCAGGGTCTCCATTGTCATATTTTTCATTTCATAACGCACCACATGTTTTCAGTGGGTAACAGATCTGGACCATCATCGCATTCTGTTTTTATTGACATTTGAAATGGAAATGGTGTTGCATAAACAAAACGCATACATTTTGTTACTGTATATGTTGGCCATATTTTGTTTAATATTGAAACAAATCCATAATGTTGATTTGAAGCCTACGTCTATATTAATAAACATCATGAAAAGGTAAGTACTGTATATGCACAGTGATACAGTAGGTTAGTGAGGGTGTGTAAAGGCCTATAGACAGTGATACAGCAGGTTAGTGAGGGTGTGTAAAGGCCTATAGACAGTGATACAGTAGGTTAGTGAGGGTGTGTAAAGGCCTATAGACAGTGATACAGTAGGTTAGTGAGGGTGTGTAAAGGCCTATAGACAGTGATACAGTAGGTTAGTGAGGGTGTGTAAAGGCCTATAGACAGTGATACAGTAGGTTAGTGAGGGTGTGTAAAGGCCTATAGACAGTGATACAGTAGGTTAGTGAGGGTGTGTAAAGGCCTATAGACAGTGATACAGCAGGTTAGTGAGGGTGTGTAAAGGCCTATAGACAGTGATACAGTAGGTTAGTGAGGGTGTGTAAAGGCCTATAGACAGTGATACAGTAGGTTAGTGAGGGTGTGTAAAGGCCTACAGACAGTGATACAGTAGGTGTGTAAAGGCCTATAGCCAGTGATACAGTAGGTTAGTGAGGGTGTGTAAAGGCCTACAGACTGTGATACAGTAGGTTAGTGAGGGTGTGTAAAGGCCTACAGACAGTGATACAGTAGGTTAGTGAGGGTGTGTAAAGGCCTATAGACAGTGATATAGCAGGTTAGTGAGGGTGTGTAAAGGCCTATAGACAGTGATACAGTAGGTGTGTAAAGGCCTATAGACAGTGATACAGTAGGTTAGTGAGGGTGTGTAAAGGCCTATAGACAGTGATACAGTAGGTTAGTGAGGGTGTGTAAAGGCCTATAGACAGTGATACAGCAGGTTAGTGAGGGTGTGTAAAGGCCTATAGACAGTGATACAGTAGGTTAGTGAGGGTGTGTAAAGGCCTACAGACAGTGATACAGTAGGTTAGTGAGGGTGTGTAAAGGCCTATAGACAGTGATACAGCAGGTTAGTGAGGGTGTGTAAAGGCCTATAGACAGTGATACAGTAGGTGTGTAAAGGCCTATAGACAGTGATACAGTAGGTTAGTGAGGGTGTGTAAAGGCCTATAGCCAGTGATACAGTAGGTTAGTGAGGGTGTGTAAAGGCCTATAGACAGTGATACAGTAGGTGTGTAAAGGCCTATAGCCAGTGATACAGTAGGTTAGTGAGGGTGTGTAAAGGCCTACAGACTGTGATACAGTAGGTTAGTGAGGGTGTGTAAAGGCCTACAGACAGTGATACAGTAGGTTAGTGAGGGTGTGTAAAGGCCTACAGACTGTGATACAGTAGGTTAGTGAGGGTGTGTAAAGGCCTATAGACAGTGATACAGTAGGTTAGTGAGGGTGTGTAAAGGCCTATAGACAGTGATACAGCAGGTTAGTGAGGGTGTGTAAAGGCCTATAGACAGTGATACAGTAGGTGTGTAAAGGCCTATAGACAGTGATACAGTAGGTGTGTAAAGGCCTACAGACAGTGATACAGTAGGTTAGTGAGGGTGTGTAAAGGCCTATAGACAGTGATACAGTAGAATAGTGAGGGTGTGTAAAGGCCTATAGACAGTGATACAGTAGGTTAGTGAGGGTGTGTAAAGGCCTATAGACAGTGATACAGTAGGTTAGTGAGGGTGTGTAAAGGCCTATAGACAGTGATACAGCAGGTTAGTGAGGGTGTGTAAAGGCCTATAGACAGTGATACAGTAGGTTAGTGAGGGTGTGTAAAGGCCTATAGACAGTGATACAGTAGGCTAGTTGAGGCCTCTCTGAAGAGGTGATCCAGAAACACTGAGGCCATAATGGATAAGTGGGCTCGGGCAGGCGATCAATTCCACTATTAATGAAAAATATTAACGTTGTCATTTAATCAATAAGGGGACAAATAGGCTTTAAGTAAATGAACGTATAGCACAACCAAGACTAATGTGAGAGAGGCCTGACCACACTAACGGCATTGACTCCTAAATAGCAGGCCATTACCTAAAGTGGACCACTTCCCACCAGGGCACATAGGGCTATGGGGAAAAGTAGTGCAGTGTATTTTAGGGAACACAGGGCCACTTGGGACTCAGCCTGAGCCTGCTGGAGGTCGGCACTGCAGCTGGACCGTTCAATCACACTCCCTGAATTCCAGGGTTTTTCAGCAGATGTGTTTTTTATGCTAAACCAAACACAGCAGTGCTTCTGAAGGAGGCTTCCCTCCAATGACTGGGATCTGTGATTGTGTTTCACCTACTTCAGGTAAAAGCACACATTTCTCTACGTAAAATCTTGCGGCTTGACTTGGACCAGAACACAATTCCAGCAGAACATAAACAGTACAGACACAATAAAAACAAACAGCGCCAGAACCTACAAGGTGTCCCGGAAAATGGTGAGGATCCAGATAACTGCATAATGAAGAGAAGGTTAACGCCAGCCGCGATACCCCAAAACGATACCCCAAAACATACCTTTCAGCCTGGCATCTCCCCCGAACACCCCACAACCCCAGTTTCCGGTGGCAACAGCAGACAAGTCCTGACCTCTCACCCCTGGACGGGAGAAGCCACAGTATGCCTGTGGAGGAAAGGGAGGTGGGTTAAAGCTTCGGAATATAGACCCAACGGAAAACAAAGCCAATACAAAGACCAAGCACTCAGACCAGGATGAATCTGGCAAGGAACACACAGCTCCACAACACTGAGAACGGCTGGAAAGGTGATGTGAGCTGATGAGACATTCTGTCGGTGCCTCAGATCACATCTGGAAAGGAAGAGCTGATGTGACATTCTGTCAGTGCCTCAGATCACATCTGGAAAGGAAGAGCTGATGTGACATTCTGTCGGTGCCTCAGATCACATCTGGAAAGGAAGAGCTGATGTGACATTCTGTCAGTGCCTCAGATCACATCTGGAAAGGAAGAGCTGATGTGACATTCTGTCAGTGCCTCAGATCACATCTGGAAAGGAAGAGCTGATGTGACATTCTGTCGGTGCCTCAGATCACATCTGGAAAGGAAGAGCTGATGTGACATTCTGTCAGTGCCTCAGATCACATCTGGAAAGGAAGAGCTGATGTGACATTCTGTCAGTGCCTCAGATCACATCTGGAAAGGAAGAGCTGATGTGACATTCTGTCAGTGCCTCAGATCACATCTGGAAAGGAAGAGCTGATGTGACATTCTGTCAGTGCCTCAGATCACATCTGGAAAGGAAGAGCTGATGTGACATTCTGTCAGTGCCTCAGATCACATCTGGAAAGGAAGAGCTGATGTGACATTCTGTCAGTGCCTCAGATCACATCTGGAAAGGAAGAGCTGATGTGACATTCTGTCAGTGCCTCAGATCACATCTGGCTTACGGCTGGATCCCAGTTAGCCGCGATACAATGACATCTCATTCAACTCAACAGTAAGGCCGGAAGGAAGCAATATATTTTAGCCCCAGGTCTGCCGTGGATCACGGTTCAGCCCGGTTCCGGTTCCACAGCGCTGGCACATTTAATAATATAATCATGCGGTCTGTATGTCCCAGAAGCGCAGTGAGTTCCCACGTAAATGGAACACACCGTATAACATCACAATGTAATTCCATTAGCCTGCAGGGCCTCACGCTTGGCACATTATTCAACGGAATTGATACTGCGTATGGAAACGCCGGGGGGAAAACACCACAACGACACACCAGACTATTAACTGGGCCTTCCTAACATGACCATTTGACAACTTCGCAGCTCTGAAGAGCTGGAATTCCTTCCTGAAACATTTAAATGTTCAAATAACTGGTGATTCCTAGGTGCAGCTCTACATGCCATTCACAAAAGTGGAGGCTTTCCGTACAAACCTGACGGGCAGGCAGGTTGAATGTGATGTCTTCTAACATGACATTAAGGCACCGCAGTAAGGGAATGATGGATGCAGTGTTGCCGGACATTCGTGTTCACAGGAGGAACGAAGTGAGCAGTTTTAAAAAAATAAAGGAAAAAAAAGAATGGGGAGTACCGCTCCTATCCCCACCTGGATCCTGAATGACATCCCGATTCTGGAACACTACTTCTGAATAATATGGGTCAGAACCTAAAGTAGTTCACCGTATAGGGAACGTACTGTAAAGCACTTTGGGATGCAGCCTAAACCTGTCGGTCTAGTGGTGTATTCTCCAGGTTTAAAAGGGCAAATGTGACAGGTGGCTAAACAACCCTCAAAACAGCATTGATCTCCTCGTCAGGCTGTTACTCAAGCATCTACAGTCAGAACTGTCAGCTTGTTTTATTGTCAGTGAGCCAATATCGACGTAACATCTTCATTTTGCACAGTCAATTTCCATCAAAATGATACAATGAGATAAAGTGAAAGCTGGGGTAATCTGATGCAATACTCACCACTGGAAATAGACCCAGTCCTGTTCAGTAGTGATTATATTAAAAGGATCATGTTAAAGGAATAGATTATTTTTGCCGACAAGTTCAGGAAAAGGTCCAACAGAAACTTTAGCTTCTAACCCAACCTCTTCAAAATGGAGCTGGGCAAGGAGCTAACACATTAAGCAACTTGAGTCCAATTAAGGTTCACTGCAATGCTCAGAACATTTAGTTTGACCCTAATGGCTGAGTTTAGAACTAATAATCTTTTGGTTCCAAGCCCAACATGTGAGGGCAGGCCAGCTTTTGCCCGAATAGCATAATGTACTGCAGTGATACAATATAGTCATAGCATTAAAGTATTGTATTACAGCAGATGTGTTATTATCATGGACCATTATATTTCACTATATTACACCAGTAAGGAACCATCCAACCTTTACCAGCAGGCTTAAACTAGCCTAGGTTTCAGTCTCATATAGCAAAGCACAGCAGTGTAATGAAAGAGCTGAACAGAGAAGCCTGCCAGGATAGGCTTAAGCCAACTCAAATCTTTAATGTTTACCTCAAAGTTTAAGCGAACAAGTTGGTCTGTGCAGATGGCTTTGTGTTGGGCAGTAGCGATTATGTTGTGTTGGTCTGATTGTATGCAATGGCTCGAAACCAAAGCTATTTTGCAATTGAACATGACAAGGCTAATTTCAACTTAAATGCCAATTAAAGATCTCACTGATGCATATGATTATTTTAAGGCAATAGGCCTGACACAAATGTCCACACACACACACACACACACACACATACACACACACATACACACAGGAGGGAGGATCAAAGCTTAACTTCAAAGAGGGGTAGCTTCAGCCTCACAAACAACCACTGTCATTAATAATACAGAAGGTTCATATTTGTGTCTATAGAACATCGGACGGCTGACGGATTTAACTTAAGTGGAAACATTACAGGGCTCAGGATCCATCCGCCTGTGCTACCCGCCTCGGAGAGCCTCCCGCTACCCGCCTCGGAGAGCCTCCCGCTACCCGCCTCAGAGAGCCTCCCGCTACCCGCCTCAGAGAGCCTCCCGCTACCCGCCTCAGAGAGCCTCCCGCTACCCGCCTCGGAGAGCCTCCCGCTACCCGCCTCGGAGAGCCTCCCGCTACCCGCCTCGGAGAGCCTCCCGCTACCCGCCTCGGAGAGCCTCCCGCTACCCGCCTCGGAGAGCCTCCCGCTACCCGCCTCAGAGAGCCTCCCGCTACCCGCCTCAGAGAGCCTCCCGCTACCCGCCTCAGAGAGCCTCCCGCTACCAGCCTCAGAGAGCCTCCCGCTACCAGCCTCAGAGAGCCTCCCGCTACCCGCCTCAGAGAGCCTCCCGCTACCCGCCTCAGAGAGCCTCCCGCTACCAGCCTCAGAGAGCCTCCCGCTACCAGCCTCAGAGAGCCTCCCGCTACCCGCCTCAGAGAGCCTCCCGCTACCCGCCTCAGAGAGCCTCCCGCTACCAGCCTCAGAGAGCCTCCCGCTACCAGCCTCAGAGAGCCTCCCGCTACCAGCCTCAGAGAGCCTCCCACTATCAGCCTCAGAGAGTCTCCGCTACTCACCTTATTCAGTTCTCTGTTTATATTCTCAGGTTGAAACTGTTCCAGGAAGTTCTTGAACTTTAGTGCATCCATTGCTACAATCTCTGTGCATCTTCTTTGCCAGGCATCTCTGCAATTGGTTGACAAAAAATGGTGACTTGGGGTTATGTCAAATCCCAATTCCATTTATTTTAGAAAAGCCCTTCTTACATCAGCAGTTGTCACAAAGTGCTTTACCAACACCCAGTTTAAATCCCCGAAGGGCAAAGTAATGAAGAGTCTGAAGCACACCGCTGGCTACAAATCAATGGATGTAATCAGGGCGTCCTTAACTGCTGTCTGTTCAGTAAATACCTCGGGGTCTTGTCCTGATGTTTCCCATTCCACAGGTAGCTATCTGCGTAGCCAGTGTACGTGCTGTACTGCTCAGCGCCTGGAGGGACAAAAACACAGAAACCATTCAGAAACACACCAATACCAACAATGCTAAACATCTGGGAGATTTTGGCAATTCAATTTTTTAATATGCGAAACTCAGGGATACCATTTGGATATCTCTACTTGGAGTTTGAAGAACGTTGAAAGTACTTTTGTGAACGAATATCAAAGGGGTATTCAATGCTTTCCCTACAATGCCCGGAGCCTCCTTGTTTTCTGTTCTACCTCATCATCAATTGCATTCACCTGGTGTCTCAGGTCTAAATAAGTCCCTGATTAGAGGGTTGCGATGAAATAATGGAGTGGAACTCTCTTTGAGGTCCAGAGTTGAATAGTCCTGCAATATCATATAAATGACTGGAAATCTACTGTACAGCATCGGCTTTCAAATGTAACCTTGACGCGAATCGCAATGAAAACCTTCAATTGAGTTTAAAATTAAGTCGTGTCCATCCGTTTAGCAGATTCATGGGCAAGTAGAACAATCTTACACTATCCCTTTATAAACAAAAACAATATATTATAAGAATATATTTGCGGCCAGCCACTCTTATTTTTGTAATTATTTCGTGTAAACAGCTGAACAGAAGTGACTGGAAAGCAGCTGTATCCAATAACAAGAAGGTCAACCTATTAGCCTCCCGGGGATCCTGGACGTCCTGACAGGCAGACCCCAGGTGGTGAGAATGGGCAAGCTCACCTCCTCCGCACTGACCCTGAGCAGTGGAGCTCCCCAGGGATGCGTACTCAGTCCCCTCCTATACTCCCTGAACACGCATGACTGCGTGGCCACACACAGCTCCAACATCATCCTCAAATTCACGGACGACGGCAGCCATCCTGGGTCCCATCTCCAACAATGAGGAGACCACTTACAGAGAGGAGGTAAGGAACTTGGCTACATGGTGCCAGGACAACAACCTCTCTCTCAAAGTCTGTAAGACTTAAAAGATGATCGTGGACTTCAGGAAGACATCGATGGAGCTGAAGATGATCTCACTTCATCCAGACAAACTTGGCAGTGAGAACTGCCCAAAAACGACTATGCTTCCCGAGGAGACTCAAGAAGTTTGGCATGTCTGTAAAACCTCTCACCAACTTCTACAGATGCACCATTGAGAGCATCCTCTCAGGCTGCATTAATGCCTGGTACGGCAGCTGCTCCGCTGCAGACGGCAAGTCCCTTGGTCTGATCACACTTTCAACGTCTGGTAGACGCTACCGGAGCATCGGGGCACGAACTTCCAGACTCAAAAACAGTTTTTTCCCTCATGCCATGAGGCTCCTCAACCAACAACCCTGATCCATGATCACACCGATCACACACGAACATTCCAGATGCTCTGATGTCCTTTCAGGTACTTTAACGGGCATTACCATACTGTTTACACTCCCCATCCTCCTCTTTCAAAAACTGATGCTAGTTTACATCGTTATGTAAATTACTGCCATTCTTGCCATATCGATAATCTCAATACTACTACCAGTCTTTCTGCTAGTTTACAGGACTCTTTAAACTGCTGTTATAAACAGTGTGTGTATTGTTGCTTTATCTTCTTGCTATATTTTTTCTATGTATATATTCTTCTTCATAATTCTCACTACATAGTTGTAGTGTGCTGTGCCACCATTCATAAGCTTATTAAACTCTATAATCTATCTGTAACATTCAATAATTCTACAAATTGCTGCTAGTTTACACTGTTACGTATATTACTGCCATACCTGTAGTGTTCAATTATAGGTATTATCATAGGTATTGAACATTGCTGCTAGTTTACAGTAGTCTTTTTTTTTTTTTAAACTGCTGCTAGTGCGTAGTGTTATGTATATTTTTGCTTTCTTTTAATTTTAATTGTCTGGCTATATTTCAGCTTATGAATTATTTTTCTTAACTCTCACTACGTAGCTGTCAGGTGCAATGTCACAAGAATTTCATTGTGCAGGATGACGCTGTGTTGTTCGGCGCTTTTGACAAATAAACCTTGAAATTTCTAACTAGATGAGAGATCGCCAGACTGAAGACAAAATAGCACCCTATTTACCCAACAGACCTAAAGGACCTGGTCAAATGTAGTGTTGTATAAAGAAAACTAATAGGGTGGCGTTTGGAACGCAGGGAGCTTGAAACACGCCAGTCAATGGGGAAGGAATGTATGCATGGAGAAGGTTCAAAACTAACCAGGGAACAAATGAAGTCATATTTCTGTGATTGCCCTGTGCATGTGGGTAAACAAAGTGATTAAAATAGGACAGCCCTCAGGTCAGTCGGTAAGTACCTCCTCTTCTGGAGAAATGGAATCTTAAGATCCAGGCTACACTTGAAAAACCCAGGAAGTATTCCAAACCAACTGTACAAAAACAGATGAACGTTTACTGACTGACAGAATGACATTAAGATAATATATAGCATTAACTGAGATGAAGTAAGCTATAAAATACAGTTAGATATTGAGCTAAAGTCCTGAAAGCTTTGCTAATCTATTCAACTAAATGGCTTCTGGCAGTGGGCAGTGCAGGGCGACACAAGCAGGGAAATGCCAGCATCTGGACTCGGAATGATCTTTGCTAATAGATAAGGAATGCTTCAGAAATGGCACCCTAATACATATTTAGTGCACTTTAAAGGGAATTGGGTGTCATTTGTCACACAGCCTATGCCTTTGTCTTCACTGGCAGTTTAAGAGATAACACATTCATTCCTGCCATTCAGGATGTGGTCAGACAGATACATCTGACCTTCATCACAAGTGGACCATCTGAATAGTTCCTTTGGAATGCTAAAGGCTCCATCTGTCACAGCCTCCATTAAGGGCCACACTGACATATTGATAGATCATTCCCCTGGATGGAAGGAAGACTAACCAATCTTATTCAGACAGAACAAAACCGTTGGATTCTCTGGAAAGCCACCAGTTGGCATTTTGTTCTTCAAGCCATAAAAACAGATTTCATATTAATGAAAGAGGAGTTTAATACAACAGACAAGACACATGACTGACGATCAGGATGTTTCACTTCAACGCTTTGATGGGTAAATATACCAAGACTCAGACCTCATTATTAATGACAATGTGTTGATGACTGGTCACTAGGGACCAGAAAGACACAGAAAAGATCAGAGAAAAATCTCATCTGCAGCTCTCAAGGGGAAAAACCTGTTTGTAAGGAAGAACTAAGTAAGTGACAAAATGATTTCCCTCGAGATTTTGTTTACTGTCATGGTCTTAAACGTCAGTAAATCTTTTTTGTCAAGATATAAAGAAGGGCTATCCACCAGAGCCACCAGCTGTTCCTATAAACATTCCTACAAAACATGCTTTAAGACAAACACACAGACACAGACGCACGCGCACGCGTACAGTATCTCACAAAAGTGAGTACACCCCTCACATTTTTGTAAATATTTGATTCTATCTTTTCATGTGACAACACTGAAGAAATGACACTTTGCTACAATGTAATGTAGCGAGTGTACAGCTTGTATAACAAAGTACATTTGCTGACCCCTCAAAATAACTCAACACACAGCGATTAATGTCTAAACCGCTGGCAACAAAACTGAGTACACCCCTAAGTGAAAATGTCCAAATTGGGCCCGAAGTGTCAATATTTTGTGTGGCCACCATTATTTTCCAGCACTGCCTTAACCCTCTTGGGCATGGAGTTCACCAGAGCTTCACAGGTTGCCACTGGAGTAGTCTTCCACTCCTCAATGACGACATCACAGATCTGGTGGATGTTAGAGACCTTGCGCTCCTCCACCTTCCATTTGAGGATGCCCCACAGATGCTCAAAAGGGTTTTGGTCTGGAGACATGTTTGGCCAGTCCATCACCTTTACTCTCAACTTCTTTAGCAAGGCAGTTGTCGTCTTGGAGGTGTGTTTGGGGTCGTTATCATGTTGGAATACTGCCCTGCGGCCCAGTCTCCGAAGGGAGGGGATCATGCTCTGCTTCAGTATGTCACAGTACATGTTGGCATTCATGGTTTCCTCAATGAACTGTAGCTCCCCAGTGCCGTTAGCACTCATGCAGCCCCAGACCATGACACTCCCACCACCATGCTTGACTGTAGACAAAACACACTTGTCGTTGTACTCCTCACCTGGTTGCCGCCACACATGCCACACACACACTTGACACCATCTGAACCAAATAAGTTTATCTTGGTCTTATCAGGCCACAGGACATGGTTCCAGTAATCTGTCCTTAGTCTGCTTGTCTTCAGCAAACTGTTTGCGGGCTTTCTTGTGCATCATCTTTAGAAGAGGCTTCCTTCTGGGACGACAGCCATGCAGACCAATTTGATGCAGTGTGCGGTGTAGGGTCTGAGCACTGACAGGCTGACCCCTCCACCCCTTCAACCTCTCCAGCAATGCTGGCAGCACTCATATGTCTATTTCCCAAAGACAACATCTGGATATGACGCTGAGCACGTGCACTCAACTTCTTTGGTCAACCATGGCGAGGCCTGTTCTGAGTGGAACCTGTCCTGTTAAACTGCTATATGGTCTTGGCAATCTTCTTATAGCCTAGGCCATCTTTATGTAGAGCAACAATTATACATTTTTTATCCTCAGAGAGTTCTTTGCCATGAGGTGCCATGTTGAACTTCCAGTGACCAGTATGAGGGAGTGTGAGAGCGATAACACCAAATTTAACACACCTGCTCCCCATTCACACCTGAGACCTTGTAACACTAACGTCTCATTAATGGCTGTGTGTTGAGTTATTTTGAGGGGACAGCAAATTTACACTGTTATACAAGCTGTACACTCACTACCTTACATTGTAGCAAAGTGTCATTTCTTGTATATTGATTAAAACACTCCACACAGACTCGTTTACCAACAAGATATCAACCCAGACAGGTTCTGCCTTCGTGAGCATTCATGCAGATTCGACCACTGTCGCCACAATGCTGTATTCCACCGGGACACAAGGAACGCCTGTGTGAAGGAGATGTTCATCGACTACATCTCGGGCTGAGAGACCTGGACGGCATTCGGCCCAGTGTTACGGTTGACCCCAGTTGGTCAGAGTAACAGACCTCTAAACACTCCTGTAATCCCGGTTCATACAGACAGACGGCACTCTGGCATCCACTATGGAGCACTTCTGCACAGTAACACACCAAACCAATCCCCAAGCTCACTCACACTCAGTTAATTCAATCAACAGCATTGCTAAGCGGCTGAGGCGCGTGGTTCTCTACACACGTGACAGCGTCCGGCTACAGTCTGCTTGAAACTAGTTAACCGTTGAAACGTTAAACATCTGTTCATCTCTGCAAGTCACGACTGACCTACAACTGCCCTTGCATCGTAAATAACAACTGAATGTTGTTTGTCAGTCGCAAACAACATCACACATCATGGTTTTGATCTTCAATACCCAATATCGGGTTTGTTCTTTAGAAAATCTAGACCTGATACCAGAGACCGCCATCTCTGATGTCAGTCCAATGAGGTTGCCATTTATAATTAACAATAGGGCTGGCATTAGGGATTACGGTTAGGATAGGGCTGGTATTAGGGATTACGGTTAGGATAGGGCTGGTATTAGGGATTACGGTTAGGATAGGGCTGGTATTAGGGATTACGGTTAGGGTTAGAATAGGGCTGGCATTAGGGATTATGGTTAGGGTTAGAATATGGCTGGTATTAGGGATTACGGTTAGGGTTAGGATAGGGCTGGTATTAGGTATTGGTTAGGGTTAGAATATGGCTGGTATTAGGGATTACGGTTAGGGTTTGGATAGGGCTGGTATTAGGAATTACGTTTAGCGTTAGGATAGGGCTGGCATTAGGGATTACGGGTTAGGGTTTAAGGTGTTCCAAAGATCCACCTAACTGACGTTCCTACCAGCTCAGCTGACATGATCAGGCACTGCGGCAGAGACACACCTCCTGGAGGACGGAGCACCTCCTGAGGAGTCACCTTCAGCCTCCGTAAACACCACAGCCCTGCTTTCCTCTTTCCCACTCTAGTTACTTACTCCTCTGGTCACACACCCTCCTCCTCAGTCCTGCCCCGCACAGCTGCCCCCCACTCCTCCCAGCTCCCCCCACTCTGTCCCCTCCGCCTCGCCACTTAACATTATTAGAGCAGTAACAGAATTCATTACCTCAGAGCAGGAAGACCTGCCCGAGACCCTGTTCCATTAAGGCACTCTCTCGTTCCATCATCTTTATGAAAGCTAACCACTGACACCGCTGGCAGACTTTTCTTTGGGTCGGGACCCATCTTATTAAAGGCCCAAGTCTCAGCCAGCGTCCCGAATGGCACCCTACCGCACTACTTCTGACCCGTGCCCATACCCTAGGGCATAGAGAGCCACTCGGGACGCCGTCTCAGTTGTGTCATTGCCCGGCCGGCAAGCGTTAAATCACATTCCCCCGTGACGTGTCTCTTGACATGGGCTGGGCGGGGAGGGGGGGTTAATGGATCTTACCGCCCCCATTGAAATTCGGCAAAGTGGCTGGGCCTAATTGAATTGGTCTTGATTGCCTGGCTGAGATACACTGAGTCGGCCGTAAGGGCGGTTAGAACTAAAAATAGCATGAAGGGGAGGGCAGATGTGTCCCCAATGGCAATCCTCATGACCAGGAAGCAACGGGACGCAGACCAGAACATTGCTTAGGGAAAACAAACTGGGGCGTAAAGTCACGGTCCAGGGTTTTATATCGTGGTTATACACTGTATATGCATACGTCTTATAAACAGTCATTACCAAAAACATTATGACCAACTGCCTAATATGTCAAAACAGCACCGACCCACTGAGGCATGGACTCTGCAAGACCCCCGAAGGAGTCCGGCGGTATCTAGGACCAAGACGTTAGCAGCAGATCCGTCAAGTCCTGTAGGTTTTGAGTTGGATCCGCCGTGGATCGGACCTGTTGGTCCAGCACATCCCACAGATGCTCCCTTCATGTTGAAATCAGGGGAATTAGGAGGCCAGGGCAACAGCTTGAACTCTTCATGTTCCTCATTCCCGTATAATGATGTGTGGCGACCTTCTTCCAGGGCTCCAAGCTCCACCGGTGGACAGGAGGCATTATGGGCACTCGGACCGCTCTAGGACTGTTTGTTGTGACAAACTCCTCCCGTCACCATCATTACACATTTTCATGTGCCACAGTAGATCTTCTGTTGGTTCGGACCAGACGGGAAAGCCTTCGCTGCGTCCACACACACACACAGATGAGCCTTGGGTGCCAAACAACCTGTTGCAGGTCTGTCTATCCTCAGACCACTGTCAGTTGGTACTCACCACTGCTACCCGGGAGCACCCCACAAACCTTGCCGTTTCAGTGATGCTCTGACCAAGCTATCTGGCCATAACACTTTGGCCATCAAAGTATTCAATTCAACTGTGAGTGGCTCATCAGTGTGCGCACACACACACAAGTTTGTACCGCTACCCTCATGGGGACCAGAAAATAGACTTAACCCTAAACCCTAAACTTAACCCTAACCTTAACCTAACCATAATCTAACCCTAAACCTAACCCTAACCTTAACCCTAACCTTAACCCTAACCTTAACCCTAACCTTAACCTCAATAAAGTAACATTTATGCCTAAACTTTACCTAGACGTAATACCTAACCTTAACCCTAAACTTAACCCTAAACTTAACCAACAACACCTGGACTTTAAAGAAACCCCAATTCTAACTATAAAATCAATTGTAAGTTTGACCCTAAACCTAAACCCTGAGCCGGAAATTGACTTTTGCCTCACGGGGACCGGGAAAAGGTCCCAATGAGTCAAATTTTTTCTATACTCATTGGGACATTCGGTCCCCATGAGTTCAGTAAGACCTAACCCACACACACACACGGACACTTCAGGACTGCTAAAGGTAACCCGTAAGCATCATAGGTTCAATAGCTTGTGTTGCCCCTTGGTCTGAAATAACTACATGTAGCAGTTTCTTGTAACTGTCAGATTCTTACTGGCTGAGTAGAATTCTTGGCTTTTTAAAGAAAACTGAACCACAGATTACAATTCCTATTGACCCACAGACTACTTAACATCAAGTAAACAGTTCCTTTTAGGAAAGGGAAGGGGGGCACTGATTGCAGCTGACAAAGGAAGAGGGAATTCTTCACAGCATGATACCAGCCAGACTAGCACGCACACACACACACACACACACACACACACACACACACACACACACACACACACACACACACACACACACGGGCAGGATACCTTCTCGCCTCAGTCAACAACTCACCAATCACAACTGTCATACCTCTCCGCCTCCCCTCCCCTCTCCCCCTCTTTCCCTCTCCTCCTCTCCTCCTCTCCTCCTCCCCTCCTCTCTGTCCTATTACAAAAGTGACTCGTGCTCACTTGTTGGGAGCGACAGGTTCATAGCTCTCAGCTATGCGATCAGTCTACAGAGTGATGGATAGTGACTTGCAGCTAATTTTAAGACACATATTTTGTTATGTACGTATGACTCAGCCCTTTTCTTTCCAGCAGCGACACAGAGACCATGCTGTTTAGGCCATTTGGCCATAATGTTACCTAGCAACATCAAAACAATCCAAACAACTAATTTTGAAACAAAGCATGTTTCTGCTACATTTCTGAAAGGGGGAAAAATAACAGGAGCTTGGCTTTCACTGAGGTAAATAGGACAGAAACTAAAGCAGAAATGATTCTCAATACAAAATCTGCCCTTTTGATCATCCTACTTTCATGACACTAACTTTTTTCATCTTAGCGCTTGCTGAAGCAGGGGGTGTATTATTCTTTTTTTGTCCCAGTCAAGCCAGCTAGTGCGCGCCCTGGGCTAAAATACATCTCAGGCATTGTTCCCCAGTCACTCAGCAGAGAGAGGCAGAGAGCAGGAGAGTGCTAGCTACCTTTGTCCTCGGATGAAGCCTTTCCACTACTTCAATTCTTCACTCCGTCCATCCCATGCTTAACATTTCCATTGTGTTGGGGAGGTATTTTCATCTGTCTGATAATAAAGGGTCTTATCGAATTATTATCAGGACAACCAGGGATACCAAGTAGAGTGCAAAATCAACCGCATGGGTCTGCCTAGTGATAACCTGATCAAACACGTATCTATAGAACGCTGTCGGTATAGAAATGGTTGACCCACAGGAAGAATACAGGACTAGTCTTTGGCCACAAGTCTTCAGTTTGTCCCAGCGACTGTGACTGAGAGTATTCAAGTGCTATAGACAGTAAGGCCAAGGTGTTCTCAATCTCTAGGGCTATCGTCTCCATTTTCAGCATAATTGATTAGTTTTTCATGATGGTATTAAAGCACCACCAGGGAACAGAACCAGAATTAAGTGGGTGGTCCATGGCTAGCAGACAATAGGCAGTGACTGCATTCCAAACATATGCAACAAAATACTGAATACAAGTGCAGGATTTAGACATTACAATAACCTGTCCCAATACTTTTGAGACTATGTAAAAAAGCGTTGTCATCTCTGTAAAAGCAGAGAATCTATACTTGAACTTTAAAGTCATTGTCTGATATCAAATTAAAACCTTTGGTGAAGAGATTCACTGTTCAAATGCTTACAGAATTCACTGTTAAACACTGTTTCAAAAGGACAGCATACTTACAAAATTTTGCCCACTGACTTCTGTCATTCAATATTTTTTAAAGGGTCAATAATCTTGAAATATTATGCAGCTGGTACATAGAAAAAAAAACTAATCAGCCGTTGCTAACGACGGTAACAGAAAATAATTTCTTGTTTGTTTCATTCTGAGGACAACACTGTTCACAAAACACCTGACGTTTTCACTAATCACCACAGACAACGATGGACTGACTGAGCAATCAACAGAACCCCGGCGTCTTACATCCACTAACAGACCACTGATTGGGCTGAACTCAGGAAGAGCCAATCAGAGGACAGAACAGGCAGAGGGTAACAACTCCAGGAAGTGATTTTCCTGGCAGTAGGTCCTCTGGGTTCCTGCTGGGAGAGGTTTCTGACAGGTAGACCGGGTTTCTTTCATTTACAGCAACACTGCTGTGAGATACTGGTTGTCTGTGTAACTGTTATTTCCTGTTTCAGGTTATGGGTCAAGTGCAACACAGCACTCATAAAGGGATAGTTTGGGTTTTCGGCCGTATCTACATCCAGAGTCTCAGATAAACTTGTGGCAAACACCGTACCTGCATCTAAAATAAGTTTCATTAGCGCACATTAACCACAATTATTGCAACTCGTGGAAGTCTACAAACACAGTAACGCAAGTCAGCAACTATTTTCAAACAGAAGGAAGAGATAAAAAGGCCTCATGGGGTTCACCTAACTTCAGAGAAGTCAATACACAAGTCATTATGCAGATGCTCTTATCCATAGCAATTCAGAGCTGGACGTTTTTACAGGACTTTCTCATAGTCGTGTACCGAAAAAGAGTATCAGCACTTAACGGAGGAAGAGCAGATTTCATCCAACAGCGTGAAGCTCTGACGTGAAGCTTTTAAAGTATCCACACACACAGAAATCTGACTAGGGAGAGTCAGTTGGGCAGTTCTATCATCAGACAAAAGAGAAACACTTTTGTTGCACACCAAGTTTCTGTATTCCGGTGGTGGTTTTGGCTGGTGCTCTGGGGGACTTCGGATGCTGTGGCGTGTGGGTGGTGCACCTTTTTCTTTTTTGTAACACATGATAAAACTACTGTGTGCTACGGGCTGCTAGAGATGTACTCTTGCGACATATTTTACATCCTCCAATCCTCCCCGATATGTAACCTGAAGTGTGGCCAGTGACGAGGGCTGGTTAGCCAATGACGGGTAAGATCCCAACTGTGCTACCAGGAAAACCGAAGACAGGCACAGTGGTGCAATCTGGTCACAATCCACAATATACATACCCATGGTACAGGTGTATGTAACCCAGAAACAGGATCTGTGCTGAACAAAGAGCACAATGACTAGACCAAGAACATGTGGTGCTTTCCAGGTCCAGGGAGGTTGTCAAGTGTCACTCAGACAGATGCACTGGATTTCCAACTGCACACATTGTTACAGTATCACCGGAGACAGGTGCACCAACCTGTGTGCTGATTGTTTTTGCGATTTTCCTGGAGCTTGGGCCCTCACATACCCCGGATATAAAAGCAAGGGATGACTGCTCACATAGTATTGTGTTTGTCTGTCTGTATTCTGTGTCTTTTTTTGTGCGAATGAGAGTGAAATTATGCATTAGAAAAAGAAAAAAAAAAGGGAAAAAAGGGGCGGTGCAGAAATTATGCTATTAATGACAGAATTCACCAATGACTTGGTTGACATTAATAATGACAGTATTCACCATTGACTTGGTTGACATTAATGAATGAAACACAAAAAAAAGAACACAACAGAAGCCACACCCTCACAGCATGACTGTCCTGAAAACCACCATACCTCATCCCAGATCATTTGTTCACCTTGACCCTTTACCTCACGCCTTCCCTGAAGTGTTCGCCTTGACCCTTTACCTCACGCCTTCCCTGAAGTGTTCACCTTGACCCTTAAACCTCACGCCTTCAGTATAACTGGTGATTTGTGAAGTGTACCTCATCTGTGGATGGAGTCAAGAGTCTAACATCCTCTGGGCTTTGGCTCATTTACTGCAATGCCGTGGCAGCAGTTAGGGTTAACTGCCTTGCACATTTTTACTTTGTTAGCGTTGAGATTTAATCCAGACACTTTTAGGTTAATAGTCACTACCTGCAACCGCCTGCAGAAACGGGTTGGTGTTAGCCTGCTCTCTTGTATGTCCATCTATGCTTGGAAAGAGAGAATATGCTGGCTGGGTAATATTAATGACGCTAAACTGTCCCAGCATGTCAAGAACAGTTGTAGTAGGTGTAGTAGTAGAAGTACTCTAGGGTGGCCAGCAGGTATATCTAGTGTTGACAGAGGTAGTCTACAGACTGACCTGTGATGATGAGAACCTCATTGTGCTCCAGAGCTTCAGTGAAGAGGCGGGATATTATTAGTTCAGGGTTGATTAGGAAGCGGATCTCTTCCTGGACCAGACCTGATCCTGTGACTCCTCCACCCACAAACCGGTTGGCAAAGTCCACCTGCAAAGAGTAGAGCAGTGACACGGCAGCTACGGTGCAATGACACGGCAGCTACAGTGCAGTGACACGGCAGCTACAGTGCAGTGACACGGCAGCTACAGTGCAGTGACACGGCAGCTACAGTGCAGTGACACGGCAGCTACAGTGCAGTGACACGGTAGCTACAGTGCAGTGACACGGCAGCTACAGTGCAGTGACAAGGCAGCTACAGTGCAGTGACATAGCTGAGTATCATGCTAATCAAACATTACAAACTGTGAATCTTATTATAAAAAAAAACAAATTGATAATCTTTAAAGGTGTTTATTGAACGTGGTGGGAGCCATTTCCTGACTGGAAAGGTGAGACACTGTGGGCTAGTGTGACAGAGGGTGTGAATGTTCAGACTCCACTACTATGGGTATAATGAAGCTGTCAATTAACTTGTTTTTTTAGGTGTTTGTTTACTGTCCACACGAAAACAAACAAGGTCATCCTGGCATGAAACAGGCAGGAATACTGATGGTTCGGCTGCATAGGAAAACCACAGGAATGTCAGTTTTCACTCAGTTGCCCTCAGTCAGCCAAACCCCGTCTGTCTCACCCCGTCTGTCTCACCCCGTCTGTCTCACCCCGTCTGTCTCACCCCGTCTGTCTGACTGTCATATAATCTCACTGATCACTCAAATCTGGAACAAAGGCACACACGCACTCACCCACAATCTCACACACGCACTCACACACACACACATGCACTCACACACACACGCACGCACTCACACGCACGCACGCACACGCACGCACGCACACACACGCACGCACACACACGCACGCACGCACACACAGGCACGCACACACAGGCACGCACGCACACACAGGCACGCACACACACACAGGCACGCACACACACACAGGCACGCACACACACACAGGCACACACACACACACAGGCACACGCACACACGCACACACACGCACGCACTCACACACACGCACGCACTCACACACACGCACGCACTCACACACACGCACGCACTCACACACACACACGCACGCACTCACACACACGCACGCACTCACACACACGCACGCACTCACACACACGCACGCACTCACACACACGCACGCACGCACACACACGCACGCACTCACACACACGCACGCACTCACACACACGCACGCACTCACACACACGCACGCACGCACTCACACACACGCACGCACTCACACACACGCACGCACTCACACACACGCACTCACACACACGCACTCACACACACGCACTCACACACACGCACTCACACACACGCACTCACACACACGCACTCACACACACGCACTCACACACACGCACTCACACACACGCACTCACACACACGCACTCACACACACACACGCACCCACGCACTCACTCACACGCACAAGCTCATACGATTACAAACACACACTCAAACACACGCTCACACTCACTCACTCAAACACACACAGGCTCACACACACACAGGCTCTACTGCTGTCCGTCTTTGACAGGCTGACAGAGCCCCACCTCACCAGCGGGCCTGTCAGTGGGACGGCAGGGCGCCCAGCCCCGGCTGAACCTGGTCATATGCAGCCGTCAGCTGTCAGCCGGTGGCAAGCAGCGCCTCAGCAGGCAAACAACGGTGGAGGGGAGGGGGGGACCCTGGCGCTGGGAGGAGAATGGCTTGGGTGCATAGCAGAGGGGGAACAGGGACTCGACCCCGGTCTCAGCACACAATAACATGTATGCACCCCCCCATAGACAGACACCACCCCCCCCCCCCAAAAACACACACACACACACACACACACATACACACACACACACACAAACACTCCCCCCCACACACAAAGACAGACAGACAGACAGAGAGACACGTTGTCATCCGTATAGTCTCCCAAAGGGCCTTTTCGGCAACAGTAAGCATTTCGCCTGTGTGAGTTTTTGTTTGTTTGCTTGTGTGTGTGTTCAAAGATGGTTGTGGTTGGTTCAGGATTCCCTGCTCTATTTTATACTGTCTCACACACACACAAAATGCCTACTGCTGTTTAACAGGCCCTGAACACTGAACAAACAAAAGCCATCTTGAAACAACTCGTCCTAGCTCCACAACGAACCCGGAAGAGGAATTAACCATCTGCCTCAAACCAAAACCAAAAACCCTGGCAGATAATGACTAATAAAAATCTAATAAATCTGTTTCATCTTAGGTCAAAAGGTTTGACAGTTCTGCAGTATAAACTCAAGTAAGTTGGGAACAGATCTTAGTGTTAAATGGGGTCTTAAATTCCTGTTACATTAGGGGTAAAAGGGATGGGAGATGGAGCCGCCCGTGGGAGTGGTCAGGTGGGAGTGGTCAGGTAGAGATGTCGTTCAGCTCAATTCCTTGTCCTACCTGCAACATCCCATGTCCACTGTCTTCTATCGTTCCTTCACAGGTCACGTGGAGCTTCGTGAGGAGAGTCTGAGAGCTGAAAGCAGAAGAACGGATGACATCACAACCACTCTTCTCCATTCATTGTTGGATACAACAGCACTGATGTTCACACACGACTGTGAAAACCTGAATGACCAAAAAGCGCCCTACTTTTTCCAACTCGGAGGATGGTCCAAACATTTTCTTGTGAACGTTACCAGTCCAGTAGGTTCTGGAAGAAAAGACAAGCACATGTTGGGAATCAAACCTCCATGCTCCAACTGTGAACGCAATGTAGCAAGAAATTACAGCAAAAACATTGTGTATAAAAGCAATCTCTATCTTATAAAGCTAAGATAATGACTTGGCAATGCAAAGCCTTACTTTGAGCAGTGACACTTCTAAAATAGCACAGAAGGGTTTTGAGTTTTTCAATCTTCTTCGGGTAGGACCCTTCAAACAACCTGAAAGCAAATAAAGAATATGTTATTTCAAAGTGAGGATCGTAATTGTTTGCCTGCTATATATACCGTTTGAATTAATCTAAATTCACGTTTACGATCAACCTGACAACATACATTGTTATATAGCACTTTATAATGCACTACAGAAAGACAGCCTCTCTTTTATAACTAAAGACACTGCCACTTCTTTTATCTGATAACTAAAATACAATATACTAAAATAAAATGTGATTCAGTGTCACCGGCACGGAATAGAGAGAGACAAAGGAAAAGGGAGAGAGGGGAGAGACAGAGAAGGGAGAGACAGAGAAGGGAGAGACAGAGGAGAGGGGGGAGAGGGGAGAGAGAGGGGAGAGACAGAGAAGGGAGAGAGAGAAGAGGGGAGAGACAGAGAAGGGAGAGAGGGGAGAGAGGGGAGAGACAGAGAAGGGAGAAAGAGAAGAGGGGAGAGAGGGGAGAGACAGAGGGGAGAGAGAGGAGAAGGGAGAGAGAGAAGAGGGGAGAGAGGCGAGAGAGAAACATTGGGGAATGAGAGGACATACAGGCACAGAGAGGGAGGAGAGAGATCGAGGAAGGAAGGAGGACAGTGGAGACAGAGCAGACAGAGGAGAGAAGAGAGGAAAGGGAGAGACGGATGATGGGTGCGAGTGAGGAGATATAGAGAAGGAGGCGCACACAGGCACAGAGCCTCCACTTTGTCCATCCATGTGAGTTCAATCAAGCTTTAACTTCTGATGTGAATTAGGCCTGTCCCTCGCTCAACTTCCCTTCCACTCAGTGCTCAGCAGCGCAGCCGTGGCGTTTATGTAGGAAGTCGTTCTTACAGGGTTACAACAATGGCAGCCGCCCCCTCGGGGCCTTGGTCCCCTCTCAGTCACCCTGGTGTGTCAGTCCACCTCAAAGCACTCACACAAAAAAAAAACTGAACGACAGAAGCGGGGAGACGGAAGGTCCCCCTTCCACCGCACCACAGGGCCCGGGGGGGGCCCGGGGGGGGCTACATTAACAAGGCCCTGTTTCCCTCTTAAAAGGAGCCAAACCCACGAGGAGACTAAATGTCAACCCCCCAAGCCTGGAGGACGGCTACAAAAGCTGCCGGGAGTGGACCGATTTCAATTGAATATCTTTCTTCTAACCCAGCATTATGACCACCAACACACCACCACCGGCCAAGTCTATCGAACGGGTGTGCGCGGGTGTGTGCGCCCTGTCTTGCCTCCGCGGCATACATGCCATTACAAATCAGAGTGAAATTTCAAGAGAGCAAAATGAAATAATGACACAGGACTTGCACTGAAAGCCCTCAGAGCCCCTCTAGTACCGGAGACACGCATTCATTTAAGTCCAGGCTTTCATTTCTCTCTGCCATCAGTTCAGCCAGGAGAAACATCCCTGTGTCATGCTGTGTAGCCCACAGCCACACGGTCTTTGACATACAGCAGGTCAGCCATTGGTTGGGCGAGGGCAGGCTTTTAGTAATGAAATGCCAATTTGTTCTATAGGGAACAGGAAAATTAAAGAGTAATAATTATATAATGCCAGCAACAATACACTGGATACTATTTTCAGGAGGATGTGATGTAACATAGCTTGGTTACCTACTTTAAGCAACATATCGGAGCGCAGTACATTTTCATTCAACTAGGACTGTTACTGTTACAAAAAAAAGAGAGAAAATGAAGAAAAAAAAGATACATAAAATAATTTGGAAATGGGACCACACTATAAATCACAAGCAGTAATGTAATGAATCACAGACAGACTGCTGAAAATGGAACAAAACTCCTGTTTCTTCCTCCCTAATGAGGAGAACGGGGGAGCTGCCAAAACAGCACTTTTATGAATGACCAATCAGTGAGATCTGCTAAAGATGCTTTCGCGTCGGACACAAAATCATTTGACATTTTAGCCGACGGTGTCCCCTCTCCCCAGGCAACTCAGCCGAAGAGAACCAGCCTTAGTTTGCATCCAGCCGACACTAGATTTACCACAGACTAACTACCAGACAACTCCAGAGATAAACCATCTAGATTCTACAGGGTCTGGGCAGTGCAGTTTGCTCCCCCACACTTCCTGTCATCAGGATAGTTGATCACTTTCAAGCGCTCACACTGTTAGCCTGCTACATTTACATCTCAGACCCAAAGCATAGGACTTCCTGGTTTTTAGTTCTTTCAGGAAATCCTTATCAAGCCGTCTGAGCGGAACGCTGATGCTAAGTAATCACTGAGTCTTGCAGTTAGCAAACAGCCCCTGACCTCCCGCCTCCATCTTCCTTCGCATTGAGAGCCAGCTGAGTCGATGTTAATCTCATTACCTCTCCTGCTCCGACCGTGTCCCAAATCACAGCCGATTTCCCAATCAACGCACTGCCTTTTCACAGCACGGGTCAAAGGAAGCACACCACCTACGGAGCACAGTGTCATTTGGGACGCGGACCATCGCGATGCCGACAGAGATGTGCACAGAGCCGCAGATATGTCAGAGAAGGACCACAGACCTCAGTTAAGGAATTACTGAGAGGGACCAGTATTACATTACGCTCCATTAATCCAATAACGTCTATGTCACAAGTAAAAGCTCCTCGGCTGCAAACGAAACCACTCCAACACAGCAACAACCGAGGAAAATATCAGGTCTTCTCCAAGGACAAACTCTGGGTTGGTTTGAAAAAGGTTGATTTATTCCAACGGGGGGAATTGGACTTGACATGATGAAGACTAACTTCAACAGGAACAAGACCATGTATAGAGAGCACTGATGGAAAACCCAAATTAAATGTTCGACTGATTGTGGAAAGTGATCATTCCTAAATTACTCAAATCTTCCAATTTACCAATGCTCAGTTAATTGAAGCCATAGCTATCTCTCCAACAATAAGTGCTGAGTCAGTTGATGTACTCCTGGATAATTTTAATGCCAAATATTAAATGTCATGGATCGTGTTGCACTGGTAAAGGAAAAGAAAACTATGTACAAACAAAAAACACCATGGAGAACCACCATGATGGTAAGCGCAGAGGAAAATAACAGGTATTTTCCAAGTACAAACTCTGGGTTGGTTTGAAAAAGGTTGATTTATTCCCACAGGGGGAAATTGGTCTTGACATGAAGAAGACTAACTTCAACAGGAACAAGATCATGTATATAGAGCACTGAAGGAAAACCCAAATTAAATGTTCAACTGATTGTGGAAATTGATCATTCCGAAATTACTCAAATCTTCCAAGATTAATGTGGACTACAGACAGACCTAACGTCCTAATCTAAGACCGGCATTGTTAATTGAATTTACTGAGAAGCAGTAGTGACATCATCAATCAGTTAGAACATAACAGACCAAGAATACCATAATGAAAAATGTTCATAACAGTTATAAACAGCTAATTTGAATTATGACGCATTACGATATTTCCTAATAGATTATTAGACCTGTAATAGACTACCTCCAATCAGGATGCTAGTTCTAACCAAAGAGAGTAGAGCTCATCTGTCTCTATGTCCCACTCCTCCCCCTCATGTAAAACGATTGCTTAGACAACTGCCACATCGTCAACAACCTTGTCCTTTATTTCCACAGAGCACAGAATATACTCGGTGATGTGCTTTGGGTCCCTGCTATTGTGAAAATAGCAATGCCGACTGTTTTGAGTACAAGCTAGGACCCAGTATCTCTATTCCTGTGTTGATTAGAAATAGAAGGAACCGTGAGCATGCAACCCATAATGTAAACTTGTCTAATCTGTTAACTGTAACACGTCAATCTACTAGTCCAGGAACCCCTATTATATATATTAAGCTGGCTTTACTTAATATCAGATCTCTCACCAACAAATCATTCTTGGTAAATGACATTATAATATCCTACAACCTAGATTTTATGTTTCTCACTGAAAACAGAAGATTGTAGTGCTACTATTCTTAATGAGACAGCACCCGAAAAATCTGGCTATATGAATATATGTCAAAATGGTAGGAAAGGAGGAGTGGCTGCCCTATTCAAAGAAACATTCCAGTGCAAAGAAAATACACTAGGTAATTTTATTCCTTTTGAATACCTCTGTTTTACATTGAAGGGTACCCCCAAAATGGTAGCTTCAACAATGAGTTACGCAGGGCCAGAAAGCAACATTTATCGGGAATGATCAACAAGAATATCAACAATACCTGCACTCTATTTGTCATGGTCAACAAGCTTACAAACCCAATAAAGCAGATAGCATCAGAACATGTCCACTGTGAAATGTAATGAATTTGTGTGTTTGAGTGTTTCTTTAGTGAAAAAATTAAAAGTATTAGACGGACCATCAGAACATACCATCAGAACTACACAGTCTAACTACACAGACTCTATACCGTCACCACGACCACCAAGACATAACTTGGTTATTATGTCGCATTTTAATACAATTGATAAAAAGTCCCTAGAAGAAACAGTTTGAAATCTTAAAGCTTCCACATGTTGTCTCGACACACTGTAGGTCCATTGTTTTTAACTCTATAACAATTGACCTACAGCAAATAGTTAATAGCTCTCTGCAATCAGGCATTTTCCCAACGTCTCTAAAAACAGCTGCCATTAAGTCCCTATTAAAAAAGAGAACACTGGATGCATCTATAATGAAAAACTATAGACCTGTATCAAATCTCCCTTTTATAGCCAAGATCATTGAGAAGGTTGTCTTCAATCAACTCAGCAATTTTGTGACCTCAAGCGGCCTTTTAGACAAATTTCAGACAGGTTTCCGACCACACCGTAGTACTGAAATGGCCCTGATTAAAGTTTTAAATGATATACGCCTGAATACTGATTCTGATAAAATAACAGTTCTGGTTCTATTAGATCTCAGTGCAGCATTTGACACTGTAGATCATAGAACACTTATAGATAGGCTGGAAAATTGGGTAGGACTCTCCGGGGCAGTCCTTGATTGGTTCAGATCTTATCTAGATGGCCGAAGTTACTTTGTCACCATTGGTAATCATGAATCTGATAGGGTGGCTATGACATGCGGAGTTCCACAGGGATCAGTTTTCAGACCGCTTCTGTTCAATCTCTAAATGCTACCTCTGGGCCAAATTCTACAAAACAACAACATTAACTACCACAGCTATGCCGATGATACACAAATATACATGACTCTCGAACTGTATGACAACAGCTCAGTAGACTCTCGGTGTCACTGTATAGAGCACATAAATACCTGGATGAACCAGATTTGTCTACAATTAAACCAAGATAAAATTTGATTATTGTGTTTGGCAACAACAATAAAAGAACAAGTATTAGTAAAGAGCTGGATTCTCTGGCCCTAAAAACTAAGTGCGTAATCTTGGTGTTCTGATCAGATCTCAGATCTCCCATTTAACAGTCATATCAAAGCGGTCACCAAAACAGCATTCTATCACCTAAAAAATATAGCCAGAATCAAAGGCTTGGTGTCCCAAAAAGACCAGGTTCATCCATGCTTTTATCTCTAGTAGGGTTGACTACTAATGGCCTCTTAACTGGACTCCCCAAAATTCAGAATGCTGTTAACCAGGACCAAGAGAACAAAGCACATCATTCCGGTTCTTAAATCTTTGCATTGGCTTCCAATCAGTTACAGAATAGATTTCAAAGTGGTGCTTTTAGTTTATACATTTCTGAATGGTTTGGGACCCGAATATATTTCTGAAATGTTTGAAGAATATAAACCAAGCAGGGCTCTCAGATCCATGAACACAGGTCAGCTAGCAGAGCCCAGAGTCCGAACTAAACATGGAGAAGCTGCGTTTAGCAGTTATGCTGCACACAACTGGAATAAACTACCAGAAGATCTTAGACACGCCCCAAACGTATCAATTTTTTAATCCAGGTTAAAAACACATCTCTTCTCACGTGCCTATGACTGAGCACTTAAACTTAACCACACTGTTTAGCCTTATAGTTTCCTACGTTTGCTAGTTTATCAAACAAGGTACCAATGCGGAAACAAGTTCTATTGAATCCAAATGGCCCGCCCGTCTAATAAAATCAAGATCCCTGCAGCCCTAAAATATTTCCTCCATTTCATTCATGAGGATCTTCAACAGGGCCATTAATTGCACACGTTAAAAGACTTGCCTGCAATGAGTTCCACAGACCATTACACATCAGACTTTTTAAAACTACTTGAAGATACTGGTGATCCGGTCCCCAGTGAATTGAGGGTTTACCCATGTTACATTGCCCAACTATTTCGGGAAGTTAAACTTTGATGTCGGTAGGCTTTCAGACTAATACCACGAGATGATGGCTGACTTATTTTTTATGGAGACTCCAAATGACTAAGTGTTTCGGGAAGACAGTTCAGCCAGTGGGACAGTGCCCTCTCATGGAAAAAAACGACTAGATGTCTCAGGAATCCCTTTGTAATTTTAACCATTATTTTACAAGTTGGTTGACGCTACATTCTCAATTTCAGCAACGACCCGAGGAGCAATTAGGGTTAACTGACTCACTCTGTGACCGAACACCACATTCCAGCGATTAACTTGCCTTCCTGACTATTGTACTGCATCTGCTCTTTTATGATAATGATGATTAGGAAAGCAGCACCTCCAAATATCAACATCATTGGAATTGTGAAGACACATTCAGGACTATTTCACAAGCATCTTTTCCACATGACAAAATAACTAGAACATTGAATGTGATCACTGAATAATAAAACTCAAGAACTATAAGACAGTTTTGCATTTGAACAATAACTCATGACCACAGAGGACAGGCTGTACAGCCCTTCTTGGAAACAAGGTATCTGAACCCAAATTGGACAACAACCAAAACAAAAAAGCACCTGCAGAGGTTGATATCAGGGTAGTTGGAGTACTCAGTCTTTCTGGAGTTGCGTCGGGGAAAGGTACAGAAAAAAGCGTTGGCCAGCAGAGAGGCGATCTGCTCCTGAGACATGGTGATGGAATGGTTCATCCCTTCCTTCAGCAGAGGGATTGGCTGGGGGGAAAACATCGGAAGGCATTACTGATTTGCAGTGTTTAACAAGTCATCGTCGGACGGTTTACAGGGGCATTTCAATTGTTTGTCTTTTCACTTTCCCACGAGGGAGGAAACCTTTATAAACAGACAAACATAACATGACAGGGAAGAAAAATAACATGGTCAAGAATATCTTGACTTTTACATTTTAGTAATGTTAGCTGACACACTTAAACAGACACCACTTGACACAGATTTACAGGATTTATTTATTTTTAACTCCTAGTGAAATAAATGGTTGGGGGGTGATTAAGTCAGGTCAACATAATTAGTTTGCTAATTTTAAGGCATAGGCATTCACCGCTGAATTTAAATTCAGCGGTGACCCAAGCAAGTGACACGGTACCATTTTGGACACAAGCCAGGAGTTGAAGAGAGGTCAGGATGGAGTGGGGTTGTTTAATTAAACAAGGCAGTAGATTATGAACATTCACAGGACTAATTAGGCCACACCCCTGGGCTGTTCGAATCCAGCAGCTTAGCCTTAATCACCGCGGAGAGCCACCAATGCACACAATAATTACCAAGATTAATTTACCTCAAGTGAATTACCAATCCGAACTGAGCGTTTGCAGATATGCCTTCTTTGTTAATGGTATAGAGTCTTGGCCCTATACACTGAAATGACGTCCCTTTGAGTGACGAGGACGAGGATTAATGCAGGACGATCGACGGGCGTGGTCCCGGTCGCACCGTCCGAATCCATTACGAAAGCACCATTTGGACAGAGAATCAACCCCCTTTTACGAACTGATTGTTGAGAAAAAGAAATATGATGAAGGTATTTCTGGTCCTTTAAATCAAAGCAGACCTACACAGCACATAAATCTGAGCCGGTTCCCAATTTGGTGTTAGTCAAAGAGAAAGGGGACATAATGGCTGCCGACCCCATTCGGTCCGGGCCTTTCATTAATCTCTGGTCCAGAAGCAGCAGCACCTCATAGACAGATTTCAATAGGCTCCCTCCGAGGACCTCAGGTGGCATTTCAATCGATCTCAGACCAGCTAGCGTATTTTCTGACTCATTATTTTCAAGTTAACACAAATCTGGGGGCCGATGATTTACTTCAGCTTTATCTACTATGTAGCCTGAAAATGTACTTTTTGCTTCAATTCTGAATGCTCGTTTCAGGGAATGGCCTTATTCAAGTTATTATACAAGCCTTGGGGCAAAATAAATTAATTAGGGTAAAATCACACAAATGTGTTTGTTATGGACCTAAAAACATACTACTTCGAGAAATCACATCGTACTGGTTAAATGCGGATCATTATCCTTTGTTCTTTTTTGTTGTTGCTAATTCCCTAAACTCAATTCCAGGCCTCCCTCTCGGGAGCAACTCAATTATCGACTGCTTGGCTGACACCGAGATGACTCCAGAGTGCTCGCTAATCACGGTGTTCCGGTCGCAGATCTGCATTGTCCTTCACCGTGGGCGTGGCCCAAACGGCCCCCTCGCCCCTATAGGGCGCTACTCCTGACCAGGGCCCTCGTACGCCGCAGTGCGCTATTTAGGGAGCAGGCTGCCCTATCAGACGCCGCTACGGTCTAACAGGTTGGCCACGACTCCAGACGGCAAATGAGACCACAGACCCTTTGACGGGAGAACATCAATTGCTGTGGTACCCTAGACCTCCCTGTCAATATAAATTTTTCGGTGGGTTTTGGAGATTGCGCGGCGTGTACCGATCTTTCGTGGCAGCGTTGCCTACTGACCCAATGTCAGTCAGTGATTCAGCAGACGTCACTCTCGGCACATGCCTCCGGAACGTTCCGGGCCCAATTCCTCCTGAAATAATTTTGACGGGTTGGGATCAACCTCAGGGCTGGCGTTTTAGTGAGTAGCCTCATTTCATGGTCAGGGAAGCCTTATGGCTGAAGAGCAGCGGGAACGGCTCCACATCCAACCGTGTCCAGGTGGTGCGCCGAACACACGTCCACTACCGCATTAGAGACAACGGTGGAAGAGAAAGGTCTGGAAAATGACCGCTCAGAAGTTCACCGACATACAGCAAAGTGCTCCGCAGTCTGAACAGAATCTGCACGAGGCTACCCAGTCACGGGCAAACCACGGCACAATCCCTGGTGCACTCACCTGGCCGAGCAAAAACGACCGGGGCCAAACAAAATGAAGAAATGTCAAGCCGTCAGCCCCCGGGCTACATGGGCCAGAGGTTAAGGGGGAAACAAGATTCATTGTGATTTTGACATGTGCAACGCTGTTGTAACACCACTGTGTTATCGAGTGTTTGTGGGTGTGAGAGAGAGAGTGTGTAGCAGGCATACAGTGCATCGGACACACAGGGAACAGCATAGTTACCTTGGTACACAGCTCCGGTGCCCTCAGTGCTAATTGCACCATGTCTGGCAGCAGGGACTGAAACAGATGTTCCATGGCATCAGACTCCAGAACCTTGGCCAGAGAAAGACAGGCTTGTTTAGCACCAGCGCCTCAGCTGTCAAATTATCATCAGGCGATTGGGTTTTGATCACACGTGATTGAACAACGAGTATACGTCAGAACGTTGGTCCTCTGGGGTGATTAGATCATTATCTACCTCTGAAAACATCAGGAACTGAATTCTCACAGAAATCTGATTCCTCATTAAACTAGGGATGAGTCAGAAAGAAAGATATTGGATGATGCCGATATTCGTAAAGCACAACATCGGTCCCGATGACGAAGATCAGGTCATTTCTGTACCGATGTGCCCAGGCAGAAAATACATCAACATGTTGCTTAGCTTCTAATTTAAACCAATGCATATTAAATCAAACAAAAGTTCTCTCTCTATATTTTTTATATCAAAACACACAAAATAAGCATGATAACAAACACAAAATGTAAACATTCTATGATAATAAATACAAATTATCTTTCTGTAATTGTACATTATACAGCACCTGGATATAAATGTAGTAAATAAGGTGTTGGACTTCAACAAAAGTGCAACAGAGAAAAAACTATAACAGTTAAAAGAATAGGACATAATTTAAGCAAATGATTATAAAAATGACTGGAGCAAATTGGACACCTATCTAGACCAAAAAAAGTTTGAGCTAATCAGCCAATTAGAAAACAAACACTCATACCAATAATTATATTTATGCCTTTAATTGTCCTATAGCGATTACTGGGCGACATGTCCGGACATAAACCACCATCTAACTAGAATAAACCACCATCTAACTAGAATAAACCACCATCTAACTAGAATAAATCACCAGCTAGCTAGAATAAACCACCATCTAACTGCAGAACTTTCAGAGGCAAACCAAACACACCATTCATTAAAGGAGCAATATGCAGTTCAATAAGAAAGCTGTTCCCTGTCATTCCAGGTAAATAAAACACTCGACAGTGTTCTCCGGCACAAATCTGAAATGAAATAAAAAGGACATTCAAAAAATGTCTTCCAAACCAAAATAAGCCAGTTGAAGAATCAGGCTGGGCCTCTGTGGTACGTTTAGAACATACGGCACTATGACGTGTCCATGAACTGGTAAGAAATAGGCCTAAGTGCAGTTATTTACTACTTTCGATTTATTTATAGCTGTATCGGCTGCCAAATGTCAGCGTGATCAATCACGAGGCAATTTCATCAAGGTTGTAGTCAGTGGCTGAGTGCAGGCTGATTAAATGGGGCTTCCTGGAACAGATGTAAATGACCCAGCTGTGTGTGTGTGTGTGCACGCGTGTGTGTGTGCGTGAGTGTGCATGTGTAGCGTGTGCGTCTGCGCACAAGTGTAAGGATCGGGACTGTGAAGTCACTTCCTGGACAAGAGTGGGGGGGGGGGGGGGGGGAATTGGCTGGCGATTGGGTCACCCGAGGGACGTTAATATTACCGCAAACAGGGCCTGACTAAACGCTGTCATAAGTAATGGCTGCTGTGACATCATAAAGTGTTCCAGGGGGCATAATGAAAGAAGCAGGGCCGGGATGGATGGGACACAGCTGAGCTAGCATAGCCCCGGCGTGGGCCTAAATCACACACCGAGGCGGTGCATCAAATCAACTGAAATAACAGTCGCTGTGTGACTTGAAACAGATCCATGCATCACGTCGCACTGACAAAGTAATCAAGCCCGAGGATAGAGAGACCCGGAGATGGAGCTCGGGTTCAGATCATCCTGGAGGCACCTCGTCTGTCTCTGCCCATCCCCCATTCTCCTCCCGTCTTTCACAACAAAGCATGAATGAAATATGTGGCCGCGTAAAAGAAATAAAAAAATAATAAAGTGAAACACTTGTCTCCGCTCACATTCATAAATACCAGGGAGGGGTGTAGAGTAAAGAAAGAACAAATCTGCCACTGTCTGTCAGAGGTCTCTCTCTACTATTCATCCCAGGATGCATATTCAATTAGGGTGCTTCACGTCATCCCCTGCCAGTCATCCCTTCACCCCCCCCCACCACCCGGCGTTCCCCCCACCTCTCAGACCCATCATCCTGACATTTCTGCCCCACCTTAATAAACAGAAGGGGGGGGGGGGATGAGAAGACGAGAAGGGAGGGCAAAACTGTTTAACCTGATTCAAGTCGTCCATCTCTTTGTTTATACCAATATCTTTAACAGAACGAGAAGCATTCACCCACTGGTCAGCCCGTCCGAAAACAGAGTTGTTAAAAAATAAATAATAATGTCCTCCGTTGAGATCTGAATGACGTGTGGAAGTGACAAGATTAAAGCAGTACCGGTGTCATTTTTAAACAGCCACCCTAACCGGCATTGGTGACCTGCTGTCAACGCAACCAACCTGGCAGACATCTAGGGTTCGCCCAACAATCAGCAGCAGGGCTGACAACCAATCACAAGAGAGAGCAGGCAGTCACAGGGCTCCCGGCCAAGAGAATCGGGGAAGTGGATGTAGTTTCTTCAGCAGGGGCCATCTCGTAAAGCATTTGGCCAAACTGCGCAAATTTCAACTAATATCAATCAACCCAATGTACACCACGATGTTGTCACGAGGCCCAGCCTAAACCCCCAAAGAGCAGGCAACAGGAAATCATGCGACATTTCATCTGCGGCTTGAATATTCCAGAATCTGGTATATAAAATGTATTTGTTTTGGAACGTGTTTAGAAAATAGACAACTACTGTAACAAGACAACGCAAAAATTGTGCAGATGATATGGCTTCTCTTCAATGTCAATGTAAGACAAAATATCCCGCTGTCTAACATGCTTCATGACACGCCTGGCCTCGGCAATCAACAGGACTGGTTGGAGGGCATAACAACGGCGTTCCTCAACAGGACTGGTTGGAGGGCATAACAACGGCGTTCCTCAACAGGACTGGTTGGAGGGCATAACAACAGCGTTCCTCAACAGGACTGGTTGGAGGGCATAACAACGGCGTTCCTCAACAGGACTGGTTGGAGGGCATAACAACGGCGTTCCTCAACAGGACTGGTTGGAGGGCATAACAACGGCGTTCCTCAACAGGACTGGTTGGAGGGCATAATAACGGCGTTCCTCAACAGGACTGGTTGGAGGGTATAATAACTGCGTTCCTCAACAGGACTGGTTGGAGGGCATAATAACGGTGTTCCTCAACAGGACTGGTTGGAGGGGATAATAACGGCGTTCCTCAACAGGACTGGTTGGAGGGCATAATAATGGCGTTCCTCAACAGGACTGGTTGAAGGGCATAATAACGGTGTTCCTCAACAGGACTGGTTGGAGGGCATAATAACGGCGTTCCTCAACAGGACTGGTTGGAGGGCATAATAACGGCGTTCCTCAACAGGACTGGTTGGAGGGCATAATAACGGCGTTCCTCAACAGGACTGGTTGGAGGGCATAATAACGGTGTTCCTCTGTAACGTCAGGTCAGGCAGGTGTTTCCTTCTCCGACAGACAACAAGAAGGGAACTTTCGATAGAACAGTATTAAATCACTTCTCCATCAACCTTACACGGCGCCACTGCCTTCCTCATAATATCCAGGCATTAAAGACATAAGCATGTAGTTCTTCTGGATACAGGAAACAGCCAGAGCAAACAAATGTTAGAAAAATACCATGTAACGTTACTGTAGGTCAACAACAATCTAGAAAAGACACCAAAGACATCTGATGACTAAAACCCAGGTGAGGGTAGATCCTAATTAATAATTGACCTAATTAGTCAATCAAGTAAAAGGTAAGAAAGAAAACCTACATGGAGACAGCCCTCTATGGAACCAGGGTTAAACCTGTGACCTACACTGACTGCTCAGGTCAAAGTGCCCCTTGTCGGTTTACCTCCAATGCCAAATCTCCAGGCTTGTTTCTAAACAGATTTTCAGCTGGACATCCAACAGGTTCTCAATCTGTATGTATCTACTACACAACAGACAACATCAACAGAGGGAAGAAAATAAACAAAAAAGAGACAGAAGAGAGGAAAGACAAGAAAGAGAGAAAGAAATAAATAAAAAAGAGGGAAGAGAAAAGTTTGGATGGCTAGACAAGACAGACAGGCGCAAACTGGATATCAACAGACAGGTACAGAGGTATAGACTGGAGAAGGACAGACCGGTATGGACTGGAGAAGGACAGACCGGTATAGACTGGAGAAGGACAGACCGGTATAGACTGGAGAAGGACAGACCGGTATAGACTGGAGAAGGACAGACCGGTATAGACTGGAGAAGGACAGACCGGTATAGACTGGAGAAGGACAGACCGGTATAGACTGGAGAAGGACAGACCGGTATAGACTGGAGAAGGACAGACCGGTATAGACGGGAGAAGGACAGACCGGTATAGACGGGAGAAGGGCAGACCGGTATAGACGGGAGAAGGGCAGACCGGTATAGACGGGAGAAGGGCAGACCGGTATAGACGGGAGAAGGGCAGACCGGTATAGACGGGAGAAGGGCAGACCGGTATAGACGGGAGAAGGGCAGACCGGTATAGACGGGAGAAGGGCAGACCGGTATAGACGGGAGAAGGGCAGACCGGTATAGACGGGAGAAGGGCAGACCGGTATAGACGGGAGAAGGGCAGACCGGTATAGACGGGAGAAGGGCAGACCGGTATAGACGGGAGAAGGGCAGACCGGTATAGACGGGAGAAGGGCAGACCGGTATAGACGGGAGAAGGACAGACCGGTATAGACGGGAGAAGGACAGACCGGTATAGACGGGAGAAGGACAGACCGGTATAGACGGGAGAAGGACAGACCGGTATAGACGGGAGAAGGACAGACCGGTATAGACGGGAGAAGGACAGACCGGTATAGACGGGAGAAGGACAGACCGGTATAGACGGGAGAAGGACAGACCGGTATAGACGGGAGAAGGACAGACCGGTATAGACGGGAGAAGGACAGACCGGTATAGACGGGAGAAGGACAGACCGGTATAGACGGGAGAAGGACAGACCGGTATAGACGGGAGAAGGACAGACAGGTATAGACGGGAGAAGGACAGACACGTATAGACTGGAGAAGGACAGACAGGTATAGACTGGGGTGGCGACATAGACCCCAGCCAACAAAGAAGACCTGTTGGCTTTTCTGCGATTGGCTGCCAGACTTGGTAAATGACCACATTGAACCTGGCCCTCGCTGAGATTCAGACGGTAAAGGCACGGCCAGCAAAGTTATTCCCAGTAATTCCCAGATGGAACTTAAGCCGTCCCACACTGCACTTCATAAGCAATAAACATTTGCTATAAACCAAACCAAATTAATTACTAGCTGTTTGTAGTAGCTAAATAATATCAAAGGCAGGCCAACAACCTTGAGAGGTTCGATTCATCTCATCATCCTTTCACTTGAAAACACCATTAGAACAAGTTATATTTCGACTAAATAAATAATGAAGGCAGCCTTAAATACGCTGATATGACGGCTGGTGTCCACAGAGACTTGTGCAGATGTGACTAGATGACTGTGACTGCCTGGGACTTAAACAGCCAATATGATCACTGGCTAATGAGCCATCTGTGTTGTGTCTGAAGCCACTCCAGACTAGATCACAAGCACGGTCCTTTCTGACACCTGCTGCCGGCCAATTTGACTGGAATCGGCGTCGCTACTATAAACTGTGGTAGTTCGGGCAGCGGTCGTGAAACACGATCATCTTCCTGTGTGTTTTATAGAGGCGCTCGCCTAAACGAACGTTGCACAACTTTAGCAAGTACCTCATCCTCCACCGCCTGGCCGCCCCGCCCGGGGAAAACGTTGCTGCGCCACACGAGAAACAAAACCTCAAGTGTCTGAACTGCTGCACAACTCAAAAACCGACTGACCAGGCACCAATGAACGGTGAAGCAGGACGCCTTACACTTAACCCAAAAAATAACAAACACCACGAATGAAATACCAATTCAGTCTTAAAGAATGGAACTTATCTACACCCTATGAGCGTGGTTGTGCCCCGTCAGAAAAATAAATATACATTAGCCATTTAAATGTTAATAGTCATTCAAACTAAAATTCTCTGTCTACAAATTTGAGAGGGGTTGCGTTTCATGAAACTGAACGGGGTTGAACTCTTCGATATAGTCTCCATTATGGACTCAGGATTTTATCAACAACATAATTGCTTACCTTGTTGCAGTACAAATGAAGTGCTGTAAAATCCCATCGCTTGGCATGAGCGGCATTGTATTTCAATATGGCATTCTAAAATGGGGAATACACACCATTAAATGTAATCACAAATGTGTAGGAGGAATCCATTTCCAGAGGCAAACATCTCAGCCTTGATTTCTGGGATCTTGGCGCCACCTCATGGCCAAAATAGCTGGCTACATTTATTATTTATCCAATCTTGGATTCCTGTCAGCTGTTCTGCCAGCACACAAACCACCTCTCGCAACACAAAAAAAAAAAGCATTGATGAATCCGGTCAAAACAACATTATGCTGACTCAGTTTTGGCTCAGTGAACAAACAGCCAATTAACTCGTTCCACTACTCACCTTCACATCCTGGGAGTTGCAGAATTGTCGGGCCAAAGCCTTTTGGATCAGCGTCCATCTTTCCTGCACCTCCTGCAAAACCAGGACGTTAGGAAATATCATCCACCTCTGGACTGATCAGAAAGTTCAGGTCAGGAGTCATTTCCTTTAAGGATTTCCCATTGATTTGAATCAAAACAACTCTCGAATCAAATGCCTTTATAAGCAGCCTGATTCGTGGTAGAATCAGATGGACTTTCATTGGCCAGGAAAATGTTAATGAACAGGTAAATTGACATGCCAAAATGTTTATTATATGAATCTGTCCATACAGTAAACATACAGCAAGCTGGACTGAGAGCACTTGTCAATTACTTGGGAAGTGCGACAAACCTCAACATGCCAATAAGAAGAGTAACTTTGATATTACCTGATTTCCTACAGGGAACAGGTTGCTCTCAGAAAAAGGCATTTTCACATGGACTTCATCCCAGGTGTCTCTGAACTTGCTGGGATAGGGAACCGGCAGTTTCCCAGCTTGGAGGAGGTCTGTCTGTCAATGATAAGAATACTTTTCTAAAGAGGATATAGCATGTTCAGTAATAAAAGTCTAATGTAATGTTTATTCACCCTAGTGTTTATCAGGTAAGTTGACAGAAATGACATTCTCATTTAAAGCAATGACCTTCCAATCAATTACAATTAACTGCCTTGCTCAGGGACAGAATTTCTACCTTGCTGACTCCAGGATTCAACCTTTTACTTACTGGTCCAGCGTTAAATGAATCAACAAAAATTGTGACGAAAATATTCGTTAAATTCTAATTTCTCAGTGGCAGCTGACGAGACAATAAGTGACTAAAAAGAAACTGAAAAGACAAAAAAGAAAAATACTTTTAATTTTGGTTGACAAAAAAGAGACTAGATGAAATTATCTTTGTGACGACAGTCTAATATAACTACCATAGTTGGAAAGCAGGATTTTGGAAAGAGTGGTTCTCAGTGTTCTTTTTCATAATGCGCTTTCTGATGTCATCAAAAGACTTCTGAAAGCGCATCATCCCAATATACACGCACAGGCCAAGATCGTGGTGCGGTGCCTGGAGACGTGGGCATACCCCAACGTGTTAACTATCAAAAGGTTTTTGAATCTTCTGTTCCCCCCTCGTTCAAACTGATATTTCCATCCATATCAAATTAAACTTCTCGAAAAATAACGTGTGTAATAAGCATTTTCCACCGGCTAATTACCTTTAGGAAATGTCATGCTTCCATACAGTGCACAGCGCTGGGCTGACAATTCTAATGAATAGGCCTTATTGTAGACAATATCCATATTGTAAGTGAAACCTTGTGATCTGTACAGACTACATCTGTATAGAACACTACAGGCTAATGAGGCAAGAACTGTGATCGGACTAAAATGAGACTTAAACATTTTGTTGACTAAAATGGCTTGCTGTTTTTGTCATTTTGACAATAACAAGACAAAAACATTATTCAAATGATATGAATGTAACTAAAACTGAAAGATATTTCAGTCAAAATGATAAAATCTAGACTAAATCAAAAAAGGGTGCCAAAATGAACACTGTATTGGTCAGATGTTCTTAACGCTAGCCCGCCTGCCACTGTCATATCCAAGACACAGGCATCTCAAATGGCTATCAGGGGAACTTTTACTGAACAATATTCTTTCAAATGAAACTGTCAGCCTCTGTGCCATCCCCTTAAAACAAGTGGAACCAGTCCATCTGACGTTCCATTTATTTCATCCATCCCTGAGACTGGCTTCTATTGCTGCGGATTCTCACCCTGATCAAGACAGTGTGCTGGTCAGGAAGATCTTTCAGAGGGGGGAGAGGTCCACCACACTGAGGCATTCTCTTCAGCTCGCTCATGGGGCTTCCCAGCCACCTGGCATCGGATGGTGGTGGACTGTCTCCACGTTGTTTCTCACACGGCACGTCTCGGTCTTGAAGCTGTTTCTCTGGACAAGCTTGGGCACTGATACAGTAACAACAGAAACAACTTTTAACAGAGCATAAAAAATGTATAGTCACCACAACAGCAAAGTGCATGAACAACACTAACGGTCAATACTAAAAACTATGGCAGAGATAATGCGGCTAAACTGGACACACAACTAAATCACATTAAACTAAATTCACAACAGACTTTCCAGTGGGCACACAACTAAATCATATTAAACCTAATTCACAACAGACTTGCCAGTGGGCACAAGACTATACTCACGACATCGAGACACCACCAAACTATTAACTGCTAATTAAAAAGCCACAGTACACAGCCCTCTGAACTGCCCATCCTTAGATATCTAGAATGATGAACATACAATGTAAATGGAACTTTAGATCTGCAATGTGAACATCAACTGTAAATTAATGTGTAGGATACACTAACTACCCACATCCTAGTATTTCAAATGCCCACCACTTATTACACCACATACATTTCATGTATTCCTTTCGAGCACCTTCCAATCAACCACAGAATCTGGCCCGAGTATGTGTGAATGTACATAGGGAAATTCTAGATCGGATTGTGATCTGATCTTGTGCAATATGTTCCCTGCTACATGAAAGGCTGATCTGGCCAGTTGACATGGCATTGTCGGTATCCAGGACTCTACCTTGCGGACGTTCTGACGAAGAAGTCGGTTATTTTTCCTTTGCCAGGCCCCTTTGAGGAGGACGGTCCTCCCATCTCCTCCTGTCTGCTGCACCCTGTCACCATCTTCTCACCATCTTTCCCTGGAGCATCTGTGGTGGCTTCCAGGACCATCCCGTGTTCGGTGGCGACCTGTGAGACAATCTTGTCCCCCTGTAGGCTGTCGGCTGATATTGAGGCCTGGCTCTCCTTTAGGTCCATAGCACACACAGCAGAGGTTTCCTCGGGGTCACCAACCCAGATGAGGGCCTGGGTCTCGGTGTCCAGAGACTGGAGGGGGATGTTGTGACTGGAGTCAGACTCTGAGGCGGATGGACTCAGCATCTCTACGTCCCCCTGCTGATCTTGAGGATGTTGTTGTTCTTCGGCAGCTGGTCCTGTGGGTTGATTGGAAGTGATCTGTAGCCACTTGTCAAGGTTGCAGGGATTGCTTGTCTGTCCTGGGGATTTTGACTCGGCGTCATGCTTCTGCCCCTCCATTGCAAGCTGACTTGGTTTTTGGGAGTTTGCTTATTGGAATGGACAAAGAAAATAGCATTAGAACCACTACACAGGCAACACTCAGGCTACAGCCTCACACGCTTCCCATCTTTCCAAAATTCTGGTTTGGTTAAGTACCATTTATGATTTAACATTTTAAACATACATGCCTCAAACCTTTGATGGAATCATTCACCACAGAGACTGTGGCATATATTTAATGTTTAAAAGCAAAATACTAGCAATGTTGTCTACATGTCACTGAGGGTAATGAGCACTGGCCGTTTAATTTCCTGAACCATGGAGGTGTTTTGAGCCCTGGCTTTCAAACGTACTAACTATTAAAAACTGCTCGGGGACTGTTACCTTTGAAAGCCAACGAATGGGGCGAAGGGATTCTTGAGCTGGCTGATGAAAGAAGGCCAACTTCAACCTGCAGTCTTTTTTTAGCAGGCTCCGAGTCTGATAGCGCAGTCATGCTACATGGTAGAAAGTAAACCTGAGTGACAGTACAGTACTAGCACAACGGTAGCACTAGAATAGCTGGGCTAGGTTGATATATGCAGAGTTTGGCTGCATGCAATTTACCGTTAGACTACCTAGAAACTTTTCACAATACAAATAATTGGGCTTCCCATAATGTTAGTGCATTACAGTAATTTGCCTGGCTGCCAAACTCCTTTATCCCGCAAACGCCACGCCCACGGTTGTTAGCTAACGGTAGTGTAGCAGAACATTTAAATTCGAGTCGTCAGGCAGCTTGCTAGCTTATTAAAATGTCTCTGTACTACTGTAGTTAGCAATAATGAAATGCGTATTTTGTATTCATACTCACAATACAACCTCAGTCAATAAAACCACTGACGCGTTTTCGTTACAATGAGCCCAGAATGGTTTTACACAGAATCCCCTTCTCAGCAGACAAGTTGATATCATACGGTTTAAAGCCATAGATACTGCATCTATTTCAACACAAAACGCATGTTTTAGCCATAGCGGGTAGGACAATGTCCCGGGTCTGACAACCTATGCCTGATTGTGAAGGCAGTAGCTAATATTAGCCACTGTAGCTAGCTAGCTAGCTCGTTAGTTAGGTAGTATATTATTGGTAACTAAACTCATCAACTTCAGTTTACTATCGTTCGTGTTTTTTTGTATGTTTTAAAACAGTTATACCTCTATTGTACTGTTACACCAACGCATTGTGAAACGAAATACATTTTTCAATCGACCTACGTCTTGTGAGCAACATTAAAAATCCCTTCCGGGCCACAGAACCTTCAAGTATTTCAAAATAAAGGTTGCCGATGCATTAGTAGAAGTGTCAAAACTTCATTTAATCAAAATGTATGACAAATAACTGTCCGAACATTGACGAATATTATTAGTAATTCATATTTAAGTAACATATGCATGAAATGTGGGTTTTATAACATGTTTCAAGGTGAAATATTTGCAGGCAACGTAAAGTATATGGAATACTTATTGCCTCATAGCCAAAAAAATAGTTAATGTGCCGCAGTTAATGTCGTTTAGGAAATACTTAGGAGTATGGAATGCGAAAATATGTTATCAAACCATGCGTCACTGTGTAATTGCCGGTGTTGACATACAATTGTCCCCAATGGAAATTCACTCAATATGGAATACATATTGCCTCATATTGCAAAAACTGTGCCACAGTAAATCCACTGTAAGAAGTACACCGGATTGAGTTGTGTCAGAATATCATGTCAAATCCGGTCAAATAACGAAAACCGGAAGGCTTATTGTTTCTTGCGAATCTTTAATGTTGCCTGCATTACGCTAATCGTTCAGACTTGCCAGATGGGGTAGTTTCCTACACAGTTGAGCTATTTTTAATGACAGTGTGCGGGGGGGAAAAGCTTGGGAGGGTCGATTTAAATAGCATTCAGGCAGTGGCGGGAGTGATTCGTTCGTTTACAGTCAATCAAATCTGGCAACCCTGTATACTTTTCGACAGTAAAAGAAGCACCAAACACCGAGTTGGAATTGTCACTTCCGGGTGACGGAATAGTGGGACATTTTTAAATAAAACTCCACCGATTTATGTTTGTGGTGAGCTTTGATCAAATACTAAATTGTGCACGTCAAACTAAATGGTATAGCACCCAAAACAATACAATTATTTTTAAATATGTGAATACTCTACAAACAGTAGAAGTCAGCGAGTAGCTGGTTTCCTGTGTTAATTGTTTTACCAAGTACTTCTTGTAAACCATTGACAGGCTTTCATGAGTTGGTTTCAATCCAACTCATCACATGTGTAATTTTTGTTGTTGTAGACGGTAATACATAGTTTTAACCAGTTTTAACAATATTTATAACCAGTCAATGGCATAGGTTTTTAATGTTTATTTTAGGGGTAAGGGTCAATGCATACCAGGATTTTCACAGTTTTCCAGGGGGTAACATTGACCTGTCCATAATATTGGGAGGGTCATGACAAGATCCTCCTATTGACATATAAAGCCCTAAACAATATCGCCCATGCCTACCTCTCCAACATTCTTCTTCCATATCAACCAACACACACACTCCGTTCCAGTATTGCAGGCCACCTCATAATCCCCAAGTCCAAGCTCAAAGGCTTTGGTGACAGGGCATTCTCAAGGGTTGCTCCTCGTCTCTGGAGCTCTCTCCCCAAAACCATCCGTGACTCTGAGACTGTCCCCATCTTCCAGCAACACATTAAGACTCATCTGTTCAAAATCACCTACCCTTAGCCACGCCAAATCCCACACTCTCAATCTTCATTGTTTTCTCATAGTATTTATTTTGTTTCTGTTTGTTTTCTGTTTCCATGTCACTATTGTGACAGCCTCTTTGGGTCCCTGAAAAGTGCTATATAAATATACAATATAATGTATTATTAAGGCACAGCTGAAGACAGAACCTTCGTTAGGTCTGTTCTGCTGCTGGTTATGAAATCCTTTTGGCAGCACTGGGACATGGTGGAATCATTTTCTTGAAGTGGGGTAAAATGAGGCTACAGCTCAAATAATCACTGTCAATCTGTTTGGTTGGGTCAAAATGTTCACTAGTGGGCCTATCTAAGCAGGCTTGATTCCTGGGTCCCAGTCTACCACTGGCCTTTCCTGTTTTGGTCGTGTCTGTTCTGATGGTTGGACGTTGCAAGTCTTGGTGCATTTTTGCTTACTAGATCGCTACAGCAAAGGATTTGGTTATTTAATACTTAAAGTACCTATCCATGCATTGATAGATCTGTCAAGCGTCGGATTAACACGGCCAGTGTTTTCAGCGCACAAAGCAGTCAAACAATTCACACAACTTTATTTTAAGTTTTTTTGCAGGTAAACCAATAGCACATTTTCACACAATAAAAGTCAGACAAGGTTCTATAAACATTTACATTTATTATGAGTGACATCTTTAAAGCAAAAACATAAAAGCCAGTATGAATACAATTTGTCAATTTACCACTGGAAATCTATTGAGCATATTATACTGTGTAGCTGGATATACAGTGGGGAGAACAAGTATTTGATACACTGCTGATTTAGCAGGTTTTCCCACTTACGAAGCATGTAGAAGTCTGTCATTTTTTTAATCAACTATCAACTTTAATTTTGAGTGATGGAATCTAAAACAAAAATCCAGAAAATCACATTGTATCACATTTTATTGCATAACATAAGTATTTGGTACATCAGAAAAGCAGAAATGTATACTTGGTACAGAAACCTTTGTTTGCAATTGCAGAGATCATACATTTCCTGTAGTTCTTGACCAGGTTTGCACACACTGCAGCAGGGATTTTGGCCCACTCCTCCATACAGACCTTCTCCAGATCCTTCAGATTTCAGGGCTGTCGCTGGGCAATACGGACTTTCAGCTCCCTCCAAAGATTTTCTATTGGGTTCAGGTCTGGAGACTGGCTAGGCCACTCCAGGACCTTGAGATGCTTCTTACGGAGCCACTCCTTAGTTGCCCTGGCTGTGTGTATCGGGTCGTTGTCATGCTGGAAGACCCAGCCACGATCTTCAATGCTCTTACTGAGGGAAGGAGGTTGTTCCAAGATCTCACAATACATGGCCCCATCCATCCTCCCCTCAATACGGTGCAGTAGTCCTGTCCCCTTTGCAGAAAAGCATCCCCAAAGAATGATGTTTCCACCTCCTTGCTTCACGGTTGGGATGGTGTTCTTGGGGTTGTACTCATCCTTCTACTTCCTCCAATCACAGCGAGTGGAGTTTAGACCAAAAAGCTCTATTTTTGTCTCATCAGACCAGATGACCTTCTCCCATTCCTCCTCTGGATCATCCAGATGGTCATTGGCAAACTTCAGACGGGCCTGGACATGCACTGGCTTGAGCAGGGGGACCTTGCGTGCGCTGCAGGATTTGAATCCATGACAGCGTAGTGTGTTACTAATGGTTTTCTTTGAGACTGTGGTCCCAGCTCTCCAGGTCATTGACCAGGTCCTGCCATGTAGTTCTGGACTGATCCCTCACCTTCCTCATGATCATTGATGCCCCACAAGGTGAGATCTTGCATGGAGCCCCAGACTGAGGGAGATTGACCGTCATCTTGAACTTCTTCCATTTTCTAATAATTGCGCCAACAGTTGTTGCCTTCTCACCAAGCGGCTTTCCTATTGTCCTGTAGCCCATCCCAGCCTTGTGCAGGTCTACAATTTTATCCCTGATGTCCTTACACAGCTCTCTGGTCTTAGCCATTGTGGAGAGGTTGGAGTCTGTTTGATTGAGTGTGTGGACAGGTGTCTTTTATACAGGTAACAAGTTCAAACAGGTGCAGTTAATACAGGTAATGAGTGGAGAACAGGAGGGCTTCTTAAAGAAAAACTAACAGGTCTGTGAGAGCCGGAATTCTTACTGGTTAATTATTTTAAAATCATACAAAGTTTTCTTCTCGTCTTTTCATTAATTTTGGATTCATCAGAAATGACTTCTATTTAACATGAGTATGAAAGTGATTGGTTAATTCTGAACACAGCCACATCCCCAGTTATAAGAGGGTGTGCACACTTATGCAACCAGGTTTTTATTTAAAAATGTTCCCTCTCAAAGATTTCAGTTGGTTTTTCAATTGAATTGTTAACATTATAGGTCAAATTAAAAGTGGAAAATGTTCTGACATGATTTATCTTTATCTCATTCTTTTACACTACAAAAACCTGGCATTTTAACAGGGGTGTGTAGACTTTTATATCCACTGTATGTGTGTGTGTTTATGTGTGTGCGTGTGTATGTGTGTGTATATGTGTGTGTGTGTGTGTGTGACTAAATGTTTTGACAGAGTGCTGTTATAGTGTTGGTATACAGGCTTGGTGAACCCATCATTTGCATTCCCTGCACTGCTCCCAGAGGCCATAAGATTCTAGGTTATCTAAATCAAATATATATATTCATCAACCTTGTTGAGAATATTTGTATATTCATGTATGGGGCTAGGGAAATATGCATCTCTATATAACCTCTGTTGTCTCCAATTATCTTATATGTGTGTTTTTAGAGTAGGACAGACATTTTCTGTTAAATTGAGGCCCACCAGTATCAACAGGAAATTGAGCTGAGACAGGGAGTTGAGCTGAGACAGAGAGTTGAGCTGAGACAGGGAGTTGAGCTGAGACAGGGAGTTGAGCTGAGACAGGGAGTTGAGCTGAGACAGGGTGTTGAGCTGAGACAGAGAGTTGAGCTGAGACAGGGAGTTGAGCTGAGACAGGGAGTTGAGCTGAGACGATTGCTGTTTCACAACGGCTTGTTGAAACAGTCGATTATTTGAAATGTATGGAACAGTTTTGTCATCTTGCCTTTCCATCCATTGACTGACCCCAGCCCACTCCTCTCTTCGTTATCTCCTGGAAATGTATAAAAACCAAGTGTGTGGGCCTTAACAATGTGACACTAGCTAATGGCGCTCAGAATGTCTCCCTGCTAGCTGGTGTTTGTAATTCAACCCAGAACATTTCTGTATATGTGCAAGTCCAGCTAATTTCAGTTACAGCAACTTTGGTAATTGCAACTAAAAGTCAGTCCAGAACAGATTGAATTTGAATAAGTCACAATCATCTACCATGTGTTTCAACAAGTTTGAACAGAACAGAACAGTAGCAGAGTACAGCACACTACAGTTGAGTTTCCTTCCGTGGATTAAAGAATACATTTTAGACGCCTATGATTCTTCCAAATATAGGCAGGTCAAGATCCAAAATCTGAAACTGATAGGTCCCAGAAATCCTGGTTGGAGCAGTAGAGGTTTCTTACATATTTTTACTGTCACATTGCAAAAGGATTGTCTGGAAACCACAAGATGTTTGAAACACACGTACTAATAAGGCAAGATTGACATCTACTGGTACGATCTTACTATTGCAGGGAAATTAAGTCTGACTGCTTCACTGATTATAAAGTATTTGGTGAAAACATTCAAACCAACATATAGATACTTAACATGATGGTATTCAGTACAAGGTTTAAAGCTCTTTGAAGTTCAGCTGATTCAAACCGCACAGCCATTACAAGGTTCCAGCGTTTCAGGCTTACAAATTCTTGAAAAAATACAAAAATGTGTTGATTGAGATTACAACTTTTATTTCACCAAGTGAGATGAAGACAAAGACAAACCAGCCTTTACAGTTTGGAAGAATAATTTCTCAGAGAACAAAGGAGGCAATTTCAAATAGTATCATTATTTCGACAGAAAAAGGAACAGTGAACATGAGTAAAGGCGATGAGAGTATAGGAGCGAAAGAAACTTGTGTTGTTAAAAAGAAGCCCATCACTGCTAACTACTGCATGCCATTGTAGTAAACAAATCAACATTTTGCACTGGACAGTGCTGAAGCCCGGCGTGGACACAGATGCCCACCCAACAGGCATTCCCCCACCACAGAAGGCATGAACCTGTGGCACCAGACTCTCCAGACTGGCTTTTTGGGATACGCCAAGTCCCCCACCCCACACACTCATCTATGGTACAAACAGAAAACACCCATCCCCCTCTAGACGGGCCGGGACCAGACTGAAGAAGGGATAGAACCAGATAACAGATGGACTGGGATGGCGAAACCACATCTTTATCTCTCTCGAGGAAAATAGCATGGATTTTAAATGATACACAGCAAAGAAAACAAAGGATTACCAGCTAAGAATTGAATTGTACAGGGTTTGTGTGTATGATCATCATGACAGGCCAGGACTTAATCAACTGCAAGGCTGACCTCCTCAACAGGCAGTTCAACAAATCCTGCATATGTCAGAGGATATATAAATATACAGGTCCGGAAAAAATTAAGAGACCACTGCACCTTTTTCTTTCCTCTCCATAAAAGTCGAAAACGAAGGTTTTGAATGAGGAACAGCTTTATTGGAAAGGAAAGAAAATGGTGCAGTGGTCTCTTAATTATTTCCGGGGCTGTATTTATAAATATACTTTACATTTAATGCAAACAGACTGTATCTTACTTTCTTTCTATATATACCTCTCTGTCTTTCTTTCTCATATCTCTTGTTTCCTCTCTCTCTCTTTCCCTGTCCTCTTCCTCCATCTTGCTCTCCCTGTTCCTCAAATTTAATTCCAATTACTATATTGGCATGACATACTCTGTTCTAATTTAAAACATAAGTTAATTAGAGTAATAACAAAATCAAAACTGTCAACATATAATTAGTGATCAATGAAATTAGTACAACAGGCTAATCAACTGACGAAAATCATACAATATATGACAATAAACAAATAGCATAAGACCAGCTTGTTGCTCTTTCAGATGTTGTCTGTAATTTTGTGGCAGGTCGTTGTAAATGTTAATACACAGCTTTTTGTATTCAGGGTTACAAGTAATGCTGTCTTTACCCTGCTCATTTACAAGTCTGTACTCACTGAGCCTATACTTTATCAAAGCTTTATTTTTATGTATCAGCAGCCATGTGTGCTGTCAATTCAAGGTCATGATACACCGCATTTTTGTGTCTTGCTGATGTTCCCAATAGGTAACGTTTTGGTCGTACCTTCAACAGCCACACAGCCGTGATTAAAAACATCGTTTATCACGGCCTCTCATGTACAGTTGCTACACCGGCCCTGCCTATACTAGATAGGTTGGCTTTACCCTACGCTAGGTTCGGATTATCAATTTCGCTGGTTGCTTTTGTGGGTCTGTATGTTGCTCAAGCAAATTTGTTGCTTTGTTTTCCACAAAGGTAGTTTGAGGATTGGCTTGTTTGTGTAGCTAGCAGTAGTATGATGTCAATCTACTTTTTGAGCGCACGTAAGGATAAGAGATTAGGTTCATGAAAAGTAAACAAACGAATCCTAATTCGAAACGTTCTATAGGTAGACAAATTAGGAGACAAGACGAACCTACACACCTTTTCTGATTGGCTGTCGCCCAATGCCGGCCAATAAAATTCGTCTCAAATGTGCGTATTATATTGGGGCGCTCTATTTTCCGGCGCTTCACGCCAGCTTCGCGATGCCGAGTATCCCACACTGGCCCAGAAAAGCTATTAACGTTTCAGATCTGGGAGACAGCTTCGCGATGCCGAGTATCCCACACTTACGCGCGCGCACGGTCATTTAACTCAATTTAATGGGAGGCGAAATTTCGGTAGCTGAATTTCAGGACAGACCAGGTTGTTGTGTGGTCCCCAAAACTTTAAACTTCCTTGGCATGGCTTTCAGATACCCAGTATTCAATGACAAAACATTTTCAAACATTTCACGGCGTAGTCAAATTGGTGGGGGATAAACACAACTGAGGATTTTTCTGGAAGGTTAGCCAATTTGTTAGTTGTAAATATTGAAAATATTCGGATTTAGATAGCAACCCTGCAAAGGCTATGTCTGTTAATCATTCTGTTATTTTCTTAACAATTTTTATGCTGCCATAGCCTTACCATTGATTTAATTCGGCCATTTATTTCACACTGCACCACTTTCAATACTATTTGTCGAACAGTCATATATGCTGGTAATATATGTGATGTTTAAAAAGCACCAAATAGAAGTACTCAGCTGTGTTCATCAGTGTAGCTAAGTTTGTAATTAAGAAAGGTAGTTCTAACCAGTGACTGTAAATCGAATTTATATCTATCTTAATTTTTTTAATCAAATTGAGCAGCACTGGTTAGTCAGGGTGTATCTTTTATTTGGGAAATATTAGGTTTTTAATTTGTGTAACAATTTCACTGATTTCCCCTTTGTGTTTGGATTGGCTCATGCTCTTCCTTTACGTTTCTGCCTCTCATCCCCCGTGGTTCTCTGTCTCTCTCCCACCTCCCTCTCTGTGTCTCTCTTTGTCTGCGTTTCTTTCTCTCTTTTTTCCTCTGTGCTCTTCCACCTCCCACTCAGGTTCTTCTCAGTCTCTGTTTCATGTACTCCGCCGGAGTGAAACAGTCATGACCACCACCACCAACATTTTTTTTAATAGATATTATGAACCCTAACTAAATGCAGGCTGCTGCCTCTCCTTGGGAGCGGGTGCATTGACAAACGACTTGATCAAATACGCCTTGATTTCCTCAAAATACTACAGGAAGCTATCCAATAATTCAGAATCACGTTTCAATACGCGAGACGCCAACAGTACCAATAGCTACAAAAAGAGCAAATCCCGCCCATCTGTCACTCCAGACGGGCTAAAAACAAACGCTGGAAGTAGTTATTTATTTTATTTTATTTTTCAAATAGCGTTTGAGCTCATACCTGTAAGGTATACTGATGCATTCAATACAATCTGGGGTAAAGCAGCGCCTCAAGCCAATACAAGGAATGCGGCTGTGCAAACATTAGAGTAACATTGCTATTATTAATAGACGTTTAACTCAAAGCTTTTGATATACCTATTGTAATATATTAATTAAAACCATACTTATAGATCTCATTTATTATGTGTTGCTTCTATTTAAAAAAAAAATGTAACCAGAAAAGCTATTAACGTTTCAGATCAGGGAGACAGAAGCATATTTATAGAATGACTGCTTGGGCATTGTTTGTAGCCACTATTCATTATTAATAAATGTACTTCGACCGAGATGACATGGTCTTCTTGTCTTAGTTCTGATCCATTTCTCTATGGATAGGACGTGGTCAAGCCCATTGTGGGTTTCAACCTTCACATTTCAATGCTTTGTTGTCGTTTAGACATTTTGGCTTTGCTGATGCTAATGCTGAGAATCCCTCTTTACAAAATGCAGTAGCTTTAGGCTAATTTATTCCATTATTAATGTCTTTATTTATTACTACTCTATTACGATTTATAAATAAGACAACATTGTGGTGTGCTTTTCTTGCAACGATGTAGCAACATGTCATGCGGTACCAAAAAGTAAGATTTGTATTCAATCGTCAGCAAGTGCCGCTTGCGGCTTTTCATTAGCAGTATTTTGAGCAGTACTCCCTCAGCTCTCCACAGCGCATCCTCCTGTAATTTTCTCCCCCATTCTCATCATCGATCCGGTGATCCAGAATTGACAGCGGTCATGCTCGGCGTTGCTACCCCACAGCCCCGCACGCCGAGAAAGTGGGAGGACGATCCGTCCGGAATCAACCAACCCTACTCCACAGCGCGTGTCGCCTACCCTTTTTTATTTTCTGACTGCCACATTAGACAGTCCTATCGCACATACACTTCCTTGTCCTCGACAGCCAATCGCCTGGTCGTGATTCTCACACACATAATTTACGGTGCTCATCGTGCTAGGTTGCAGGGAGCCTGCTTTACTGAGCTCTCTAGAAATCTGACAGCTTCTTTCCAAGTGGGAGAGACGTTGTTGGGAGAGTCGTTGTTGAGAGAGACATCGTGGTTTTAGGCAGCGTTTGCTCCGGGGTTGTGTTACTTTCTCTTTCGGTTCCCCGAACCTACCGTACGCTGTGAGCCTGGGGTTGCCACAGTCAAAAAACACGAACTCCAAGTCCAATAACCAAGGCACTATGAGCAAAAAGAAAAAGGACTGGAAGACAGAGAAAGGTAAGAAACACATTTTCTGTGTTGGGACCACTAGAATGACTCTGTAATACCGTATCTCTCAATGTCTCCCTTGCATTTTCATCTTGACTGCAAATTCTCATACATTACAGTGGTGTACATCTGGAATCACTGGCTGCTGTTTATTGCCAGGCACTTAGTCTAGGGCTTCATCCACTAGCATCCAGACATACGAGAGCTCTCCTAGCCTACAGATGTTGCGTTGAGCAGGGTGCGCGGTGTAGCTCAGCCTGATATTGTACCATGCTACACAAACGCACCATAATCACTCCGCTGCTGCTGTCATAACACTAGCCCACGTTCTGCGTACACACGGTGCTGTTTTGGACTTTAGCAAGCCAAATAAAGCAGCCACTCTAGCCTTGTTGCAAGGCCGTGCGTTCTGCAAGTTCACCTGTTTGAATCTGACAATGGCTTTCAAGAGAGAACGACTAATGGTTCCTGGCGGTTAGATAGCACGGATTGTCGTGGCGTGAAGGGGCAAGTGTAAAAGCCTGCGAGTTATGTGTTGAGGTCGGTAATCCTATGTCGTTATTGATAGCACATGCTTCAGAGCCGTGGAGAGGTAACAAGAGGTAGCTACAGTGTAGTCGGATCTTTCCCATTGGCCTAAGCAGATTTGATTTGTCTATTGTCACTCGGAACCGTTCTGACATTGTTTTACAATGTATGTTTCACCATGTTATGAAGACGGCAACCTCAGAACCTACTTGGCAGTATTACAAAACCACCACCGTCACTTAAGAATCCTGTTCTGTAAAAACAAAGTGTTAGGCCTTTACAGGTTATTAGAGTGTATTGCATACGTGTGTCTATCAGTCACACATCCAACTGTGGGGTAATATCTTCTCTTTCATAAATGCTACTCTCTGACTGCTTGCCTTAACTTGTCCAAATAGGGATGTCAGGAAGAGTGAGTGTTGACAAATCTGAGGAAATTGAACAAATGTCTGAAATAAAGAGAACACCCGTTATTACTAATAGAACCGCTGACCGGACTGGTCCAGCAGTCCGACATCTCTCATCGGCCAACAAAACATTTTAGATAGAAGTCTGGTGGAACTGTCAGCTGGTGAGAGACAGGAGCTGCCTCCACAATAGCACTCTTGAGAGGGAGAGACCTCTACGCTAGCTGGTTTTGAGCTTGCATACACAAACAGAGCCCACACAGTCCCAGGACAAAAACATCCAGCTACATCCGCCTAGATTGTGCGAATACAAAAAAATTGCATTTTGACACGGGAAATATAGCCAAAATAAGGACAGTACCTTTCCCTGAATAGAGAGTATACAGTGGCAGAGTACCTGACCTCTGTGACTACCCCAAAAATGATTGCAGAAAACCACGACAATGTGCAGACTAAGTGCTATTTAGAGAGGCCACCACATGCAGACCTGGCTGTCAAGAGAAGACAATGTGCAACAGTGCTCACGGCTCGTAAAATTAGGTGGAAACAGAGCTGCGCTTTTCTAACCTGACAAATGTTTGACCACATTAGAAACACGTTTCCCACAGCTCACAGTTCGCCCTGACCGACAAAGCATTTGGAGTTGAGGAAAAGACAGAGAGAAACAGAGAGGAAGAGTGTAAAACGGTGTCTGAGTCCTAGGATCCTAGCACTTCACAATTAAATAGTGAATACATGAATAAATCATTTACTGATTTAATAAAAACAATTACATACATCTCCGGCAGAAATCATGGTGCAATAAATACAATAAATGACCAGTAGTGTTGACGGCATGTGTCATTGCTGCTATCATCGGGCAATGTATTTGCACAGGGACTGTCTGGGAGCCTAGCTCACATCATCTCACCTCTCTGTCCAAACTTTACTCCCTGGTGCTGCATAAATATTCTGAGCCCGGCAAGCTCTGTCGTACTACAATATTCTTAGCTCGGCTGCCCGGACTCGAAAATCATGTAACCTATTTCAAGTGTTGTTCAATCTTTTTTTAACTTGAAAACCTCCACTAATGTCTTCCCGAATACTTTGTATTACCTGAGATCTCTGCATGGAGTTTGACTTAAGAATGTGTGTCGTTTTTTTTTTTACTAAATTCTTTGCAAGAAGTATTAAAATGTGTAATTTCATATATTTTATTCAAATATTTTAATGTGAATTGGAGTATTTGGTTCAGATTTTTGGCTTAAAAGGATCTTCCCCCCCCCCCCGCAGAGCGTCTGATGCGAATGTCACTGGAGGACAGGAGGGCGGAGTACCGTCGGTCTGAATATGTACCTCTGGACAAGATCGCCTCCCGGAGGCCGTCGCAGAGTACAGGTGGGAGGACAACAGATGCTGTGGTCTTTTGTTTGTTTGTTCACTCATTACATTGTTTATTCCCTTGTTTGTCTGATGTAATCACAGATTTTTTTGGTGTACCGCTAAAAGTGATGCACTAGTTACCCCTACACCTTTCCAGTTAGCAAGGAAGGAAACAAGGGAGGTTGCATTTCAGGAAGGAAAACATGGAGGATGCATTCCTAAAGCATTTGTGCAAACCCCCCCCTCCCCCCCCCAGGGCCCTGAGTAGGACGCTGCCGACACAGTCAGGCTAATTAGTGAACAACTACAAGGCCCAAGGACAGTGCAGCTTTGTTAGAACACTGTCTTAGCATTCCCAACTCATTTTGTAAACCCAAACAGTGTTTCAACTGGCAGGACCTCTTTCTTCATCAGTTATTACCCTTTTCTCTGTGAGCGATAACGAGAGGTGTGAACTACTCAACCTAGTTTAATCATTCGCGGGCAATTGCACTGATGTTCTCTTCATCAATTGCTTGTACAAGCTAGTTTAGTTGAGGAGACATTTAAATTGAGTGCATTCCCCCTTTTGCTCATGAACTCTAGCTTTTGAAGCATTGCTTTTACCTTGTGACATAACACCTCTGTTTATTTGTCCTGAGATGAACATGCCCTTTCATTATATAGCACCTTCATTTAACAGTAAAAAGGTTAACATGCTTTCACGGCGACCATCTTATGCTTATGACAAGTGACAAAGCCACTTTACAGCTCTGTACCATCAACTCCCTTTGATAGTCATTTTCGTTGTATAAAGTCATCTGTTGACTGACATTAATGTGTGGGTTAACCCTAACCCTCTGTGATCTAACCCTGGGAGGTTCTGTCATGGTGAAAGACTGCTTCCCTTAAAGGGAATCAACAGTAACAGAGGAATCAATCCAAGCCTGTGATCTTTGCAGTTTCTCTGACTTGGTTATCAATGTAACATACGGTTCTGTAATCACAATACAACCCTGTTTCCAGGAATGTTGAGACGCTGCGTGAAATGCAAATAAAACCAGAATGCAATGATGTGCAAATCATTTATCCCTATATTTAATTGAAAATAATACAAAGACAGCATATGAAATGTTGAAACTGAGAACTGTTGTTTTGGGAATAATACATGACCATTTTAAATTTGATGTCAGCAACTCATTTCAAAGAAGTTGGGACAGGGGCATGTTTACCACTGTGTTGCATCACCACTTCTTTTAACAATACTCTGTAAGTGTTTGGGAACTGAGGAGACCAATTGCTGTAGTTATGAAAGAGAAATGTATTCCCATTCTTGCGTGATATAGGATTTCAGCCCCTCAACAGCTCAGAGTCTCCTTCGCTCTATTTCTCATTTAATGCACCAAATGAGTGACAGGTCTGCAGGCAGGCCAGTTTAGCACCCGGACTCTTTTACTACGGAGCCATGCTGTTGTAATACGTGCAGAATGTGAAAAGAAATTGTACAACAAATTGCATTTGTTGCTCCAAAACCTGTGTATATTGTATAGTATTAATGGTGCCTTCACAGTGGTTTGTTCTCTTGATGCATTAGTGGTGGAAAGTAGCCCAGAAGTTAATACTTTGGGCCAGTAAGCAAAAAGTGGCTTGATTGAATACCTGAGCAGAAAAGTTTACAAATGTGCCCTTTTGCCCTTGAGCGCTCTGCCTCAGGATGCCCAGTGTGTCAACTTAAATTTAGAGGTGTTGGGTTAAAAGCAGAAGTCAGATTTCAGTTGATGACAGCAGCATTTCTGTTTTTATGAGTTGAATCTTGCCCAATGTATGCCAGTAGACAGACAGTGCATTCTTTATTTTTTTTAGGTGAGGATGAAGAAGAAAAGGAGAAGAAAGACTTGCTGAGTGACAAAATCATCCTGTACAAAGGTGACATCACCATGTTGGAGGTGGATGCCATAGTTAATGCTGGTAAGGTGTTTGTTTTGTGCCGGTGGCTGTTTTCTTACACACATAGGTACAGAGGCTGAGAAACCAGCAACACTGGTTTCACGGTAAATGGAATGTTGTATATGTGTGACTTCTGCTACAGTGCCGATATACTGGTCTCTGCTGGTTTTGCAGTGTTTAATACCTGGGAGGTGCATTTTCATACACAAAGCTATTGGTGAATCAAGGAAAACTTTGCTTGTTACTGTGTTTTACCCACTAAATGCACACAACTCTTTCTGATTCTGACAATGTGGAGATTGAGATTTTGCTGTGTTTTGCTGCCCTCTAGTGTCCGCAATGAGTGTTGATCGGATAAATTGACAGGTGGACTATTGGTGGTAATCTGCTCATTTGACAGAAACCTCCCCCAAAAAACGTGTTGGCAACATTGTGGACTCTGAGTTGCTCTTCAGTATGAAGAGTAATGCTTGTTGCTGTTACCTTACAACCGCAGGTTTGTTGTAAGTTTAACCTATGGAAATAACTGGGTGACTGTATGATTGAATGGAAAATGTAAGTTTGATTTGTAAAGCACATTAGCTTGAACAGGGAGTTCACTGTGAATGTGTGTGTGTGTGTGTGTTTGCGCATTCGTGGCCAAACATTGAAAGCCTTGCACTTTCTTTTAAATAACATGCATTGTCTGTAAGAGCAAGTTGGTCTCCACAGTTATTTGTTTCACTGTTAATGTTACAGAACCTTTGTTTTTGCCGGACCGCGTAAGCAGAGCCGGCCAAGAAGAGCAAATGTCTCTTACGGAGTGAGTGACTGACCGAGTACCCCTTGTTAAATAGAGTGTTGGTTAGAGAAGCTGACTTGTGAACTAGGTCCCTAGTTTTTATCTCCTCACAGGCGAAGCGAAGTACGCGTTATGAATTATTCCGTATAGACTTCACTGGCTAAAACCTTCAGTATCTATATTATAGTAAGCCTTAAATAAAACAGTTTGCAGTTATATTGTGACTGTTTCTGGTGGTTTTTCGAAGTACGCATCCGTGCATACTTGTTGGGTCAGGATTGATGAACACATTTGCTGGCTACAACATACATTAATGACATTATAGTAAGCCTTAACTGAAACTGTACGTGGACCACCGGTTAAAAACCCCTGGTCTAAATGAATCCCTCCATATTCCAATGGTCTAAATGAATCCCTCCATATTCCAGTGGTCTAAATGAATCCCTCCATATTCCAGTGGTCTAAATGAATCCCTCCATATTCCAGTGGTCTAAATGAATCCCTCCATATTCCAGTGGTCTAAATGAATCCCTCCATATTCCAGTGGTCTAAATGAATCCCTCCATATTCCAAATGAATCCTGACTTACACACACTTCCTGATTGCCTCACCTGCCTTGATTCTCTTTTACACATCATGATTTTGCTCACTTAAAAAGTATGGATGGAGATGTCTTTTATGAGAGTAGTTTCAGGAGTTAGGCTGCACAGGTTTTTGCACAATGTCGTTTTGTGTGTCGTGACTGATGTAGAATGTTAAATAGAAATAAGGTTAATATTTCTAATTTTCTAATGACAGTGTAGCCTTATCAGCGGAATATTTCAGTTCTTTCTAATCCATTTTTTATTTCCATAGTTCATCTCATTGATATTTAATCTGAATAACCATGGTGGAGTCTAGGAGGTCACTCTAAAAGTGAATTCACTGTGTCTCTGAGGAGGTGAAATGGTGGATCCTTTTTACGTAGAGATTTGATCTCTGTTATTCTTACGTTCTGCTGTGGAACCAACTGAATATTTCTATATTACATATTACATTCCTTTGAACAAAACCATCTCCATACATAACCTCTCTTTAAACATTAGCATCCTTGTACAAAACCTATTTTTGAACTTGCTCATTTTAACCCTGCACATTCGTATTCTCGCTGACATGAGACAAACGTAAACACTGAAGCCTTTCCCCTTAGGATTCTAAATGAAACCCAAAAGGGTTCCACTTGAAACCAAAAACATTTCTTTCATAAACTATAAAACGTTCTTCTCTGGGGACAGGCGAAGAAAAATAGGGTTCAAAAAGTTTCTAAGTGTGTGCAGGTGAATACAATGATTTTCTTTTTTCATGCACTTTGAGATTATTCCTATACAATGAAAAGCACTTCCTAAATAAAATAAAAGTATATTATTATTATTATTATTATTACAAATGGCCTCATGGAATGTCTGTAGCTTTTTTTGATTTACTTCATTTATTGGTCTACTAGATTGGCAAGAGGAAATAATGAACTATTCTTCTCTCAAATCAATGTCGTGTGTGTGTGTAGGTGTGTGTGTGTGTGTGTTGGTGGGTGTGTGTCAAAGTGCTTGCCTTCCCCCAGGTTTTCATCTCTATACTTATGACAGGGTGCTTAATATATCCTATGATATATTCTATTATATTTCTTACCATAAATCATTTTATAAGTTTAATTATTAGGATCATTAGGCTTCTATTCCTTCCTTTATTTTGATTGGACAGCAGGGGCAGTGAACTTCACCGTAGGTGGATATTGAGCCATGGGGAGGGTGCTGGGTAGAGGAGGTGTGTGTGTGTGTGTGTGTGTGTGTGCGTGTGTGTGTGTGTGTGTGTGTGTGTGTGTGGATGTTTAAGGGTCCAGCTTCCTCTGGGGTCAGGTAGATCTCACTGTGTGATGGAGGACGTGTATAAATAGGATTTTTCTCTCTTTGTGACTATTTTATTTCGGCGCTAGGCGGCTTTACCTTCTGCTATTTCTATTGGAAAGCAAATTTGTTTTTTCACCTCCATGACTGTACAAAAAGTTTTTTCTTTAACGGCTCTCCCTTTGTTGCAGCAATGTTTGGAGCATCGAAATGCAATAACCACCACAGTATTGAATCACACTGGAACCGTAATAAACCGTCTTTGCTTATTTTGTATTTATTTCTTTGCTTTTCAAGTTTTTCTCCCCACTTTTTTGATATCCAATTCTTAATGAAGGCCCTGGTTCAGCACAGCAACTCCCAGTGGACACAGGGAAGTCGATGTCAAGATATGTGTCTGCTGACACCGTTCTGGCTTTCATCACGCCGCTCGCTGAACTGAGGCTAGGGGAGAATCCTTACTCGCCTGAACCATTTGGTTGTTTTAATGCGCTTCCCGGCCTTCTAGCTCAGTTGAGCTCGCATACGCCCAAGCTCCTCACAAGGAGTGTCGGGAGCGTTACGAGGGAGGACGGTGAGGCATGGCTACCCCCTAGACCCAGACTCCCTCTGTGGGATTCCCAGGCAAACCCTCCTCTCACAGTGACACTGGCCATCTGCATGGCCTGTTATTTCATTTGGATTCTTAGTCATGCTGGCCCCCTGCTTGGCCTACTGTTCATTAATCATGTGTATGTCTAACTGGCTCGTTAAATGCACTGAGAGATTGGAGTGGAAATCAGGAAAGGATTTGTGTCAGCTTTTGATCTGCAAGGAGTTACTGAACAGTCTGCCGGCTACCTGGGTGTCTGTCTGTCTCTCTCTCTGTCGGCCTGCCTGTGTTATCAGCTACCTGGCTGTCTATCTGTCAGTCTGTCAGCCTGCCTGTGTCATTGGTTAGTGGGATGTCTGTGTTATTGGTTAGTGGGATGTCTGTGTCATTGGTTAGTGGGATGTCTGTGTTATTGGTTAGTGGGATGTCTGTGTTATTGGTTAGTGGGATGTCTGTGTTATTGGTTAGTGGGATGTCTGTGTTATTGGTTAGTGGGATGTCTGTGTTATTGGTTAGTGGGATGTCTGTGTTATTGGTTAGTGGGATGTCTGTGTCATTGGTTAGTGGGATGTCTGTGTTATTGGTTAGTGGGATGTCTGTGTTATTGGTTAGTGGGATGTCTGTGTTATTGGTTAGTGGGATGTCTGTGTTATTGGTTAGTGGGATGTCTGTGTTATTGGTTAGTGGGATGTCTGTGTTGTTGGTTAGTGGGATGTCTGTGTTATTGGTTAGTGGGATGTCTGTGTTATTGGTTAATGGGATGTCTGTGTTATTGGTTAGTGGGATGTCTGTGTTGTTGGTTAGTGGGATGTCTGTGTTATTGGTTAGTGGGATGTCTGTGTTGTTGGTTAGTGGGATGTCTGTGTTATTGGTTAGTGGGATGTCTGTGTTGTTGGTTAGTGGGATGTCTGTGTTATTGGTTAGTGGGATGTCTGTGTTGTTGGTTAGTGGGATGTCTGTGTTGTTGGTTAGTGGGATGTCTGTGTTGTTGGTTAGTGGGATGTCTGTGTTATTGGTTAGTGGGATGTCTGTGTTATTGGTTAGTGGGATGTCTGTGTTATTGGTTAGTGGGATGTCTGTGTTATTGGTTAGTGGGATGTCTGTGTTATTGGCTAGTGGGATGTCTGTGTTGTTGGCTAGTGGGATGTCTGTGTTGTTGGTTAGTGGGATGTCTGTGTTGTTGGTTAGTGGGATGTCTGTGTTATTGGTTAGTGGGATGTCTGTGTTATTGGTTAGTGGGATGTCTGTGTTATTGGTTAGTGGGATGTCTGTTATGTTTCTGCTGTAAGCATGAATTAGACACAGGCCTCAGAACTCTTCATGAGTCATGTTGTCTTCATCTCGCTGATACAATTGGGTCCTATCAATGATTGCTAATCCGATCCATTTAGAGGGATTATGTGGGATTGAGGTTTCTCTCTGTGTTGCAAGTGCAAAGGAAGAAAAGTAAAACTGTAGATTTCATTACTTTGTGACTTTGTTCTGCATTTCAGGGGCCTCATTGAAAGCGTGTTCCAATTTGAACCCTATTCCCTACAGGACCTGGTCTAAAGTTGTGCACTACAGAGGGAATAGGATCCAATTGATGGTTTGCAGCTCAGTCAGGAGCTAATCCTTGTTCTTTTCTGACTGCCTCTTAGATCAAAAACTAAGTGTAATGCTGAATAATTTCCCTCCTCACTGTCTGTCTTTCATAAGGAATGACTAGAATCCATTTTGATTTAAAGTTCTTCACCTCATCCCTACCCAGCACTGAATTCTCTACATAATGAGGCAATTAAGTTAGATTTGTGTGTGTGTGTGAGTGAATGGGAAAATCCTTATAATGATGACTGATGTAACTGCAGGAGAATAAAAGAATTTGATCCAGGATTCATTACCAATCTTATAAACCCCACTCCTCGTCTCCTTAGTCCTCTCCTCCTCTCCCCAGTCCTCTCCTCCTCTCCCCAGTCCTCTCCTCCTCTCCCCAGTCCTCTCCTCTTTTCTAACCCAGTCTTCTCCTCTTTTCTAACCCAGTCCTCTCCTCTTTTCTCCCCAGTCCTCTCCTCTTCTGCCTGAGGGTAAGGTTATTGGTAGTGTCCAGTCATATTCCCAGAACTGGAGGTGTGAGGTCTGCAGATGGTTAATGTTCTGCGCTGGACGATAGATCCAGCGGTAAACGTAGATGGTTTAGAAAAGATTTATCTATGAAAACGTTTAACTTTGTTGAAATCAAATAGGAGGCTGTACCATTTTTATTCATTGTTGGTACATATTGTTTTTAAGTTTGAAACTATTATTATCCATACGTCTGTTTCTGTTTGAAATCCTGTCATGATGTTAGTGTGAGTTGTATGTCAGACTGTGTGCAATTCATTTCCCACCCAGCCAGTAATTATATAGCCCAGACCCTAAGTGTGGCTTTGTGGGAGCATATTTTCTGCCGACTAAAATCAGTCTCTCTTCACTCTCTGGATGACCAACTATCTTTTCATTAAACACGGTTACATTCATTCATTGTTATAGTAACGGAAGCCATGGGGAATATGGGGAATAGGTGACAAAATGCTCTCTGCTGTTGTTATCTGTAAGGGCTTTAAGATGTATAACGTAGCCTGGTGATTTTAGTTGCAATGTCTGCTTGCTTGGTAACTTTCCAGTGTTTTAAAATTTCTGTGACATATTGCCTGTAATCAATAAGGTAAATATAAGTTTTCCTTCACAAAATGTTTTTTAAATACTATTTGTCTGTGTTCAGTTAAAACAAAAATGTTCTCCAATCTATGAATCAAAGTGTTCAGTTGGAACGTTTGTGCTTGCGTTGTCACACAGTCCCCAGATTTTTAACCATGATTAAAAGCGCATGTGCCAGTCCTAACAGAAGGAGGCACTGGAGCGCAACTAGAAAAGGCAGCCTAGTCTGACCTCCAGCCCTCTTCCAGAATATACTTGAGCCCAGAATTGACGAAGGCGTCTTCTTTTAACTAGTGACTCTTCCGCCTGTGCTTGGCAGGGAGATAGGGCTACCCTGTTCAACAGCATTATGACTGTCCTCACTGAGCCTAGAGCTTTACAAGAGGAACAGAGAAATGATCTACAGGTTAATCTGGATGGATTCATGGATGTATGGGGTTATCCTTGTCTGTAGTTAAAGCCCAGGAAGGGAACACACACAAAAGCATATTCTTTTCTGCTTAGATTCTAACTGTCCTGAGGTTGGTTGATAGGATTGTTGGGATTAAGGATTTTCTCAGATCCCCAGGACCTACCGCCAAAAGCAGCGGCTGTGCTCCACATAGAACATAGAACACGACATAATGACATAACACCGGAACATTAATATACAGGTACGGTACAAAGGCAGGGCCGCGTGCATTTCAAATGGCAACACATGAATCGACTACACACCGTGTAAACATTGCAGCCAGTCTTTGCCGGCCGTTTCGTCTGAGGTCCTTCCCTCTACGCACTTCACAGGGACGCAGACAACATGTTACGGAACACCTACGCTCCCGGGTGACTGGATGATTGCAGCAACGCGGTACTCCTCGGTTGGTGAACAGTTTCCTCCAGTTAGGAGCTGTCGCTTGCTGTGTCAAGGCCTGTGGGTTCGATTCCCGTTGTGGACACCTGCTGTATACGTGCAATGTGTGCCCATGCAAATTCAGTCCTCATTTGCGTTCTGCTCGCCGTCGTGCGTTGCTTCCGATGCTAAGTTGTTAGCGTGACCGATATCTTCTCTAAAGGGTTTGAAGGAAACTTAGAGACGAATGCCGCATTCCCTTCGAATTGTAAATTATATATTGTTTCCTCCAGTCAGAGCCTTGCCATGCCAATGGCTGTGGGTTTGATTTCCGCTGGGGACACTTATATGTAAACTGTATGCACTCATGAATATAAATTGCTTTGGATATAAATTGCATTGGATATATCTGCTAAATGCTGCGAAGCAGATATCATATCACAGGAGGTGGATGGCCCCTACCTTCATTTAGTCCTTTCTTGTCATCTTTTCCTGTGTGTGCATGTGTGTGCGTGCGTGCTTGTGTGTATGTGTGTATGTGTGTATGTGTGTATGTGTGTGTGTGTGTGTGTGTGTGTGTGTGTGGTGAAAGAGGCTCTCCTGTTTCCATTTTTCCTTCTCCGACTGTCAGGGAACAGGGTCCGGAGTAACTGGGACGGTTGTCAGAGTCAGATGCCAGCTTGGAGGGACGGGCAGGGCAGGAAGGTGGCAGTGTGAAGATATGCAGAAAGGGCTTGTCCAATAGAAATCCAGAATGGCATATTGCCGTTGCTGTCACAGCTCCAGCACAGAATCATGTCAGGTCTAATGGTCATGTCAAGTGGAGTCTGTCAAAACAAGGACTTTCAATATAAAACAGTTTTTTATGAAAATGAAAAATATGTCAGTTTGTCACTTTTACAAGGGTGTAGTTTCAGTTACTTAAGACTTTGGCTCAAGTCGAGCTTTTGCATTTAGATTTGGAGAAATTGTTCCCCGGTCTGGTCCAGTGGATTGCAAATCTATTCCTTGCCAAGAGTCATTCAAATTGTACCATATAAGACCTAGAGCATGCCGGCTTTCCGTTCTACCAGATAATTAACCGTGCCCAACTTCCAGTCCTAAATTCTCTGGATTGGTGGAAGTATAAAAATAAATACTGTGTAATTGCTGTGGAGGTTGAGTAATGAAGAACAGCCTTTATATCTGTCTCGTTATGACTCCCTAATCAAACCCACCAACGTTCTGATTGGCTATGTGGGCATTTTACTATGTTGTTTCCTCTCATAAAATCTGTAATACATTCATCCTTCCTTCTGATTGGCTATGGGTAAACATGTTATAATGTTGTTTCCACTTATAAAATCTGTAATACATTCATCTTTCCCTCTGATTGGCTATGGTTAAACATGTTATGATGTTGTTTCCACTTATAAAATCTGTAATACATTCATCTTTCCCTCTGATTGGCAATGGGTAAACATGTTATAATGTTGTTTCCACTTATAAAATCTATAATACATTTATCCTTCCTTCTGATTGGCTATCGGTGGACATGTTACAGTCTTGTTTCCACTTATAAAATCTGCAATACATTCATCCTTTCCTCTGATTGGCTATTGGTGGACATGTTATAACGTTGTTTCCACTTATAAAATCTGTAATACATTCATCCTTTCCTCTGATTGGCTATTGGTGGACATGTTATAATGTTGTTTCCATCGTCTCAAATCTAAAAGATTGGGTCTAAGGATGGTTCCTTTCTGACTTATACTCCCAATGCCTGCCTCTCCCAGCCAGCCTGTTTAATAGTGTTTGTTGGGCTTTCAGCAGTGGCAGAGTAGCAGAGGGGTCGCAATAACTGAACACACTCTGAGAATGAATGATGAATACAGTTGTTTTGTTTAGCCTTACAATATGTTAATGAATTCTGTTCAATAGTGCGCCTCCCTCTCTTTTTGCGCCCGGATGCTATAGTGAGTGTTATTTACGATCAGAGGCTAGCACTCTGAGAGACCCGGTCTCTCTTTTGTTACGTCTGTTGCTCTCTTTCTCTCCCTGTCTCTCATCCTCTCTGATGTGTCTCTCCCTCTCCCTCGTTCTCTCTGTTAAGAGTAACACAATGCAAAGTGCTGTCTGAGTGGATGCTCTGAACAATGACTCACATTTAGCCACAATGCCAACTGTGCATGTGTGTGAGAGAAAGAGACTTCTCAACCACTCCGCTACTCTTGCGTCACTGTCAGGAGAACAGAAGGCCATATTGTGCCCAGAAGGACTTGAAGCTCTCATGGAACAGGTGTGCTATCAGAACTAACAGACACCTAGCACTTTGCCCAAGCGTTCTGTGTGCAATCTGTTTGATGGCCTACAGGGGGCACTGTGGCTCCATGGCTCTGCTGACATCCCAGAGCGGAGGTGGGGATAGCGGTGGAGAGCGGAGACGGGAGAGAGCTGTGTGCTGCATTTTAAACCGCTGCCTAGATCTCTGTCCTCGCCTTTTCTCTCTCTCTCTGTCTCTCTCTCTGTCTCTCTCTCTCTCTCTTTCTCTCTCTCTGCCCTCACTCTCTCTCTTTCTGTCTTTTCTCACTGTCCAGATGCTTCTCTTTGCTTTGTCGGGGTGACCACTGAAAATCAATATGAGATGCTCTCAGCCTCTCACTTCATGCTGTCAGCCTTGTTCTTGTTCTTCACTGTCTGGCCTCTTCTCTGGTCGTCAGATCAAACCCCCAGGGGTGGAGGTGGGATGTGCTTGAGGAGACGGCCTACGAAGTGAGGGAAGCACCCAAACAGGTTTTATCTGTGCTGGCTTTGACAGGTAGAAAGAGCTTGAATGGTCTTTAGCTGGAGTGCTTGAATATTCTAGAGCTGGAGAGCAGTAATGTCTTTAAGCTAGGATCTTGAATGGTGTAGAGATAGGAGCTTTAATATTTTTAAGCTAGAAGCTTGAATAGCCTGGAGCTGGGAGCAGTAATGTCTTTAAGCTAAGGGGCATGAATACTGTAGAGCTGGGATCATTAATATCTTTAAGCTAAGGGGCATGAATACTGTAGAGCTGGGCGCAGTAATATCTTTAAGCTAAGGAGCATGAGTACTATAGAGCTGGGCGCAGTAATATCTTTAAGCTAAGGGGCATGAATACTGTAGAGCTGGGCGCAGTAATATCTTTAAGCTAAGGGGCATGAATACAGTAGAGCTGGGAGCAGTAATATCTTTAAGCTAAGGAGCATGAATACTGTAGAGCTGGGAGCAGTAATATCTTTAAGCTAGGATCTTGAATGGTGTAGAGATAGGAGCTTTAATATTTTTAAGCTAGAAGCTTGAATAGCCTGGAGCTGGGAGCAGTAATGTCTTTAAGCTAAGGGGCATGAATACTGTAGAGCTGGGCGCAGTAATATCTTTAAGCTAAGGAGCATGAGTACTATAGAGCTGGGCGCAGTAATATCTTTAAGCTAAGGAGCATGAATACTGTAGAGCTGGGAGCAGTAATATCTTTAAGCTAAGGAGCATGAATGCAGTAGAGGTGGGAACTGTAATATCTTTAAGCTAGGAGCTTGATTTGAGGTGGTTAGTGTGTGTCAGTCCTCGCTGTCTAGGGTTGCTGAACCACCTAATAATAGAGAGTGTGAGAGAGTGTGAGAGAGTGTGAGAGAGTGTGAGAGAGTGTGAGAGAGTGTGAGAGAGTGTGAGAGAGTGTGAGAGAGTGTGAGAGAGTGTGAGAGGGAAAGACACCAACAGTAGAGGATCAGAATGGGGTTGTGTAGACGTCATCCCTCAGTGTTTGGACATGCTCCCCCACTGGTCAGCCCTGCTGCCTGGTTTTCAGCTGGCTCCCACAATGCCTCTCTTCTTTCAGCACCAGTTCTGTCTGAGGGCTTCTGTTCTTCTCTTTCTCTCCTATTCCCTCTACTTTCCCTCTTTTTCCTGCTGTATCCGCAGTCTGTGTTCCTCCAAAATTCCTCATTCTTGGCAGTCAATCGGTGGGATGATGTAAACCTTTCTTACAACATGTGAAAGCAAGGCCAGCTATCTCCACAAAGACGTCTGGAGAAGTGCGTGCGTGCGTGCATGTGTGTGCGTGCGTGTGCATGCGTGTGTGTGTGTGTGTGTGTGTGTGTGCGCGCGCATCTGTGTCTCTCTATACATATATTTATAAATGTGTCTTCATAAATGGGAGTGAGGTCCTGGGGTTGCTGGTCTGAAGCTGGCATTGTCCACTAATGTCTTCTCGGCTGGTGTGTGTAATGGTTTATTCACTGTACAGATACCAGTAGGAAGCTTTTAGAAGCCACTGCCAGAGCAGATGATCGGGAGAAGAGCTTATTTATTTGGAAATATGCCATTTTGGGTCTTCCCAGATAGCAGCCTTTCCCACCCTATGTAGTGTGCTGGTTTTGAACAAGACCCATTCATTACTATTAGTGCTCTATGGTGTGAAAGGGAATAGGATGCCATTTTGGATGCACCCTTTCTCCCTAAAAAACATTATAATCTCCTGCTCCACTGTGGCAACTGTTTTCCAGGAGCCGACTGTATCTCGTTGTTCTGTGCGTATGTGTTTTAGGTCTTACTAAACTCATGCGGACCGAATGTCCCAATCAGGATAGTAAAACCAGAAAAAACTGGACTCATTGGGACATTTTGCCGGTCCCTGTGAGGCAAAAGTCAATTTCCGGCTCAGGGTTTAGGGTCAAACTTACAATTTATTTTAGAGTTAGAATTGGAGTTTCTTTAAGGTCCAGTCGTTGTTGGTTGAGTTTAGGGTTAAGGTTAGGCATTACATGTAGGTAAAGGTTAGGCATAAATGTTACTTTATTGAGGTTAAAGTTAGGCTTATGTTTAGGGTTAGATTAGGGTTAGGTTAAAGTTTGGGTTGGGGTTAGGGTTAGGTTTAGGGTTAAGATTAGGGCAAGAGAGCATGCATTTTCTGGTCCCCATGAGGGTAGCTGTGCAAACTTGTCTGTCTGTGTGTGTGTGTGTGTGTGTCTGCGTGTGTGTCTTTGTGGGCACGCCTGTGTGTATGAGTTGGACACGGTCTAGGTGTGTGTGCGCTCTGCTCCGTGCGTTCCCTCGTGTGCTACGTTTCTATTAAAGAGATTAAATTGTTTTAAACTGGATCATCAAAGACCGCCGGAAACAGCATCTGGGCATCAGCCGCCTTACTGAGGTGGCTCTGGAACCCCCGAACTCACTTATTTGTCTGTTTCATCAGGCTAATAGCCCCAGCCGTCATCCCATTATGAGCCTGGAGCGTCGGAGAGGGAGGTTAAACAAATGCACTTGGTTTAAGGTCACTGCTTTTTAAATCAGGTTTCACTGGGCTTCTCAAATGGCACCGTGTTGCCCATCCAGAGACGCAGTACAGTGTGGGTGATAGTGTGGTATTTGGGAGGCGCACTCCTCCCTCCTTGTCTTACATCATGTCGAATCACCAGCTGCTCCATAGGCACTATATAAACAGCCCTCTTAACCCTTCCCCTCTTTCTCTCTTCCTTGTTTTCTCTCTCACCTCTCTCTCACCTCTTTCTTTCATTGTCTCTCTCAGCTGTCTCTCTCTCTTCCTCTATCTCTCTCTCTCACCCCTCTCTCGCCTTCTCTCTCACCTCACCCATACGTTCTCTCTGCTTCTCCCGCTCACGCGTTCTCTCTCTTCCCGGTTCTCTCCTCTTTGTCCTCGCTCCTGCTCTGTCGTCTCTAGGATGAATATAAATCACCTCCTGTGGTACACAGCCAGGATTCAGGGACATCCCAGATTGAATACCTCACAATCTTTTAGGCGCAATTAATTGAATGAATTAGCCAGTGTTGATTTGTTACAATTAAACCCCGAAAGGGAATATCCCCAGTAAATAAAGCCTCTTTTAATCTAATTCCCCCTCCCTGCGCATCTGACAAAAAAAAAACTGGCTAATTTGAAGAAATTAATGTAATTTAAACAATCCAGCCCCCCCTCCCCCTTGCTGCCAAAACCTCCAATTAACCAAAATAGCAGTGGCTATTAGGTCATAGTTTGAGTTAAATGGAGGGTGTGTTCTGAAAACCGATACAGTAACATAGCAGTTGCTGTTTCAACAGGATCTCTTGTCGGTTTTTATCCTGACTACACAGAACAAAGGGCATTAAAGAAGCAATCAGCGGTCTGGGAGTCTGTTCAATAGTCATTAAAAGTCTTCATACATAGACCTGGGAATGACTCAGCTTAGCCAACTGTAAGAGTGGACACACTGAAAATATGATATCCTGAATAGTTCTGTCTGAACTCAAATAAGTGGCTTGTTTTCCGGAGTCATGTTGCAAGTAAAGTTTTCTCCCCCTGTTTTCAAATTCAAGTACATTCAATTTTATTTATTTTTTAATTTTGAGGATGCAGTGTAATATCAGCTGGTAAAATCGTCGTCCTACAACTGGTACAGTTCATACCAACCGGTAAATTCCTACCACTGGTACAACTAATAACAACCACTACTATTACTGGTTGTAGTAACTGTCAGCCAACCACCGCTTTCCCTCGTACAGGCCAGCCAACGCACCAATTCAACCCGAGATTCAACCCTGCTCTATCCTCATGGTCCAGTGTGGCAGAGGAACCAGCCCCGACGGCCCACACTCCTGCCGAAGCCACTGTAACAACACAGTCCCTTGTGTCAACAGCCGCGCCATTCAGAGACTGCATTAGCATACAAATGCGGAGAGGACAACTGATTGTGTGCGTGTTTGCGTGTGTTTGCGCGTGTTTGTGTGTTTGTGTTTGTGTTTGTGTGTGTGTGTGTGTGTGTGCGTGTAGATATTGACTATAGCTGCATTGCCCAGGAGAACAGGGGGAGGGTTCTTGGGGAGCTCGGTTAACTGCATTGATTCCTGCTGAGTGGGTGTTCATTGTGATTGCAGCAGCAAGCAATAGTTGTTCAATTAAAACGTGATCACGGGCTGATTTATCCGGGCGACTTATGGCGTCATAACAGCCTCCGATGATCTGGTGTGTAATTGTTTTTCAGAGTGATGCTGAGAGCGGAGGACAACACAAACCAACCACATGGGGGTGTCTGCACAGCGTTGCGTTCCAAACCGTAGCCTCTTCCCTATTGGCCCCCGGGCAGATGTAGTGCACTGTGTGGGGAGTCGGGTGCCATTTGGGACAAGGTTTAAGTGTGATTGGGTTTCCATTCCAATTGCACAAGCACATTGCAGCCTATTAGCGTGTAGAATCTGAGGCATGCGTTTTAATAGCGTTGACTGTTAATTAAAAAAAAACGTTACTGTGTGTTTCATCATGAACGCCCAGGTTGGTATGGATATTTAGTTATGCAACATGAGGATGTCGGGATGTAGGATGAGGTTCATTTTGGGACACGACCTAGAAGCTAATATAGAGTTGTCAAGCTGATGCAGATGCTTTGATGTAGTATAAACACAGGTTGTTGGGTTATAGCCTAACTGACACAGGTTGTTGGGTTATAGCCTAGCTGACTGACACGTTATTGTGTTATAGCGTAGTTGACACAAGTTTTTGGGTTATAGCCTAGCCGACTCATGTTGTTGGGTTATAGCCTAGCCGACACATGTTGTTGGGTTATAGCCTAGCCGACACATGTTGTTGGGTTATAGCCAAGCTGACTGACACATGTTATTGGGTTATAGCTTAGCTGACACAGAGTGTAGGGTTATAGCCTAGCTGACACAGGTTGTTGGGTTATAGCCTAGCTGACACAGGATGTGGGGTTATAGTCTAGCTGACACAGGTTGTTGGGTTATAGTCTAGCCGACATGTTGTCGGGTAATAACTTGCCTAACAGAGAATGTTGGATTATTGCCTAGCAAATACAGGTTGTTGGGTTTTTGTTTTGTTTTGCATTCTCTAACAATTATTTATTTCCGATACTCAGAATGCTCTTTGTACATGCAAGCAGGTGTTGATTGACTGGTAACACTGTCATTTGCAAAAGAATGTGTAACTAGAAGACAGAGAACAAGGCCAGTGTAAGCAACAGTCTCACGTTTGTCATTTAGCTGTTTTCTTGTTGGTTGTGGGTCGCTGGTACGCTGACAAACACCAAGACAAGTAGTACACATGCTGTATATTTATAGTTGTACTTTCAGATGCTGCCGGAGCGGCAGGAGAGATGACAGGAGAAGAGGAGGAGAAGGAGGGGGAAGACGGAGGAGGAGAAAGGAGGATGATAGGAGGTGGGGAGGAAAGCAAAGTGACAGGCAAAGAACTGAGAGATGAAAGGAAGAGGAGAGAGAGAAGGTGGGAGGAGGTATGGAAGAATCAGTGACAGACAGGGAGGCCGGGGATTGTGAAGATGAAGAGATGAGGAAGGAGAAACAGAAGAGGCAAAAATACTCTTTTTTTTTGCCTCTTCTGTAAGAAAGTAGAGTGACAGGCAGGATGGAAGGAGAGGGAGATGGTGGAGTGGGGGGGGTGGCTGAAAGTTTACCAGATAGAAGGTTACTGAGGGGACAGCTGGGAATGTCTGTCTCCATATTGTTTGTAAATGCATGGATCATAAGTTACCATAATATGTAGAAAGAGATGGAGAATATGGACCTGCAGTGAGGAGACACAGAGCAAGAAAGATACACAGAAACTGAAATTGAAAGAGAGAGTTATAGAAACTGAAGATTTTACAGAAACAGTCAAGAAGACAGAGAATACGGACAGACAGGAGAATGTGAGTAGTGAAAGGATGAGGGTAACGAAGAAAGATGAGAGGAGGATGACAAGGGAGGAGAGGAGGATGACAAGGGAGGAGTGGATGACAGAGAGGAGAGGAGGATGAGAGAGGAGAGGAGGATGAGAGAGGAGAATAACAGCTGAGAGGAGGACTGAGAGGAGGATGTCTGAGAGGAGATAAGAGAAGAGGATGAAAAGATTAGATTATGAGGAGGACAAGAGGAGGACACATTGAGATGAGATGAGGACGACATGAGAGTCGGATGATCGAGAAGAGATATGGGAAGAGGATGAGATGAGTGAGAAGAGAGCAGTATGACTTAGAGGTAGTTCTGTGTAGTGACAGGCAGGGGATTGTGGGGAGGATTTAGTGACTGCTCTCAGTAGATTTAATTACCCACATTCCCTGGGTAACTCTTCAGCAACACAGTGTTGAACAGGCTGCAGTACAGAGCACATTCAACAGTCAGACCAAGACCTGTGGAGTCCGTGCTCCAGCCTTTTTCAACCATTGTTTCACAATTAGGTTTTAGTTGATTTGCCTATTCAAGAGCGTTTGATGATTGTGGAAGACCATGACTGATACCACTTAATTGACTTTGGATTATTTTTTCTAAATGGTTGTATGTTTTTGGTGACAACATTCAAGTTCAAATTCCATGTTATATTGTGGCCGTTTATCAATCTACGTTTTTGTCCGTTCTTGTGTTCTTGTGAACTCGTTTGACGTCATCTTTCATGGCCCAAGTATGGTTCCAATCCAAAGAACGCAAGTTACCAAGAACGCCTAAAATGCCCGGATGTGTACTTGATCCACCTCTTTTATCGAGGATGCATGGGTTGGTGACTTGTTCAGCGAGAACGCATCTGATATCCCAGAAGTCATTGCAAGATGTCAGGAGAGCAGGAGAAGCTCCACAACTGTAATACGTTTAAGAAACGGCTAATTTATAAATTTGCTCCGACTTTTCGATCAGCTAGCTAACGTTATTCAGTGCAGTGGAGAGGCTAGTTAACGTTAGCTAAGTTAAGTAATTACAGTTCTGGTAGAGAGGGACAGCTTTTTTTAGAATTGCAGTTGATTTTCACTCCCAACATTTTTTAGATACAAATATCATATCATATGATTATGGCTATAGTCTCCATACAACCTTCTGCCGTTCATCTTCACATTCATATTTTATTCAGGGACTACGAGGAGGTTACAGCCCTCATAGAGTGGAGGGGTATTGCGCAATAGCCAAGTACCCACGCATCTCAATCCAGATAGGCGCGTTCTCTGTCCTCGTGATCTTGCAAGACCATTCTAGCAAGGACGCTTGGCAAGAAAGTTCTTCTCAAGGACACGTTCTTAGCGTACTTGGAATTGATAAACAGCCATTATATATTTTTTTGATGGAATACAGTATGCAAAAGTCCTGCCTATTTGTAAAATAAATGAAGTGTGTTTAATATTTAATTGACGTCTGGTGCAACTCTGACACAATGAAAAGGCTAATGTAAATGATTACATGAAAAATAATTTCTCCTGTTACCTATTCCATTTATCCGTTGTGATAGCATAGATTGTGCCCCAAAAATTCAATAAATTAAATCTCAATTGACATTGCTTCTTTATACTTGGTGTTTTACATGCAATTACAATGCTTCATTGAGCTATTGCATTTTGTAAATGTTCTCCTGGATAACGCCCAGCTTGTTTAATCAATTAACATTGTGGCTTCACATGAACATTTACTAGTTGTGTCATGCAGGTCAATCACATACAGTAGGCGGGGTTTCAGTAAGACAGAACACATTTTCAGAGCTAAAAGTGGGCTAGCAGTAGACTACTTCAACTTCAGTGGCTCAGACGTGGCGTTAAGAGCAGAACCCCACTTGTGATTGTCTTTGCTGGACAACAAACTAAATCTCCGAAATAAAACTTTGTCCAAAACAAAGGTCTTGACGAACACTAAAATTAAGTGGAAAATGTGTTCTTCTATACAGAAAAGGAATATCTGATACTTCCCTTTAATGCAGGGTGTTCAGCAGAGATTTCCCATTTTTACAGTGAACAAACTGTCCAACCAGACGTTTTAGCGAGGACACTTGGATGACACAGATGGTTCCTGCAAGCTATAGGTTTGACTTTTCAGCTTTTACTTGTGGACTGAAAAATGTGGGTCACAGTCAATTATGTGTTGCTATTTTATTAAGGATTTTGTTACTTTACGGTGACTTTTGATTGAGACGTTGTTGAACACACTCTGGTGTCATCGAACACACTCTGGTGTGTTTGTATGGAAAGTTTAAACATATTTTGGTAATTGTTTCCAACACAAGAATCACTGGATACCAATAACATTTTCTCACAATAACATTACCAACATTTAACGGTACTCTTATTTTAGCAGAACATCTTACACAGTATGACAGTGGTAATTTATCTGCTATCAGACCAATTTTGACTGAAAACTACCAGTGGTTGTGTGACACTAGAGGGCACGTCTTTGGTTTGGTTAAATATTAATAGTCTTCTTTGGAGACGATGTTCCTGTTAGGGTTTTTATCTGCGGTGGTTAAGAGGTCATCAGCCAAGAAACACAGGTGAAAAAGGAACAGAAGTTACGAGTAAAGGGAATCATGTATCAAAACATCTGGTTATCATTGTACAATCCATTGTAAGTGCACTTGTCACAATTCTGTTCACATATTCAAAAGATAACCTTAATATCAGACAGCAGGAGCTAATTAGAATCAGTAGCATTCCAGTGCAAATCATGATTTATCTGCCTTTACAATGGTGTCTGCCCTCACAGTGTCCCTGCAGGATGTCATTGTTCATTACTGTGACAATAACAATATTTAATTCTACATTGACAATATTTACTGGCTAGGCAGTCTTTTTTGATGTGCTAGGCTAGGCTGTAGTCTTTTAATATTGTAGCTAAGCTGTAGACATTTGATGTTCTAGGCTGTAGTCATTTAACATCAAGTCTAGGCTCTAGATATTTGATGTGCTAGGCTGTTGTCCTCTAATAGCAGGGCTAAGCTGTAGATATTTGATGTGCTAGGCTGTTGTCTTCTAATAACAGGGCTAAGTTGTAGACATTTGATGTGCTAGGCTGTAGTCCTCTAATAGCAGGGCTAAGTTGTAGACATTTGATGTGCTAGGCTGTTGTCCTCTAATAGCAGGGCTAAGTTGTAGACATTTGATGTGCTAGGCTGTTGTCTTCTAATAGCAGGGCTAAGTTGTAGACATTTGATGTGCTAGGCTGTTGTCTTCTAATAGCAGGGCTAAGTTGTAGACATTTGATGTGCTTGGGTGTAGTCCTCTAATAGCAGGGCTAAGCTGTAGATATTTGATGTGTTAAGTTAAACTGTAGTCTTATGCTCTGCTAGGCTAGGTCATTGTTTTCCTCCCAAAATAGGCTAAAATGTCATTCGTATTTGCTATATTTTTAGCCTGAGATTAGCGTCCTATCCCTCTGCCGCCACACTCTTGTGAAATGAGGTGTGTGGAACCAGTGAGAGCGTCACATTACCCAACGGTGCTTCCTGCTCCACACACACACACACACACACACACACACGCACGCAACGGCATGCGAATCGATGCCTGTGAAGCCTGTGGGCCTCTTGGAACATGTGCCCGGGCTGACGATGTGGTTGGCTTTGGTTTGGAATGTTGGGAGGTCTGGGGTCAGGCTATGAATGGCGTTCTCAGAGTGGCGTAGCCGTGTCTCAGTGGGGTGCTGTCCTCAACCGGCTCTGCTCTATAGACCCTGCAGGCAGCGCTGATTAAATAAAACACAGCAATGTGGACCAATCGGTGGTAGAGTGATATGTTCTCTGTGGGAAATTACTACTGTGTAGCATAAGTTTAGGTGTATTTCCCTCCCCCTCAAATGTCTCTCCTCTTTGTCAATTCCATGTCATACACCATGTCATACACCCTGTCATACACCCTGTCATACTCCCTGTCATACACCATGTCATACACCATGTCATACTCCCTGTTATACTCCCTGTTATACTCCCTGTTATACTCCCTGTCATACACCATGTCATACACCATGTCATACACCATGTCATACTCCCTGTTATACTCCCTGTTATACTCCCTGTTATACTCCCTGTCATACACCATGTCATACACCATGTCATACTCCCTGTCATACACCCTGTCATACACCCTGTCATACTCCCTGTCATACTCCCTGTCATACTCCCTGTCATACACCCTGTCATACACCCTGTCATACTCCCTGTCATACTCCCTGTCATACTCCCTGTCATACACCATGTCATACACCATGTCATACTCCCTGTCATACTCCCTGTCATACACCATGTCATACACCATGTCATACACCATGTCATACACCATGTCATACACCATGTCATACACCATGTCATACACCCTGTCATACTCCCTGTCATACACCCTGTCATACACCCTGTCATAGACCCTGTCATTCACCCTGTCATTCACCCTGTTATACACCCTGTCATACTCCCTGTCATACTCCCTGTCATACTCCCTGTCATACACCCTGTCATACACCCTGTTATAGACCCTGTCATACTCCCTGTCATACACCCTGTTATAGACCCTGTCATACTCCATGTCATACACCCTGTTATAGACCCTGTCATACTCCATGTCATACACCCTGTTATAGACCCTGTCATACTCCATGTCATACACCCTGTTATAGACCCTGTCATACTCCATGTCATACACCCTGTTATAGACCCTGTCATACTCCATGTCATACACCCTGTTATAGACACTGTCATACTCCATGTCATACACCCTGTTATAGACCCTGTCATACTCCATGTCATACACCCTGTTATAGACCCTGTCATACTCCATGTCATACACCCTGTTATAGACCCTGTCATACTCCATGTCATACACCCTGTTATAGACCCTGTCATACTCCATGTCATACACCCTGTTATAGACCCTGTCATACTCCATGTCATACACCCTGTTATAGACCCTGTGCGTCATTGGCTTTACCAAGATGCACGCATGTTAGAAACTCCATTTCAAGGCCCACAGACGTGTAGGTTTGGAAACACACACAACCAAAACACGTAAACAGCGTGTCCCACCGAGAGGAAACCAGCAGTGGGTAGTTGGTAGGATGACTTGGCTAAGAGGTGATAATTACATTTCATCTAACGTGTTACACATAATATGAATAATAAAAGACAGAAATGTTAATAGTGTGAAAACCACTCAGCTAGGCAAATCATTTTCACCCCATTAGGTTCCATTAAAGCCGGGTGGGCTGCACCTGTTTTCAGAGAAAAAGAACGGAGGCTTGGGAAGCAAAGGGCCATTTTTCAAATGGTGAATAATGAGGAGGTGGAGGAGGAGGGGGGTGAGGAGGATGGATGAGGAGATGTTGTGCGGATTGCGTTGATCGTTTGTTCCGTAGTTGTACGTGTTTATTTGGAAGTGACTTTGTAACTACACTTACTTGTTTACTGACTCCGTGTGGAGAGAGTTCACCACAGGCAGAACCTGGTTCTGGAGAGAAGACTGATGGTGTGGACATTGTCCACAAAATGAGGTGGAAATGGAGCTGCACTTTCTGACCTCCTGACAAATCCATGAGCATATTAGAGACACGTTATCCTCATGTCATACAGGTCCCATAAATTATTTGAAGCTAAGTCGAACACTCACAAACCACTGAATCTGTTCGATGAAATTTCGCAGTAAGATTTGTGACTTGAGAAATGGGTAACCAGTGGAGTATATACACATAGTTAACTCATCTATTTGTGTTTTACCTTTTCATTCTTACTTATAACTATTTGCACATTTTTGCTACACTTCGCTTAAAATGGCATTTGAGTAAATTTTTTCTTTGTGATTTCCATTTTTTCAGACAGAGAAAGGACAGAAAGAGACAAACTGAAAAAGACACACACACACACACACACACACACACACTGAGACACAAAAATGACAGAGAGCGAGAGACATACGAGGAGAGACATACAATAACAGAGAGAGCAAGAGAGACATAGAAAACCAGAGGGACATAGAAAACCAGAGAGAGAGAGACATAGAAAACCAGAGAGAGAGACATAGAAAACCAGAGAGAGAGAGAGACATAGAAAACCAGAGAGAGAGAGAGACATAGAAAACCAGAGAGAGAGAGAGACATAGAAAATCAGAGAGAGAGACATAGAAAACCAGAGAGAGAGAGACATACCAAAACACATAGAGACATACAGAAACAGAGAGAGACAGAGACATAGAAAAACACATAGAGACATACAGAACCAGAGAGAGAGACATGTATGAAGAGACTCAAAGAGAGAGATACAGAGAAAGACCAGGAGATCAGAGTGTTTAATTTATGTACTGCAGGGAACACTGCGCGTTTCTGTTAGCAGGAAGTGATGAGAGTGAAAATGTCATTGTGTCAATGTGCCGTTGGCTTCGTGACATGAGTCATTTCATGGATATGGAGTAAACACACAACTGCTCTCAGACAGCTCTTTAAGACTGGTGTATGATCAGTCGGCTACTAAATGTGTGGTGGACGGAAAAGTGTGATTTTTTTTTTTGTTGTTCCTTTGGATCGGCATTGTCTGACGGCCTAACAACTAGTAGTCTTCCTCGTGAAAAAGACACAAAGGAAAGTTTACAATTTACATGAATTTAACAAAAACCTTACATGGGCACATTAAAGACATGGTAATATAAACAGAGTTGAAATTGCATCAAACTTCATCAGAAATGTAAATATGAAAAAGTGTGTCTGTTTATACTTGTGTGTGTCTCTCTTCAGTCCTCGCCTTCTGTGATGTGTGGTTTTGTCTATGTGTGTGTGTGTGTGTGTGTGTGTGTGTGTGTGTGTGATTCATCATGGCTGCCTGGTGGTTTGGCTAGCTTTGCAGGGAGGGAGAGTTCAAACAGACAGATGAACTAGCTGATACACACACACACACAAACACACACACAGGGTCAGAGCCACAGGGAAGCAGAGGGAGGTTGCTGGTTTGGCTTGGAGTTGGATAGTTTGATCATGGCGTGTGTGTGTTTGTGTGGGGGTGGGTAGAGTGCTTGGGACAAACACTGTAAATTAAACAACACTTCCCAGAATCCTCAGTAAGCCCCTCCAGTCTGTTTTAATAGACCAAGGTTGGCCTGAACCCAGTTCCAGTCCACAATCACCGTTAGTCTGTTTTCACCGTAGTGTTTTCTTCTATCCAGTGGGTCCCAGACCAAATGGCCCAGTGATCATCTGTACATACTGTCAGGGATCAGGAATCTACTGACCAAAACCCCAGCATGGACACTGAGCTAACCCTAACATACCAGTCCGTGGGCATGAGGAGAAGTGTTTGGTGCAGAAGGGCAGTGTGTTTACACATTCACCTAGAAGCGGTTTCTGTGATGTTCGATATCTGCTATAGTCCACAAAATCAGCTGTTTAGAACAAGGACACTGAAGAGGAGAGAGACTGAGCATTATCGACCCAGATTCCACTCTGTGTAGAAACTACTAGTAAGTTATGTATGTATGTGTGTTTGTTTCTTGCACTGTGTGTGTGTGTGTGTGTGTGTGAATGTCTGTTCCGTGCCGTTCGTCCTGTGTTCATTATTTTATGGAATTTTCTAGTTTAAACCTAAGTTATCTGGTAAAGAATTCATAACTAACCAGTGATCGCTTAAATAATAAAACAAGATCAATGAAGGTCACTGATTAGTAAGGAACTCTCTTTAGCTGGTTGTTTAGAGTTAGTGGTCTGGGTTAGGGTTGTTGGCTCGGGAATGCGCTCTCCTCCCAGTGTGTGTGTGTGTGTGTGTGGCGGTGAGTACCTCCCACGTAGGCGGCCAGTGCGATAAAAAGCATCAGAGGACACGTTTCGACATTCCTCATCTCTGGGGAGTTGTGGCGATGATGCTTTAATCGAAAGTGCACTTTGAGGAGGAATATAGGGGTTAAAAAACACTTATCACAATCTTATGCTGCTGTGTTTAAACACGTCAGCAAGATAAAACTGTCTCTCAGCTACATTTTACTGTGTGTGTGTGTGTGTGTGTGTGTGTGTGTGTGTTGGTGGGTTTTGGTTGTTTGTGCATGCATTGTAAATATTTTCTGCTCATTCTATTCCATGTTTTTGCTTCTTTCCCGAAAGTGCCAACATCTCTGCATCCCAAATGTCACTCTACTCCCTGTGGGCCCTGGTCTAACGCAGTGCACTAAATACTGGATAGGGTGGCCATTCGGGAGGCAACCTGTAGCTTATTGCAGTCTCATCATGTATTCCCGTTTGGTGATGACAGCCCTCCGGGCCCTTGACCAAACCACTGGCAACATTCACCCACGGGTGCGCTGGTGTTGACCTCCACGTCAGCAGGGTCGCGCGTGGGGATTGGCTTGATCGTCCCGTCGGCTGGGTTGGCAGGATCCAAGCGGGGTGCGATGTAACACCGTCACTCAGTATCATCTGTTAATTTGGGGCCGTTGTTGGCGCTTCCTTCTTTATGCACAGTGTGGTGATACGATTGTCTAACTGAGACATATGATCTTTTGACCAGGATTCATTTCAGCGAAGAGGCGTGGCTACCATTGCCCACCAGAAGAAAGCCTTAGCTGCCAGCCTGTCTCGTGTAGCCAGACCTGACAAGATCTTAACCATAGCCATTCAAAGGGTGCAGAAGTAACCGTCTGGCTGGCGAGACTAATTCCGCTGCTGTGTGGGAGAGGTTCTGCATGTACTGTGACAGTCACAGATCCTGTAGAGAACGATGTCTTCTTCCCTGCCCTAGCGGGGCATCGGGACAGGATCTTTAGACTAAGGAGATGAGTGCCTGACAACACCACTTCCAGCAGCGTCCAGTCTCCAATCAATGAGATAATGGGAAGTATGCGCCTGCTCCCCAAAGTGATCCTGATGCACCCAAAGAACAACACTCCATTTAGAGAAAATAACTGCAATTTGTTTGCCAGTATGACAGCTGGACTATTATGGCTGACACAGGTGGCAATTGCCAGACGGGTTCACCGTGTGTGGATGTGGCAGCCTCGTGGTCCAGAGCGCTGGAAAACGGAAGGTCGCCGGTTCTAACCTCGGGGTTGACATGGTGTAAAACATATCCAAAAAGCAAGGTTAAACCAGGTTGTTGCAGTGTACAAGAATGTATTTACTATTCTTCTTGCTTGGTAAAATATTAGTAAAAACAAGAAGCTTTACAACTGGTACATTCCCACCTCCCCGATGTTACGAAGGCACGATCAGAGTGGGAGCTTGGGAGGCCCGGCATAACAATTCTGTCAAACGGACTAAACCCAGGAACATTGTCAAAACTGGACATTGTGATGTGAATGGCATTTAGTTTTCCTGCTGTGAGGATTCCCCCCAACACACCCGAACACCCGCCCACCTCAGCCACTTCGTACGGGCGGTCAGTTTCTGAGCATAATGAGGACCTTCTAGTGCCTCCGTGAGAATGGAATAGAGATTTCCCGGCATTAGTTCCAAGCCTTATGAAAATATGTTCTCCTTTTTGAACCGTGCTGCTGTAAAACCAGGCTGGCTGCCCACTACTTCTTCATTCCTGTCTCTGAGACGGTTTAATGAAGACCCATTGCAGCTGGATTCATGCATCAAGGCCACACCTGTAGATGTGCGCGCGTATGTTTGACCCCAGCGGTCTTTGGGTGTTGCCTGCCAGCGCTGATTCTACAGTGCCGAATATAGTACTCGGAGAGAGTGAGAGAAAAGGCGTGAGAGAATGGGATGAAAAGTGATTGAGAGAAAAAGAGAGTGAGAGTAAAAGTGAGAGGGAGGGAGGAAAAAAGTGAGAAAGAGTGATGGGGAGTATCAACAAAGCGAGGGAGACAGAGGGAGACAGAGAGGACTGAGAGCTTTGACTGTGGGAGATAAATTATCATAAAAGGCAGCAGGCCTTTTAATGTAAAATAAAGTCTGTGTCCCAAATGGAACCTCGGGGAGTAGGGGTGTAGCTTGGGACGGGGCCGAGGTGTCTGGGAGGGTGCACCACTCCACGGTGTGCCAGGATGGCAGCGTCAGAAAGAGCCTTTCATGCATTTTTCTATTAATTCTGTCCTCTCCATTCCAGTCCATTCATGCATTATTAAATGAGTTAAGTAACGGAGGGACTTTAATGCCTTGCTGGAAGCTATTGTGTGTTTTTGTACCTCTGCACTGGGGTTATTCAACTCTAACCCAAGAGGCCCGGACTACTGCAGGTTTTCTGTTCTACCTCATCATTCATTGCACCCACCTGGTGTCCCAGGTCTAAATAAGTCCCTGATTAGGGGGGAACAATGAAAAGCAAACCAGTGTGGTTGGCTTCCCAGTCCAGATTTGGAATTAATGGGCTCTATAATGACATTGTGTGACTCTGCTTGTTGACCTACATACTTAGAACGGCAAGAAAAGAGAAACCTTTAGAGGATCCTGACTCAGATGAAAGGTTCATCCCCTCAACGTGTCTCTGTTGTTTCCTCGTTCACTCTTAGTCCTCCAGACACTGATGCGAGGCGGCCAACACCTCAAGGAAACCTCTGGGTTTCAGCAGAGAAACACTGGAAATGTAGTTTGTCTTTATCTGATTCTTACCCCCATTGGCTTCACCAACTCACTGCATAGATTTGGACTGTCCAACCCTGTTCCTGGAGATCTACCCTCCTGTAGGTTTTAACTCCCACCCTGTTCCTGGAGATCTACCCTCCTGTAGGTTTTAACTCCAAGCCTGTTCCTGGAGATCTACCCTCCTGTAGGTTTTAACTCCAACCCTGTGGGTGTTTGAGTGGGTGAGGGAGTGTACATAAGATAAAGGTTTCTACAATAACCACCTAAAGTTATTGTTGCTCAACAGAAAATTTGAATGAGCCACCCAGTAAGTAGAGATTGTAGAATGTGTACTGAAAGGCATGCTGGAGGCTGGGTTCTGGCCAAGCAGATAGGGCCTTTAGTCCCACAATGTCCATGCACACAAGATATTTGAATAACAGACAAGGTAAAATAACATCCCACAGCAGGTTAGCAAATAAAAAAAACTAGGTAGAGGGCAAACACTGCAGAAAATGCTTCCTCAAAAATACAAAACATAATATTATCTCGGTTTCAGGTAGGTGTAACATGATTAGAATGAGACAGATTTTGAAAGTCTCATATAAACAGGGATATCAGGACTTCTTCAGATTGGTTGTCAGACTTTGCTTGGCTGTCAACGTAACCATGGCAGGATTTAATGAGCATTGTCAGGTCATACTGACCTGGTCGATGGTCCCCGACCTGCAGGTCAGACACGTCCCTATAGACAAAGAAACAAAGTATGTACCTTATTTCAATATTTAAATGAATGAATTGGCAAGGACACTAGAACGGTCTGCAGTACCCGGACCTCACCCACTAAACTCAGATATCAGATGTCTACTGTTAGTAGATCTGGTGCTTCTGTCTCCGCTCTGGGACGGCCTACAGCAACACCTAGAAAATCTGTGAGACAGGGGCCCGACAGTGAAAACAGAAACAATGGCTTTCCAAAAGAAAGCTAAGAACAGGAGCATACATTCTGCCTACACAAAGTTGCCCTAGAGCAAGCAAAGAATTCCACCTTCCACAGCCTAAACATCAACCGCACAGGTACATCAACAACCCTTTGAATGACCTGAGAGAGAAGGCAAGAAGTGTCTTCTACGCAATAAAAAATGCTGGAAACTCGACTAACCCAAACAGGATTCTAAAAAATACTCCATTGTTTTATAGAACCTAATTGCTTCTATGGTTGTGAGGTGTGATGCTCACCAATGGATTATTCATGAAATGGGAAGACTGTGCTCACAGAATTCGACAAGATTATCCTCAGAGTACAACTCAAAACCCGAGATAATGCGTGCTGAGTAGAAGGTCTGTACACAGTAATCATCAAAACCCAGAGAAAAGTAGTTAAACTTTGCTCACACAAGGGAAATTGAATCTTAAACCCTCAATAACAAAGTGACTCATCTATAGAGTTCTGAACCTAGAGAAGAGCCTCTGGTCAACTAGCTGGTCTTATGGCTCTGTTACAGAAACCATGAGATTACAATGATTTGACACACTGTAAAGAAACAATCAAATACAAAGCCAACTGACATGCTACCTTGTGCTTAACACAGACTATATATTCCTGACCACCGTGACTGAACCAAAATTAAGAAACACCTTGACTATGTACAGACTTCGTGACCAATGGCTTTGCATTGGAAAGAGGCTGCCATAGTCAAACCTGTCAAGAGAAGACAATGTGCAACGGTGCAAACTGGCCCCAAATGAGGTGGAAACTGAGCTGCACTTTTCTATCCTCCCATTGTATTACAATATCGGAATACGCATTTCCCACAGTTCACACAGTTGCTTTCAGCTGTATTGAGAGAGAATAGGAGAGAGAACCGTAGACCATTTCCCGCCCTATCCCCATGGTCTGTTTTGTGGGCGTCGTTGCATGTGAAGAACAATGGAGTCAGTCTGTAATTATTAACACCAGCACTGGTCTGTCCCAGCCTCGTGATCAAGACATGAAGACAAGGGTGCCTCAGAGAGAAACAGGAGAGACACTTTTCACCACGCAACTGGCCCCAGGGCATCCCCCCTCCCTGGCTCCACACGGCTGTAACCAATAGCCCCTGTCTACACTTGCTTTTAAAGGCTCAATCTGGGATTTTAAGACATTGACACATACTGCTTACAAAAAAAAGTCTCATTCATTAGATGCCAAGTTCTGCTAGCTTATTTTTTAAGGGTGGTTACGTTTCTCCTGCTCTGTCCTTCTTCTGAATGTCTTTGCAAATGTGTAGCAAATGTGTAGCTTTAATGTATCAACACCTTTCCCAAGTTGAAAAATATCTCCCAACAGCCCCTTCTCTCCCCAGAAACAGGAAGTTGACCTGCTGCACAGGTCATCAGTCTGAGACAGAGATCCTTATCTACTCCCTCTCCGCCTCCCATGTTTCTCGGTCCAGATCGTTGATGACGTCTCTGAAGTGTTTTCTGTGTTATCATCTGTGTGGTTCCATACACCATTTCGCTCTCCGTCTGTATTTCAGTCTCATTTCCTCGGTCTCTGTTTCTTACTTTTCTCTTACCCCCTGGCTCCTCCCTCACGCCGTCTCTCTTTATCTCTCTCCCTGTCTGTCTCTCCCTGTCTGTCTCTCCCTGTCTGTCTCTCCCTGTCTGTCTCTCCCTGTCTGTCTCTCCCTGTGTCTGTGGTCTAAGGGAGTGTCATTAGACATTACTGTCAATGTCGGGACAGAGGCAAGATGGGCCTTGGGGAGCCGTGGTCAGTTTGGGGCCATTCGGAGGGCTATGATATTATAATAGAGAGAGAGAGAGGAGATGGGGTGAGGAGAGAGAAAGGAGCTTGAGGGTGTGGGGAGAGAGGAGATGGGGAGAGAGGGATATTACAGATCTCAGGGAAAAATACCAATGTTTTCAATTCGTACAAAACATGAGTATAGTACTGCACCCTCTACAACTGTTTAGGTTTTCAAGTAAGCTGGAGCCATAAATAAAGCATTGAATAGACTGACTGAATAGACAAAAACTGAGACTTAGACTGAATGTGTACTGGTTCTTCTAGGCTTTTAACACCCTGCCCACTACATATTCATAAACATGAAACGTTGTGATTGCTCTCGTATTGTTACCAAGCCCTTTAATACCCACAACTGACCAACGTTTCAAGTCCCTTGAGCCAGCTGTTCATGGGGTTGAGTGACTGACCTACTCTACCACAGCACTGAGCCAGCTGGTCAATGGGTTGAGTGACAGACCTGCTCTACTATGGCACTGAGCCAGCTGGTCAATGGGTTGAGTGACAGACCTGCTCTACTATGGCACTGAGCCAGCTGGTCAATGGGTTGAGTGACAGACCTGCTCTACTATGGCACTGAGCCAGCTGGTCAATGGGTTGAGTGACAGACCTGCTCTACTATGGCACTGAGCCAGCTGGTCATGGGGTTGAGTGACAGACCTGCTCTACTATGGCACTGAGCCAGCTGGTCATGGGGTTGAGTGACAGACCTGCTCTACTATGGCACTGAGCCAGCTGGTCAATGGGTTGAGTGACAGACCTGCTCTACTATGGCACTGAGCCAGCTGGTCAATGGGTTGAGTGACAGACCTGCTCTACTATGGCACTGAGCCAGCTGGTCATGGGGTTGAGTGACAGACCTGCTCTACTATGGCACTGAGTCAGCTGGTCATGGGGTTGAGTGACAGACCTGCTCTACTATGGCACTGAGCCAGCTGGTCATGGGGTTGAGTGACAGACCTGCTCTACTATGGCACTGAAGCCTCAGGACCAAAACATCCAGTCAAAACTATTGGGAAACAGCCGAATGCGGTGCTATCTGGCCCTAATCAGTAAACCGTGGAAATCTATTTAACTGATTAGAACCATAGGAACACCTTGACAAAGTACAGGCTCAGTGGGCACAGCCCTGCCATTGACAAGGGTAAACACTGGAAAACCTGGCTCCCTGTAGAGGAAAGGCTGTGTGATTCCTGCACTGCAGCAAAACCAGAGGCAGAACTGCATTTCCTGGTACGTTGTAAAGTAGTTAGTGGAACTTCCCCGACTGTGAAATCCATTATTTGAGGTTTCAATGACCTCTCTGACCAGGACAGGAATCATTCCCTTTTGGTAGAGGACTCAGAGAGCTATGTATTTACAGCACATTAGATTGAAGGTGGACAGTGGATGACTGATATGCAAAAAGGTTACTTTTATTGTGCATAGTGAATTTTGAATATTACTTTCAGCATTCATTTTATTTTATACTATACATGAACAATTCATTCCAAGGTAAGCTTTGGCAATACGTACACTGTTAAGTCATGTCAATAAAGAAAATTAAACTGGGTGGGAGGACAAGAGCCAGAGAGCGTCTCAGAGAGAGCGTCTCAGAGAGCGCGTCAGAAAGCGAGGCAGAGAGAGAGACAGAAATAGAGCGAGGCAAAGAGAGAGGCAGAGAGAGAGGGAGAGGCAGAGAGGTTGGATTACAGTAGATTTGGAGAATGATAACTATGGGTCTTTGCACTAGATCGGCTACACATCCTGAAATACAGATTAAGTGGTGGAGCTCCAGAAAGTGGCATCAGCACTGTATTAGCCTTGAGAACCAGACTCCGTGGAGGTGTACATGGCTGTGTGGGGCTAGCGCGCTGCGGATTTAGAAATGAGTTCCAATACAAGGGCAAAGCACCAAGTAAACACAGTTTGAGCGATGTACATTTGTGATCCTAATTGTGGAATTAGATATGTTTTTGAATTCAAGCATTTATTTTGCCATAGGTACTGTCTGGATGATGCTTTGACAGTAGAGGGGAAAATTAGTTCTGGCATGCAATTAACAACAAATATCTCTTTAAACAACAAACTGGTCAAACCTATGTACGAGGCACCTTAGTGGGTTGTCCAGTTAAAAGTTGATTTCTGTCTTGTGGTAGGCACTATATTTGGGGATAATTCAAACGTTTCTAAGTGGTACTGTCATCTTGTCATAAACAATGTGGATGAATCCTCAACTTATCTCTTGGTTAATCATCAAATCAGAGCAAAGCCTTCAGTCACCTTATTGACCAATTAATATCATGTTGCTGTTGCTCTAATCAAATAATTAATTAACCAATTCGCCACAGAGTTAACAGGCTACCATGGAAACCCAATAGGGTACCATGGAAACAGCTGAGTCAGTGCTCCATCTGACTGACTGATTGTCCGTTTTGTCAATAGAACATCCAATTAAGAGATATCCATTTAGTGCTAATGAAATTATCTAGTCTTGCTATTGTATTCCATAAATTAGTACTTAACCAAATGACTAGCAGGGCTGGTGTCTCTTTGTCACCATGCAGACCAGCCATGAGGGCTGTGGTAGGTGTTGGATGCAAGCAGAATGAAAAGTCTGTGCCTTTCTGAATGGGTTGAAACAGTGTGGTGAAATGGAATACATGTACAACCTACAATGTAGGTCATGGACCATTTCTCCCCTCTTCCTCCACTGCTAGGTCTGTGTAGCATGTAGTCTGACATGTTTAGTATGTAGTCTGATGTATGTAGCCTGTCGTATGTAGTATGTAGTCTAACATGTTTAGTATGTAGTCTGATGTATGTAGTCTGATGTATGTAGTATGTAGTCTGACATGTGTAGTCTAACATGTTTAGTATGTAGTCTGATGTGTGTAGTCTGACGTATGTAGCCTGTCGTATGTAGTATGTAGTCTAACATGTTTAGTATGTAGTCTGATGTATGTAGTCTGATGTATGTAGTCTGATGTATGTAGTATGTAGTCTGACATGTGTAGTCTAACATGTTTAGTATGTAGTCTGATGTGTGTAGTCTGACGTATGTAGCCTGTCGAATGTAGTATGTAGTCTAACATGTTTAGTATGTAGTCTGATGTATGTAGTCTGATGTATGTAGTCTGATGTATGTAGTCTGATGTATGTAGTATGTAGTCTGACATGTGTAGTCTAACATGTTTAGTATGTAGTCTGATGTATGTAGTCTGACGTATGTAGCCTGTCGTATGTAGTATGTAGTCTAACATGTTTAGTATGTAGTCTGATGTGTGTAGTCTGACGTATGTAGCCTGTCGTATGTAGTATGTAGTCTGACATGTGTAGTCTAACATGTTTAGTATGTCGTCTGATGTGTGTAGTCTGACGTATGTAGCCTGTCGTATGTAGTATGTAGTCTGACATGTGTAGTCTAACATGTTTAGTATGTAGTCTGATGTGTGTAGTCTGACGTATGTAGCCTGTCGTATGTAGTATGTAGTCTAACATGTTTAGTATGTAGTCTGATGTATGTAGTCTGATGTATGTAGTCTGATGTATGTAGTCTGATGTATGTAGTATGTAGTCTAACATGTTTAGTATGTAGTCTGATGTGTGTAGTCTGACGTATGTAGCCTGTCGTATGTAGTATGTAGTCTGACGTATGCAGTATGTTGTCTGAAGGCTGAAGCTTGGCTCTGCCTGGTGTTGACCAGTCCTCCTCTCTCTCTTCTCTTCTCTCCTCCTCCAGAGGGACAGGATGTCCATATCAAAGACAATAACATGCCATCTCCCTGCTCCTGCCAGGGGTGTGTGTTTGTGCATTTCTGTTTGTGTGTGTTGCATAGGTTTTGTTGTGTCAGTACTCTGGCCGGCGGTATATCTGTTCCTTCTAGCAGAGGGTGAAATGGAGAGAAATGGTCCAACCCAGAGCCTTTGTCCTGCGTGAAGGTTGAGACTAGGTTGATAGTAGGTTCCCACTATGTTGAGACTATGTTGAGACAAGTCTAAGACTAGGTTGACACTAGGTTGACACTAGGTTGACATTAGGTTGAAACATGCACACACGCCTTACTCTCATGCCATAGCATGGTGTTGTGACAAGGAGAGGAGTGCGATGGGGAGGTGAAGGTGGGGAGGTGAAGGAGAGAATATGGGAGGGGAGGAGAGAAGAGGAGAGCAGAGGAGAGGAGAGGGGGTGGAGAGCGTTTCATTACCCCAGGAGAATGTCCACATTTCAGGCCTCTAGCAGAGCATGACTTGGAGGGATGTCTTTTTCTTTGGGTGGTGGTGTTCAGCCTTGAACCCCTGTGGAACTAAGCTGTTCTCTGTCTGTCTGTCCATCCAGATGGGGTCTGGCAACCACAGATTGTACACCCCTCCTCCATCCGTTAGGCATCACTGACCAGGGGTCGCTCAAATTATTCAGGAAGTACTGTGCTGTAATCCTTTGCTGCGGTACTCGGGTACGGTGCCACAGAAAATACACTCTTTGATTCATTCTATTCGTGTCTTGGAAATTCTGGGTATGTCGGTGTCGGCTGCATTCGGCTTGGAGTGGATATGCTGAGATGTTTGGTGACCTGGTATGACAGATATTTTGCAATGGAGAATAATGGGAAAGGAAGCGTCTTTTGAATGAACAAGACTCGGCCGGCATGTTATTTTAGCTGTTGGACCGAAACCTTTTAACCCTCTCAGTTTTCATTTGTTTGAGCATGTTTAGAAAGCAGTAAACATACTCAACGCTTCATGACCCTAGGAGTATAAATATATAGAAATACCTTTAAAAATAGGGAAGGGGTATTTTTTTTTCATTGTGAATTTGTTTCAGAGAAAAGTTTCTAAGTTATATAATGACTGTATGTGACTGGGGATGAGTGGTCTCACAGCAACAGAATGTATTTGTTTCAGAGATACGGTTCGAAGTTGTATAATAACTGTATGTGACTGGGGATGAGTGGTGACACAGCATCCGAATGTATTTGTTTCAGAGATACTGTTCTAAGTTGTATAATAACTGGATGTTACTGGGGATGAGTGGTGACACAGCAACAGAATGGCGGACGGAGGAGGTCCTGGAACCCACCCTGTCCCTCACATGGAGACACTGTTTAACTGGACAGTGAGGTGAGGGATGAGAATTAAGATGAAGTCGTACTAGTGATCCATCAGGAAGGAGGGTGGAGTCATTAAGATTCTCATGTAGGGCAACCGATATAGAAGCAGAGATCCACTGTATTTCCTTCCTTCATGAACGACAGCTCAGACTTGATCTCCGTGTCCAGAAGCCAGCTGTTGCCTGGTATAGAGTCACAGTGGACTCCACACAACAACAGTAAAGTACGGGGGTTAGCCTCCTCATGGAATCGATTTCCTTCTAGACAGACCTTCGCAGGATAGCCAGAATAATATAGCAGATTTCCAATAGTACTTTCTGCACACATTTCCACCAAGTATTGGAGAGGGAACTCCATGCATCATGTCTTATTGATCAGAAACATTTATGCTGGGGTTTCTGTTTCATTCAGTCCAATAACCACCAGTTTAGAAGCACATTCGGGGCTCTCAAATTGTCACAAAAGAAACTTGCACAATCATCTCTTTTGACTGGGAGAGCAGAACGGTGGGTGGGGCCTCCTGACCTCAGGGTCGTAGGGGTAGAATTGTTTCACATTGGTTCATCCTCTTTAATAAACAGCGGATTGAACTGATTGACCAATGATCATCATCAGTAGATTTTTTTTGGAGTGCTGCGTGTGAGGTAGACCATGGGCAACAAACGGGGGCCATGATTCGTCCAGCCCCAACGTCTCAACACTGAACACAGGGTGGGTACTGAATTCAACAGATGGTACAGATCTGTTCTTCTATAGGGATTTTCGCCTCATTTACTTTCCCAGGTGCCGCTTTGTATTCTTTAGGACACTGCAGAGGACAGTGTGTGTGTGTGTGTGTGCGCGCGTGTGCGTGCGCGTGCACGTGCGTGTGAGCCACTACTATGTGTAGATGTGTGGACCTATAACAAAGATAGTAAAACCTTAAAATCAGACCAAGAAATATGTTTTCGTCCATGTCCCCAGTGTGTTAGAATTGGGGTTAGTTTTAGGTTTATGCATTACTGATTAGGGTTGGGGCTAAGTTTAGTTTAGGCTTATTGAGGTTAAGTTGGGTTATTGAAGTGAAGGTTTGGGTAAGGGTTAGGTTTTTGGTCGGGGCTAGGTCTGGATTAAGTCTCAGGTCCCCACAAGGATTGGAAGACAAACGTGTGTTTTTGTCCAGTTAATCTCAGCATTTGGTTACCCACACACCTCTTTGAGCCTCATATGGTTAGGGAGAGGTGGGGACCTCCTTTTCTCTGTGTCCCCTCCTCGATCTAGTGCACTACTCTGTACCCGGACCATTTGGGACGCACCCTCCGTCTCTCAGATCTGAACTAAATCCTGGCATTAGAATAGGATTAGAACAGGTTGTCTGCACACTTACTTTACATAAAACATTTTCTAACCACTGTAACCCCTAACTTCAACACATATCCATAATTCTAACCCCTAACCCCTGACCCTTAACCTGTAACATTACTCTGACCTTAACATTAGCCTTTGTTCTATTATGAAATCTTACCCGTTGAGCCTGTAGGCTGTTTGTGAGGATCGGCCAAATGATTGGCAAGTTTGTCAAGGTTTAGTATCCTTCTGAGGGTGTTTGGTACTGTGAGTATAGTAGAAAAAAAGCAGACACACACACACACACACACACACACACACACACACACGCACTCACTCACTCTCTGGCTATATACCAGTGCTCCACTTTAGCTCAGTGAGGCGGAGGAGGATAGCCCGTATTGACTGACTTCCTGTCAGGGTTCTGGGAAAGATTCTCTCCTCGGAGGAAGAACAGGAGGTGTAGATTAGAGGTGGGAGGTGGTATGGAGAGGTCAGAAGCTTCCGCACATTTAGGATGAGTTTTCGAATGTCATAGGAGGTGAGGAGGGAGGGAGTTGTCCTATTGTGTGTTGAGGATGAGAAGGTGAAGAGGGGAGGTGGTCTGGGGTGTTGCGTCGGGGTGATGGAGGGAGGGAGTTAAAGAGGGGGTGTGGATGGAGGGAATTGTGTTAAGGGGAGGACTGAGGCATGACCGAGTCAGTGGCACGGGAAATGAAGAATGAGGTGGAGGTTGAGGGAGGTGTGGATGGAGGGATGGAGAGTGGGCTGGGTGGAGGCTTCTAGAGCCCCGGGGCTTAATGAAAAGAACCTGGCTAGAATCTCCTCCCTTCTGCCCTGTCACTGGCTGACTGACTGCTTCACTGCCTCTCCCTCTTTTTCTCCCTCTCTCCCTCCCTCCCTCCCTCCCTCCCTCTCACACACTCTCCTTTCTGTCTCCCCCTCTCTCTCACACACTCTCCTTTCTGTCTCCCCCTCCCTCCCTCCCTCCCTCCCTCCCTCAGAAGTGTGTGTGTGTGTGTGTGTGTGCGTGTCGATGGACAGCTGTGAGCCGTCTACATGCCTGCTTTGAGAGGAGGACCGTGAAAGGCATGAGAGGGAAAGGCTGAAGAATGGGAGGAAGAGCAGTGAGACGCAGAACGGGTTCTGTCGGCCATGACCCATTACGGGTCTCCAGACTGGCTATTTCCAGCGGAGCCGCCATCGTTCTGTTGACGGCAGCCATGATGTGGTGGCACCCCACAAACTGTAGCCCGTTTTATAATTAGTACATCTTTATTTGTACTTAAAAATGTAATTTCATTAGTGTGTTTAGTCCGCTGACCAACTACATTTATGTTTGGGGTAGTAACTTTGGGAGTCGGCCTCTGTTTCTGTTTTTTTTAAATGCGTGTCTACAGCTAAGAGCGCTTTTTACATTTATTTTAGTTGGTAGCGAAGTATAAGAAAACATTGTTATTTACAGCAGGGCTGCTCAACCCTGTTCCTGGAGAGATACTCTCCTGTAGATCCTCTATCCAACCCTGATTCATCACACCTGATTCTTATAATGAGCTGAATGAAAAGCTCAGTCAGGTTAGTCGTGGCTGGGTTTGAAGGGAAAACCTCCAGGATGGTTCTTCTCCAGGAGCAGGATTTAGCGGCACGGGTTTACAGGACGGTTCTCCTCCAGGAGCAGGATTTAGCGGCTCAGATATTTCAGTGACGACCTTGTGGGGGATATACATTTTTTTCTTTAAGATTTTTCTTGGGTATATTTATCTATTGAAGTCACTTGAGTCGATATCTTGTGCTTTGGCTACATCTCAGAAAGCCAATAAGGACTAATGATTGGAAGGTTGACTATTTTGTGAAAAGCACAAATATTTCAACTGATTTCAGCTCAAATCAGTAACGCCCAGAGCACCCCACGCATTACCGCCAACGATCAGTACATTCAAGATTCTACATTTCAGGGAATAGGTAAGGGGCAACATGATCCGCTGTATATATTTTTTATTGTTATATTATGACGCCAATAAACCAAGCACGCAGTGGTTTTAGCATTAGTTGGATTTAGAGGTAGCTCATTTTCTTTATAGAACAATCAGTAAATGGAACCTCGGCTTCCTCACTTGCTTGGTTTGCCATATCTTTCCGCCTCTTCTGCCACTTCATTTAGAACGTGCTAATTGTGTTTGTTCCGCAGGCCAAAAGGAGTTGTCAGAGTCTCTCCCTCATCCACAGAAACTGTGACAACTTGCGAGAACAGACAGAAGTAAAGAGTTTGATACCAGGACAATAATGAATCAGATTACCGTTTGGCAAATCAGGGAAAATAGTTTCTGAAGGTCGCACTGGTGCAGCCAATTAAAGATGTAACTTGACAAGCCGTGATAAAAGGTTGCCAAATGTGACCCTTTTGTGTGTACATGTGTGTTTGTGTGTGTGTGTGTGTGTGTGTGTGTGTGCGTGTGCTTGCGTGTCCTTGTGTGTGTGTGTGTGTGTGTGTGTGTGTGTGCGTGTGTTTGTGTAAGCTGTATAGAAGAGCTACTTTGTCAAGATCATTGGAGATTTGGACATTTAAACACAGTTTCATTTAGATTTACAAGAGTGGTCGGTTGATTTGTGTCAGCTATACTTACAAATATAGACATTCATCGAGTAAAAAATCAATATCCTGTTTTTGACACACCGTAGCTGAGGGGCAGTGTCATAAAGACCATCTTCACTTTTCTTTTTAAATACTGATTGGGTGGAGGCCGTCTAAAGCAGCACATGCATACCTTTCATTTCCATATTGGAGGTCCTGGGATTCGAACCTACTACCTTCGCGACGCTAGAACCGTGGTGTACCGGCAGTGCTACAGAGGACCCCAGTTTGCTGGTGTTAATGATGGCTACCAAGAGGCCGGTGTAAATGTGTCTGTGCATGATCGTGGCTATATTCTTGTCCGAGGTTTGGCGGTCCTGTGCCCTGATATGGGGAAGTCCCCGCCCCCCAGAGGAATATATTGCAGCAGAGTGGCACAATCACTTTCTACAAACCCTGAACAGTCTGAGTCATTTAACGGACTTACATTTAACGGACTTGACTTACATGAGCAATTAGGGCTAACTGTCTTGCTCAAGGTCAGAACAACACGTTTCACATTGCCCCGTCCTGGGTTTTGCTCTACATTTGTATACTGGTTCGGTGGTCAAACCCATCAGGGCAACCTGTCGCCCATGATATCAGTGCATGTTTAAAAAACCAGTAGGATGGCCTCATTCGTCATGTCTGACCACACACACACACACACACACACATAACGTGTCCTGTCTAATGCATGCAGGGCTGACAAATGTCAGGCCCTCCTAGAAGCACTGGTGCGGCTGGACTGGAAGGTTGTCGTGAAAGGTCTGCAAGCCCTGTGAATTAAATACGTCTCATGAATTTTCAAAAGCTTTCTATCCCGTATACCTGCTCTCCTGTATACTTGCTCCACTGTGGCTTGCTATGCTGTAGCGGTTGTCTCTTCTGCTTCGGTTTTGAAAGACCAAAGGTTTTACGTAAGAAAAGAAAAAGGTGGAAAATCTGCATGCATTTGCATTAATTTGGATTTAAAAAATATAAAAATATTAATTTGCCTACCATCTTTCTGGAGTGCATTTTTAAAAGTGTTTGTGTGTACTTTGTTCTTTCTCGCTCTGCCTCTCCTCTTTCTCTCTAGCAGTTACAAAATGATGCTGATTCGCGGTACATCATTAATGGAGGGCATGATTGCTCTTACCTTATTCAGTTTTTGCCTGTCAAAGAAACCTATCCAATCACAGAAACCTGTCAAAAATCCTGTCAAAGAAACTTGTCAGTCACCGAATCCCATCACAGAAACCTATCAATCACAGAAACCTATCAATCACAGAAACCTATCAATCACAGAAACCGATCAATCACAGATACCTATCAATGACAGAATACTGTCAAAAATCCTGTCAAAGAAACCTGTCAGTCACCGAAACCCATCAATCACTGAAACCCATCAATCACCGAAACCCATCAATCACCGAAACCCATCAATCACCGAAACCCATCAATCACAGAAAACTGTCAATTATAGAAACCTATCTATCGTGGACGCCTCTTACAGACTTGTAAACTCTGACTGTCACAAACTGTCAGTAAAGTCCTTTATTTGTTATCCTCTCTCACAAGGAAACATACTCCATATTGATGTGATGATTTGGAATTGGAAATTAAATCCACTTCAAAAGTAGGTCTTTTTGGCATTTGGGACAAAGTGAAGGAGTGGAGGGTGTTTCATTTTGTGCCTGCTTGTTCTGGCTATCTCGGAGTGGGAAGAGGCTGTATCCTTTATAGAATCAACATGTACAGTCTGTTTTGTTTTCTACCTGTAACATTTTCAGCTCCGCTTGCTGGTTCAAGTCATCTTACATTGTTTCAAGCAGAGCTTTCTGCCTCTGTCTTCTCCCATCCCTCTGCCTGCCTTAGTCTTTTTTTCTTTCCTTCCCCGGGGGAATAGAAACCCTGTGCCCTAGATTAATTTGAAACAGTAGCTAGATGTCTGTGTTTTTATACCTTTTGTTATATGGCAAGGGCCTATTCTTGGATCTTCGGAAAAGCAGTTTAATGGACTGTTCTTTTACAGTGGACGTGAATAAAAATCACGCATGGCCCTATTATCTGTTTTTTTTTCTATCTATCTTCCTCACTCTCTCTCTCTTCCTCTTTTCCTCTATCCACCCCCCCACCCTCTGAGAGTCTTAACACAGATGAATACATTCTGCTGAAACTGCCCTTATTACCCCACCTGCAGTTTTAAATATGCAATAAGAATATGATTATTTCTATTCTCTGTTAGTCGGCCCTCCACTTTTCAATGGAACGTTTCTCGAAAATGATCTCTGCGGTGAATCCAAGGTTAGAGTTGTTAAAGTTTCTCTCCACGCTACTTTTTTATCTTTGGCTTCTACATGTGAAATTTTCAAAAAGCAGCAGTGTGTTCAGGTATTAATACTGGTTTTCCTACAGTGTTCCCATTTATCCTAGTCTTCCTATCCAGCATCATTCCCATCTGCTTGGTCTCAGACAGGAAGACATGTTGGTGTTCCTCACAATGCAAGTGTTGGTGTTTGCCATTTCATCTTCTCTCCATATTAAAAATATCCTTTGTTTTTTCGATGGCCATCTCTTTTATAAGCACTGGATGTACTCACAACAACTCTGAGTCTTCCACAGATGGGACCCGACTCCCTACCTAGTGGTCTCTGTTCTCATGGGCCCTGATCAGAAGAAGTGCAGTATATAGGGAATAAGATGCAATTTGAGACACGGCCCTTGGAGAACTCGTAATAACGTCAGACTCATGAGCAGAGACTGGTAGCGTATTGGACCAGAGTTTAATTTAACTCGGATTTGTTGACTCAACCTGAGGCCCACTACCTGCCCCCCCATTCACTGGATGGGTTAGAACCCCTACCATCTATCTGCACCCCATTCACTGGATGGGTTGGAACCCCTACCATCTATCTGCCCCCCGTTCACTGGATGGGTTGGAACCCCTACCATCTATCTGCCCCCCATTCACTGGATGGGTTGGAACCACTACCATCTATCTACACCCCATTCACTGGATGGGTTGGAACCCCTACCATCTATCTACACCCCATTCACTGGATGGGTTGGAACCACTACCATCTATCTACACCCCATTCACTGGATGGGTTGGAACCCCTACCATCTATCTACACCCCATTCACTGGATGGGTTGGAACCCCTACCATCTATCTGCCCCCCATTCACTGGATGGGTTAGAACCCCTACCATCTATCTGCCCCCCATTCACTGGATGGGTTGGAACCACTACCATCTATCTACACCCCATTCACTGGATGGGTTGGAACCCCTACCATCTATCTGCCCCCCATTCACTGGATGGGTTGGAACCACTACCATCTATCTACACCCCATTCACTGGATGGGTTGGAACCCCTACCATCTATCTGCCCCCCATTCACTGGATGGGTTGGAACCCCTACCATCTATCTGCCCCCCATTCACTGGATGGGTTGGAACCACTACCATCTGTCTACACCCCATTCACTGGATGGGTTGGAACCCCTACCATCTATCTGCCCCCCATTCACTGGATGGGTTGGAACCACTACCATCTATCTACACCCCATTCACTGGATGGGTTGGAACCCCTACCATCTATCTACACCCCATTCACTGGATGGGTTGGAACCCCTACCATCTATCTGCCCCCCGTTCACTGGATGGGTTGGAACCCCTACCATCTATCTACACCCCATTCACTGGATGGGTTGGAACCCCTACCATCTATCTACACCCCATTCACTGGATGGGTTGGAACCCCTACCATCTATCTACACCCCATTCACTGGATGGGTTGGAACCCCTACCATCTATCTACACCCCATTCACTGGATGGGTTGGAACCCCTACCATCTCCTCGCTCACGGTGTCCTGCTCTAGACGTCTCTTTCTATAAAATATATTTTCCAGGTTTTTATTATTTCTGCATCGGCAGTGAGGCGGGGGAGGCGGGGGAGGCGGAGGAGAACCCCGGACAGAGAACGGCCGAAACGAGGCCCCGGGCCGGTCGCCAGGGTCAGATGTGGTCTGGAGTCAGGAGCTCAGGCCGCCACACTGGGACACAGACGTCTCTCTGAATGCTGCTGTGCTGTAACTGTTCTGATGGGATGTGATGGGAGAAAATAACTGTGTGAGGAACAAACAAAACATTTTTGGGGGGTATTTGGTGAACACAGACATTCGTCTGTTTACCATTTGTTAGTAACTGAAATTCGGACCTTCTAACAGGAATGGAGAATCAATAAAGCCTTGTGCTTTAAAAAATAGCACTGATGTCTGAATGACTAAAGACTGTCAGTCAATGGACAACGAGTGACCACAGTGGATTTAAAGAAACGGACTGGATTTTTACCTAGGAAACAGACTGGATATACACCTAGGAAACAGACTGGATATATACCTAGGAAACAGACTGGATATATATACCTAGGAAACGGACTGGATATACACCTAGGAAACAGACTGGATATATATACCTAGGAAACGGACTGGATATACACCTAGGAAACAGACTGGATATACACCTAGGAAATGGATTGGATATATATACCTAGGAAACGGACTGGATATACACCTAGGAAACAGACTGGATATACACCTAGGAAACAGACTGGATATACACCTAGGAAACGGATTGGATATATATACCTAGGAAACGGACTGGATATATATACCTAGGAAACAGACTGGATATACACCTAGGAAACGGACTGGATATATATACCTAGGAAACGGACTGGATATATATACCTAGGAAACGGACTGGATATATATACCTAGGAAACGGACTGGATATATATACCTAGGAAACGGACTGGATATATATACCTAGGAAACGGACTGGATATATATACCTAGGAAACAGACTGGATATACACCTAGGAAACGGACTGGATATATATACCTAGGAAACAGACTGGATATATATACCTAGGAAACAGACTGGATATATATACCTAGGAAACGGACTGGATATATATACCTAGGAAACGGACTGGATATATATACCTAGGAAACGGACTGGATATATATACCTAGGAAACAGACTGGATATATACCTAGGAAACAGACTGGATATACACCTAGGAAACGGACTGGATATATATACCTAGGAAACAGACTGGATATATATACCTAGGAAACAGACTGGGTGTTTATCTGAGTGATTTGCAGGTAATCAAAGGGAGAAACAGGCAGACTGTTAATGACACAGAGACCTTTTTTCTTCCATCATTTGTCTCTCTTTATCTCCCTCCCTCTCAGCCCCCCCCCCCACCCCCACATCTCTCCACCTCTCTTATCATCAGCGTCTCTCGGTGGTAATTGTGTGAGCCCTCTGTGTTCCGTGTCTGCGGTCTCTCGAGGGAAAACAGAACCCTGCTCCCTGCACACTTCCCTACTTTATGAAGGGGCCTACAGGGACTCTGGTACATGCATGGCGGCCGCATAGGGACCAGGGTGTGGTTGGGGATGCGCTGGGTAAATCGCGGCACCTCGTCACGCCTTTGCAATCTGAGACGATTATCTGAGTCCACGCCAGCAGCGGTCTCAATCAGAAGACGCGCCCGGCCCACACAATCACTAACACTTTGATAATCACCCTTCTCTCGTAATTATCCTGATGAAAGAAATGCAATTCTGTGGTTTGCCGATTTGAGAAGTCCAATATAACGTAATGACTGTGAACAGGTTTGCACTTCAGCTGCTTTTAACGGTGGTCTTTTATGTTTTATGTTCCCCCATGGTCAATTGTCTCCTGAAATATGTCCTTTCTGATTCGGAGTGGAGAGGATGGGGATGGCATATGGCCGGTCATATACAATAGGACTTAGGCCTTTTTTCTCTGTTTGTATCTGTTACGCATGCAGGCACCCTGTGTGCGCGTTTGTGTTTTTCCCCTCCTGCCGTTTCCCCTGGTGTCCCTTATGTTCCTGATGTTGCTCGTTGGTGTTTCCCACCTGGCAGTCATGGGTGCATCGCCTGACTGCTGAGGTGGACCAATCAGTGGATACCCATCCTTATTGCACCACCTGATCCTTTTTCCATTACCCAATCACATCACACATCCCCTGATTTAAAAACCTACTCAGTTGGTTCTCCCAGGGAGACACTTTTGCTTTACCCCACATGGACATAGACACTCTTGAGATACACACCCTTTTTGATAGACAGACACTTTGTTCATCACTTAGTGTGATGTGATTGGGTAATGGAAAAAGGATCAGGTGGTGCAATAAGGATGGGTATCCACTGATTGGTCCACCTCAGCAGTCAGGCGATGCACCCGCACATCTCACTTTATCCTGTTTCAAGTGAGTATGTATTGCTGTGGTGTTTTGTTGTCTAGTCAATTGTTTGCTGTTTAGTCCTTGTTCAACCTGTGCGTTTTTGGTTGTCTTTTTTGTTTTTGCAAGTCACCCTTGGGCATCCACAACTTTTGTCTAAAAACATTAGTTAGAACTGAGCGGACCACCCCCTGTATTTTTGTAATGGTTAGTAGTCAGCTAAGCGGTTCTTGAGACAGGCAAGATTGGTTTAGGAGTGTTTGGACCATATTATTTTATTTCTAGGGTCCAGCTCAGCCCCTTTTCCCTAACCCCTTTACCGTGTGTTTATAATAAACACTTTGTTTGACGGTAGGTTTGGTTGTCTGTCATTTGTTCTCACTGTGCCTTTACACTACACTAATTTGCAAGAGTTTCATGTTACGGGTCTCTGTACCATCCACCCTAGGCCGCTAGAGCCACGGGGTATGTAACAGTATCCTGATAGATTGTATTTTGTAGTATGTGATTACTGATCATATGTAGATTGTAGAAATGCTGAGCTTCAGCAATCTGAAATTGTTATTCTTATTTGTTAGTTATTTGGCCGTCTTCAGGGTTGGATTGTCCTGTGCATGGGTAATATAGGGGACCCTAATAGGGTTTATCCACAGAGATGGATAGAGGGAGCCCTAGTAGGGTTTTTCCACAGGGATGGATAGAGGGAGGCCTAATAGAGTTTATCCACAGGGATGGATAGAGGGAAACCTGATAGGGTTAGTCCACAGAGATGGATAGGGAGAACCCTAATAGGGTTTATCCACAGAGATGGATAGAGGAAGACCTAAACAAGTATGTCTACAACAGTGGTTCTCAAACCTCTACCGGGGACCCACAGTCGGTTGATGTATCAGATATCCCAGAGATAGCACCCCTGAATTAAAAATATTAAGGCCTTGGCTGCTTGATTCAGGTGAGCAAATCCCGGACAGCAACACAATTTTGAGACAGCTGGGATCCCCAGTAGAGATGTAGGAACAACTGGTCTGCATAGCTCTAATTGAGAATGTCAACAGAGATGGATAGATAAAACTAAAAATAGTTTTTCAGCTTAGTTTGAAATTGAAATGCTTTTTGTTTTAATATCCGCTTATTCCATAAGCCTGCATGCAGAGAATGACAGTCGCGAAGTGATTTAATACAGAATGTAAGATAGGAGAGAAAGCCGAGGAATCAATATTGATATCTCTGAAGTAAAAGCAATCTGCATCCCGAATGGCCAGTTTATAGTGTTCTACTTTGGACCAGGGTCTTTAGGGAAAGTAGTATGTTGGGGGTATTCACACAAACACACGTACAGTGGATATAAATGTCTACACACCCCTGTTAAAATGCCAGGTTCTTGTGATGTAAAACTTTTTATATCCACTGTACACTTTTTTGTTCTTTTTATAACAAAAAACATTTCCAAAAGAAGCATAACTGAAAAGCACAGTCTTTGAGGATGACTAATATCTACACTAGGTAGCCAACATATAAAGCACCCTGTTCAGAAAGGGACCTTGGAAAAATAAATGAATGGTAAGCCTGGTCTACAATCCAGTCACACACGTTTCCTATCTTCCCTTCCTACGAGGACACAGTTCTACTTTACTCAAACCTAGAAGGGTGATTGAGATGAGGCATGGTGTCCTTTTTTACAAACACACAAACCCGTTAGTTTTTCTCTTCTTCTGGGGACCAGATGGCCAAACCCCTGTGTTCCCTTTCACCTAGACCTCACCTTAATCTTAACCATAGTAGGGTAAAATGTATGCTTTCACCTAGCCTTAGCTTTACTCGCCTTGCGGAGAAATCACCTTTTACACAGACAGAGCAGTTGATCCGCCTCTTCCGACAGCCTGCTGCTCCATGGGATATTCTCATTGGTGGTGACGTGTCTGAGGCAGGGTGAGGTCACATCTTAACGACAGTTTGTTTTGACTGATGTCCCCTACAATGCATCAAGACCTTTAAAAGCACCTGCTTATGTGGTGGTGAACGGCTCTGCTAGACATGAATCAACATTGGAAAGGATGTTTTGGCAGGCCCTCTATGAATCACTCATGCGCACACACACACACACACACACACACTCAGTATTTCATTGTGCCATACACATCCATGTTTTCTAGCCCTAAACCTAATCGAAACCTTAAAAGAATTGCTAAACTTAACCTTACCCTAACTTTAAGTTTAACCTCAGTTACCTGGCAAAACGTCAACTTACTCTACCTTGGTGGGGACCACTTTGTCAGGATTTACTGTCTTTCTGGGATTCCACATGAACACATAGGTGTGAATCACACACAACCAGCACACCCACAGAATGTATCATATCCCTTTGAGTTGAAAATATACTTTATCTCTTTCACGCTTGCTGTGTTTTGATGCAAGACGGGGCAAGGCCGCTTTGGTTCTGCGGGTGAGTTGTCGAGCGGAACGAGAGGAATGCTGGTTTGGGGAAAGGGAGGAGTCTAAGGTTTTGCTCAAACCTGGGTTCAACTAACGTTCAGATTTTTTTCCTGTGCCGTGCTTAATTGAGCTTGCCTGTCTAACTAAACCGAATCGAGAAAATCCAAAGGAGCAAACCCACCTGTCACTCCAGGAATTTGTATCTCCGAAAGTTCTTGAACCCAGGTCTGAACAAGAGTTCTGGCACGTCGCCTCTAAAGATGACAGTTGAAACTAATGCGGGCTCTTTGTAACAAGACCCACAAAACCCAGACAGATCAGTGACCAGGCCTTTAATCTGTCTGCTGACAGGCTGGGTAGCAGGGTGTTCAGGTGTTAGAACACCTCAGACAGAACCACTCACCTGAACCGTCGGGTCAAAAGGATATCTACGAGATGGCATGTATGATAACCCAGAACTCCTTCCATCTTAGAATGCATTTGAAGATGGTTATCTCCAACTGTGAGACAGGATAAGGTTTGCTGAACAGCCAATGAGACACGATGAGGTGGGCCGTACAGCCAATGAGACACGGTGAGGTGTGCCGTACAGCCAATGAGACACGATGAGGTGTGGCGTACAGCCAGTAGACACGGTTTAGGGTTGTTCTTAAACACAACAGAATGCAGAGGCCTGGATAAATATCCTAACACATTTAGCGGAGGCATAATCCATAGGATTAATTATCTTCCTCTACTCCCCTCCTGTCTTTTTTTTCTTCTTCTTCGCTTCCCCCCTCTTCATTCTCAACTCAACTCCACTCCTCTCTTCAGAGACCAGACAGGCTAGATTTCCTCTAGCAGCTATTAAACAAGGCTTTTCTCTCCGTCTTCTGTCTCCCTCCTCTCACTCATCCCTTCTCTTTCTCTACCTCTCCTTTGGTCTGGCAGGCTGCCTTTAGCGGCTATTAAAGCGAGGTTCACCAGATAAAGTTTGACAAAGGCCTCCAAGGACATCCATCCACCAGGAAGAGGGCGAGTGGAGAAAAATTCAGTTTCATGCTTTCATTAAAATGGGAGGATGGAGGGACTAAAAAGTGTCTCTGGATGTATTTCACGGTTGCTTCAATCCCACACATCACCCCCTCCAACCCCATTTGTCTATAGGCATGAATGTCATTGTAGACCGATCCACTGTGGTTCACTTCCCCATTTCCCTGAGGATGTTTCCTCACTGGTTGGGTTTCCTGAGAAATGTCTGTCTCTCTCCCCTCTAGGTGTCTTTCTCCCTCCCTTAAACCCTTCTCCCTCCCTCTCTCCCTCTCTCTCTCCTCCCTCTCAGTTCTGTTTCAATTTAAAGAGCTTTATTGGCAAGGGAAACATTTGTTTACATTGCCAAAGCAAGTGGAAAATAAGAAAGATAAAATGAAAATGATTAATAAGATAATAAATCCTCTCCCCGATCTGGCTCACTCTGTTGCTTCCCCTCTACCTGGGATAGAACGGTCCCCTCCTCACAGAAGCCTCTCCATCTCTCCCCCATTCTGCTCCGGGCTACATGTTAGCTCAACTCCTCTATCTGCCTAAACCCAATTTCCCCCTCCAATACCTCTAACGGTAGCGTCTGGCTTGGGGAGGCGAGGGGCTTCGTCCCAGATGGAACTCCATTCCTTACCCAGTGCACTGCTTTAGACCACGGCTTTATGGGTTTGTAAGGATTAAACTAGTGAGTTATTTCAAAAGAATAAAGACTAGCATGCCATTTGGACTGCAGGCTTGGAGGTGACTGGAATACCCAGAGCCTCATTCCCTAAAGACAGATTTACTGTACAGACATAAAATACATCAATGCAAGTGGATGAGGATGACTTCAGACGCCCTGTGTCCAACCAAAACTGCACCCCTGTTCCCTGCGAGGAGCCCTTCCACGTACTGGGCTCCGCTGACAGGTAGCGGACTAGGTTAGGGAATAGTGTTCCATTTGGAACACAGGGGCGCGTCTCTGCTAAGCCCCCACCTTCTCTTCTTTCTCCCTCCCTGCCTTCTACGTTTCTTTTTCCCACGTTTTTGTGTGTGTGTGTGTGTCTGTGTGTGTGTGTGTCTGTGCGCGAGCCAGTGAGCGTGTACTTATAGAGGCAAAATCCCCCACAATGCTGGGCGACAGGAAGGGGGCTGCTGGGTAAACACTGCACCACGGGAGGCAGACTAAGCCAAGCCAGGATGAATAAACAGGTGAAACGTTATACAGATGGATCACACACAGGTGCCACTTCGGTCGGCCGTCTGGGGAAACCCCTAATTACACAGCAATCGAGCCCGGCGCGCTGAGGCCTCCATGCCGATAGGGCTTTTATGGGACAAAGGCTCGATCAGGTCACAACACAACATGTTTTTCACATTCCCCCTTCCTTAACAATACGTTCCTGGAGTGTAACACTGTGACGTCTGACGGGAGCTGGACCAATGGCTGAGCTACTGGAAGAAATCAATGATAACAGTAACTGCTGGGCTTTATCAGTGTGTTCATTCAAACATCTCCCTAATTACTGGTTCCACCACGGACAGACAGACGACTCCTGGTTTTTTCATGTAGTTCACATGGTGGCACCTGGTGGTTGTGAACTCATGGTCGGGGGTTTCATTCCTGTGGGCGAGGACATTCTCCAGATTAAGAGCCTGCTAAATTACTTTAATGTAAAATTAACAAAAACAAGCGTTTGACGTTAAATGGATGAATGCGGTTCTGTTTTGTAGCGACATCCGTTTTTATCAACAGTGCCTTGCCACTTAAAAATCTTGGACATCGCTGGGTCCTTGGGTACGCCCACAGAGGTCAAGTCAAATCCCACCTCATTTTACGTGCTTTCCATTAAAACTAATGAGAAAAGTGCAACCAAACTGAAAGCGGTGAAAAGGGTGAATAAAGAACATGAATGAAATCAAGTATTCAAGTCATGGCTAAAAAGGTGTTTAAAAAGAAAAAGCTTTAAAAAGCTCAATCGTGTCTGCTCCTCTAAGCTGACAGGGCGAGACGTTCTGTAGCTGTGGGACTTCAATAGGGTCAGCCAAGCACCATCTTGGCAGAACACCCGTCTCAGCGTATTGAAAACTAAAGAGGACCTACAATATCGCAAGAGTACAAGGACATTTCTCTTTTGTTAAACCAAGTGTCCTTTCTGAAAAAGTATGGGGAATAATTCCCCCCCCCAGCGAACATACGGTGGAATATATAAAACATTAAGAGGTTTGAAGTAGAAATGAGGGCTAGCTGACACCATCAATTTAGTTATTTTCCCAGTAGTACTGGATGTCTTTTACTCTCTCTCAAAATGGCCCTAATGCATTATATAGGGTGTTTATGCCTGAAGGCAAACCCTGTATCTTAGCAGAGGCTTGGGCAGTGTCCCAAATGTCAGCTCCTAATTGCATAGCGCGCCACATTTTGTAGGGAATAGGATGCGGTTTTTATTCTCTCTGGGGGTGTTAAGAGTGTTCATCTCGTTTGAGGTCCTGGTCTTTATGAAATGATGGGAGGGCTTTTGTCTGGATACTAAAGGGTTTTGTGACAGTCTGGCCTCATAGGTTGGACGTCGCTGTTTGTTTGTTGTCCAGAGGAGGAGGGAGGAACAGGATGTGGATGGCAAAGAGATCAGTGTGTCTTAGGAACACACACACACACACCTCGCTGCTCTCTACATGGGTGGCAGCCCGGTTCAGTCATATTTTTACAGCTGGGTCTTGTGTCCTGGGTCCCAGGGCACTGCCGCTGGCAGTGGGGAAGGCATGGTGGGAGAGGGGAGGGGAGAATTCAGGTTGGGGGGAGGGACGTTCACCATCAAAGCCTCTCTGGCAGGAACAAGGGGATTTGGGGTTTCTTCAGAAATTCCCATCCTGTGCCGAAGCAATGCACTGGCGAACACTTTATCACTTCATTCCAACGGACCTAAAGCCTGTTGTCTGATACCGCTGCATTCAAGTTGTTGTCTGTCCTTTACTAAGACTGTTGAGATTCTGCATGTGTGTGTGTGTGTGTGTGTGAGACAGAGTCTGTCTGAGCCATATCTGAGGTAGGTGTAATGTGATCCAATAACATACCTCATCTGGAAGCAGTGCCAATGTTAGCTCTTCCCTGTTCCCTGTGCTCCTTTTACCCTCGGTATCACTGGAGTGGGTTGTTGCTGTGACCAGTCTGTCTTCACCGATTTCGCTCACTAGTTTCTTATCTACAGTACGTGGTGGTGGACTTGATTGTTGGGCAGTCAGGAGCAGAGGATGCTGGGAGCAGTAGTCTACCAGAAGCCAGCTGCATGGTTGCGGGCTGGCGGGCGGTACATTTCTCTGGATGTTGGGCTGGCGTCCCCTTCTCCTCTCCCCACTGGACACGGACTGAGACCCCCTGCCGGGACCCTTTCAACTGATCCTCTGATTATCTCGGTTTGATTAATCCTCCGTCCCGTCTCCAGCCCGCCAGGACAGCGCTGCCCTCCCTTCGTTTCTCAGGTCTGGGCCGGGCTGTTGGTCCGTCTCCACGCAAACAGACCCACTCCAGTGGTCACAGAATCCCTAACCACATGGGATCCTAAACTGTGAAAAGTCGTTGCACAAAGGAGACCGAGAGAGGAGAGACCCCCCAAATCCCCCTCCCCGCCTCCGTCACACTCTGTGAAGCAAAGGAGCGCTGCGGTGTCCCTGGAATCCTCCTCAATATCCTGGGATTAGTCAGCCCCCCACCCCGCCCCCCTCCCCCTCCCTGTCCGTTCAGGCTAACAGGCCCCTGACAGCGCCCCACTCTCACCCTCTCTGTCCATTCAGTCTAACTCAAAGTGGACTCATCTGGCTGGGCCCTTTGTTTGCGGCTGGGGCTGCACCCTGGAGAAACAATCAAATATCCTAAACTTCTTTAATCCTGTAGGATCTCATCTGTCCACTGAGTTGGAGTCCCCCCGACCTATACACTCACACACACACTCAGACACACACACACACACACACACGCGCGCGCGCGCACACACACACACAGGTTTTCTTAGAAATCTAAATGCGGACAACAAAGCTGATTGCCGTAAAAACAAATCCTACTTTTATTTGTCCTAACCCTAAACATTTCCCTAACCTTAACCTCAACCTAACCTTAACCTCAGTAACCTAACATCTATGCATACACCTAATCTAATCCTAATCCCTAACCCAAACCAGCGATACCTAACCCTAATTCTAACCCCAACCACAGTTGTAAATTTTGCCGTAAAACCAACACTAAAAACATAAAATATGCCTTTTTCAACCTGTTTGGGACCATTTTTGTCCCATTTATATAGTTATGTGAGAATCCACATTCAGGATATACCTGCTGAGATCCCCGAGATGGGACAAAGGGCATGAGATTTTCTCTGAGCCAGCCAGTCTGAAACATACAGCCACCAGCAAAGAGGTGTTACTGGATGAGAAGTATGATGCCAGGTTTACTGATGCCCTGTGGGTTTCAATTCAACCTGCTTCTTTTTCCACAAGAACTCTTCTTCTGTCTTTCACCAATTCCCTGTTCAGTAGAGCCTAACAAATGCCTGAAAATATATACCTTTGAAATTGGCCATAATAGTCTGAAATACTCTGATTTTTATTTTGTAGTGGTCTACAATATGTTGGCCTGCTGGACCTGTGCTCAAGTACGCATGTGAAGTAGAAAACTGATCCTAGATCCTTCTTGTAACACCTGGAAAAACTAATTTAAATGATTTGTCATCCTGCTGAACCATGAATGATGATGATGATTTGTTACTGCAAATCTGTACTGTGACCACTTTGTTTTTTCCAAACACGTATTCATTTTAACCATAGAGTAGCGGTGCTCTTGTATTTTATTCTGAATGTTCATTAAGAAGTTCTTTGCCCTGTGGCATAGAACAGTGTTTGCCTGATGGGTTAACCTGAAGGAATACTTCCCCTTACCTCAGGGAATAGTGTATGTATTATGTATATTGCATGAGGTTTCCAAACTAGGGTCAGGGGCCCTTCTGGGGTCGCAGTGATTGTGCGTCTGTGGCTAACGGGAATCATTTGAGCTGTCACACACACGCAGAAACTCTCTGTACTCTAGGTGTCAGGGAACCTATGTGGAGTGATGTAGTAACCAATTGGGCAACGTGGTACTGAAAGATCAGGGACCCCCTTTTGGCAGTGAGCGCACTACCGCTTTAACAACTACCAGCTGAGATTATACAACGACTCGGTCGGGCGTCTTCAAGGAACCTCATGGGCACAGCCGTATTTCAGATTTGCGTGGGAAATTTACCTTTGAGTGAAAAACTTAAAGGAGACATGGACTTGGGAGGTTTTATGCAACCTGGCCTGAAAGCCATAGAGCATTGACCTGAAAGCCTAGAATGACTCATCCTTCCCGTACTACGCCATAACAGACGACGACGCGGAAACAAAGGGATGAGGAAGTGGACAAGTTCTTTTCGTGCCGGGCCGCCTCTTGCCGCTCAGGTGGAGGGTGTTGTGCACAGTTAAGAAGTGGACTTCCTGTTATTGAATGTACTCAAAATAGCCTATAATGATCATCTGGTTGAGCGGACGGCTTGTTATTGGAGGGTTGTGGGTTGTTTTTCCAGCACAAAGGAGCATGAAAATGCACAGGAGGCCTCCGCCAATGTAAATTGGTCCGGTATGTTTTACTGTCAGACGGTTGTCTTTCTGAGGACTGAGGATGATGATGTTGGTAAAGACAAACAAAATGGTTGCCATGTCGTGCCTGAGCCACATCTGTTTCTTTAATCGCGGCAAACATTTTTGTGTGTTGTGTGACGGGGCCATTAAATAGGTTGAAATACGCCATAACTCACACAATGACCGGAAAGTACGGACCGCAGACACGAATGGGTCAGTCACAATGAAGAAATGCAGGAAACAGACACGCTTTACAGTGGTTGGCGATTACCTTTTTATGTTTGCCGTCTTACATCCACTCTGTGGTCAGGTGTGTGGACGGGCTTGGATTCTGCTATTGTTTGGACGATGAAACCTTTTCTGTCGAACGTCCTGAAACATGTATTTATAGAAAATGAGTTCTGTGAGCTGGCTCCCGATGTCGAGGCCACACCCTTGTCTCACGTTTGTGCCGCCAAGGCTGGAGTCACGCTGTCACCTCATGCCCTAAACACAGGAGCACAAGATGTTCCACGCTTTTCCTTCGCCCGTCTGTGTGTCTTCTCCTCTTAGTTCCCACCACAGAGTTGGGTGTACTGTACTCTGCCTGCCTTCCACAGAAATCACCTCACAGCCACTTCACACTGAGATTTGCTAAATTGTGTGTCTAAGGGCTAACTGTGTTCCTTTTGGGTGGTGGATATTTTTTTTCCTTCTTCCCCAACCTACATTGATTGCATTTAGCACCTATAGAACAGTACAATTCAGTTTAGTCACAGGGGAGAAGAAGGGATGAATGAGCCAATTGGAAGCTGGAGATGATTAGGTAACCATGACGATTTGAAGGTGGCAGACTAGATATGTAGCCAGAACACCTTCTCCGCGGTGTCTATGATGACCACAGTCAGAACACCCATTAAATGTCCATACTAAAAACAAAAACCCCACTCAAGGCAATGTCCCGTTGGGATGGGATCTTTACAGTCAAGGGCTCACTTCCTACAGAGCCTCTGGTCTCCCATCCAGGGACCAACCAGGACTGACTTATCTTCAGAGGCAGCCGGCTGTAGTCTTCATGCAGTCAGCTTTTCTCCATCAGCATGCTCTTGGTTAGTTTGTGTCTCAGTCCGATACAGGAAGTGAGTGGGCCTTCCTGTCTGACAGTCTGTGCATCCCACATTCTGTTCCCCATCACACACACACACGCGCGCGCACACACACAGCTGTTTATTTATTCATCCTCGTTTCTACACTAAGTCATTTATTTCCCTATCCAATCTCCACCCCCCCCCCCCCCCCCCCACACACACACAGTCCCTGCATTGTCCCGTTCCTGACGTTTTCTACAGTAAAACTGCTTCTCTACAGATGTTGGCTGCCTTGGGCCGTTACTAAGAGACCCTGGTTAACAACGGGCAGTATGCAGGGTAATCTGCCGAGCAGGGAAGCCACGGCCCAGCCTGCCAACATCGACACACACACGGCCGCTCTGTGCACAATGGCAGACAAATAAGCCTTTTCATATTTACCCACCCCCCTCGGGAGAGTCTCTTCTTGGGACAGAAGACGGGCTGACCAAGATGAAGATATGAAAAACAGGAGGCAGGGGGAGATTTCAGGCAGAAAATGGGCTGAAAGTGACGGGTCCTCCATGTTTTTGTCTATTTTGTTTTCTTGGAAACTGAATTATTATCTATGAATGGGGAATATAGTTCTGAGAATGAGGAATTCTATTCTGTGAATAGATGCAGTAGAAGAGGTCAATAGAACATGGTGTTCGGGACAGAAGAAGGACACTGTCATTGCCACACACTCAACGGTTCTGACTGGATCTGTGTCAAATCTGTTATGATTTATTTATTGCGAGCCCACATAGTAGTGACTCAAGACCCGTTTGGATGTAACTGGATGTTATTGCTGCCTTGCATGTACAGGTTTAGAGGTCAGTCCTAACAGATTCCTCCTTTTGGTAGCAGCTATTAGCATAGCATAGCGGTGATTGTAATCGCAGTTCACTGGCGACATTAACGTGCTGTACATTTGGGTTGACATCCATTCGTTCGTTACACTCAAATTTCTACCTCAGCATTGTGTAAAATACACATGAAAATGAGATACAGGCGCATTTTTCTGGGGGTTTGGGAGGGACCCCCTGGGAATCTTTCTTCCTTGGGTTTCCATGACATTTCCATTGTTTTGGACAAGCTCCATTAACCTGTTTACCACATTCTGCTTTAAGACCTGGGATAACCCATTCAGCTGTTGTGTTAGTGGCTGATCCATTCAAAGATGGGGGGACCCTGTTTCCAAGCCTCTCATTGGTAACACACTCTTTTTTTCTGTGATGCCATGAGTGTCCCAATCTCAGACAAACACCAGCCTGCATGCTACTGTTGTCTGTAACATTTCCTGGGAAGAAAGCAAAAGCTCATAAACCTCAGTTGGTTTTCACTAAAATAACTCTGAAGACATTTGACATTACACACACACACACACACACACACACACTGAATTCCCCCTGGAATCCTTCTTTCACCCGCCATGTCTCTTAATGAAGAAGTGTTTTTTATCTGAGTTTGTGGATTACGCTTTCTCTCTTTGCCTGAGAAGTATGTGGGCGGACTCGCAAATTACTTCAAATTGACTTAAAGCTCCTTCACCAATAATTTTTACTACAGTTGGCTTTATAGCCCTTATACTTCATACAGAATATATACAGTCGGTGGCCGGTTTCCTCTGGAACTAGGGGTGTCAGGATGACCAGAAGTGTGCCACCTGGTACCAGAAGGGGTTTACCAATAGACTGGCCACTGAGCATCTGTCGGCCTAATAGCTGGTAAATGTACCCTCTGTCTTCCCGTCACACACACACCTACACACACCCACCCGACGCTCACTCCACCTGTCAATTATGAGATAGTGACCAACAGGAGGACTCCCTCCCTACCCATAATGCCTAGCTGCTAGCAGGGCTTTATTAATGAGCTTGGGAAGCCTGTCTGAGAGTTCCGATAATGGAACAACGCAGAGTGCCGCCCCCCCGGCCTCGCTGCAACCATCCCTCATCCCCACCAGATGTAATTGATCCCCAATTCAATTGATGTCTGTGGACAATTGAGTTTTGGGCCCTAACGTTGTTCGTCAACGGCCGTGTCGATGGAATGCTGGTCTGGAAGGGTGATTATTGGATGGCCGAGACGGTCTCTGAGAGGGTCTCTGAGAGGGTCTCTGAGAGGGAATGGTGATTTGATTAGTTCTAGACTCTGTGTAGTCGGGGGGGGGGGGGCAAACGGGAGGTCGTCATTCAGGGTTGGTTACCAGGCTATTGGGGGAGATTCCTGTCAGGCGGGGGGAACTACTTAATAAAAAGCCCTTATCAAAAGGGCCATTATCAGGGAAGTGTTTGTCTAGGTGCTCTGCTTCCCAACGTACTCCACTGGCACCGGGGAGACGATGCAGTCCAGATTCTCTCTCATCGTCGTCGTATCTTTTTCAATCGGTCTCTCCCTCGCTCGCTCGTTATGTCTCTCTTTTGTTATCCCTTTCTCTCATTTTAATTTAACCGGTCATTTAGCAGATATCCTGAGCGACTGGTTTACTTTCTTTCAACAGGACGGATCACATTCAGACAGGATTCGCATTTTCAAGTGAGCTCAATAATACAGGCATCACAACCCAAATAGTATTTTACAAAAATAAATAGAACACAGCATAAAAAGAGACATGTTGCACATTATGAAAAACAAATGTATCATAACAAATTCACTAATCAGCCTTTCATGCCTCCTTAGCTGCGCCAGCACATCCAATTTGAAAGAATTCTGCCAATTTTTCCGCAAAATAGGGATCTACTTCCATAGCTATTGAGTCTGAAATTAGTTCATGTAGACTAGTATGTCTGATGTATTTTACGTTAGGGCTTTATGAATTCATGCCAGGCGTACGTCTCACGAATGAACGAGGCTGAGCCTCTCAGGTCACTTGTCTTCTTAACACAATGTCCCACCCCGTTTTCGTGAAGATCTCCCATCCAGCAGGGGAGTCGTGAATGGAGACGTGTCCTACCACATTTCACCACCTCGTTATGATTCTTATCACCCTACTTAACGCTGCCAGGAAGTATTCGCCAGCACCGTAGCGCTTAAAGGGAAACTTTCACTGCAGTTAAGCTCGCGGTGACCCAACCTACCACAAGGGGAAAGCAAGGCAACCCTGCCCGCCCCTAATGGAAACACAAATCAAACCACAACATTGTCAAGGCCACTGCTTCTTGATGTGGTACAGCTTCGTCATCATACTGGCTTCAGCTCTGTCATTGGCTGTTGTTGATGTTGGATCTCAAAAGGAATGGACACAGGTATAAACACTGCTACGAACAGAGCATTATTGAACACATGAAATCTGTCAGTGTGTGTGTGTGTTTGTGTGCATGTGAAGGTAGCAGTGACTCAGGTGTTGGCAAACTCTTTGTGTGGCCTGTGGAGTAGTTGTCATCAGTCCTCAGCCTGGCTGTATTCCACTCCGACTACTAGTCCAGACACACAACCCAACAAAGAGCTAATTAGACAGTGGAGGAAAACACGCACACACACATACACACACACACACACACACACACAGACACAGACAGTAGATGAAACCAAGTGATGTGCTGTGAAGCATCTGTGAAGTGAGAAAGAATTCACTGATCTTGTAAACAACTCTGGAGTTCTTAAACTCCCAGGAGCCAAATTCTGTTCAACAGGTCTTGTTATGTTTCTCATCGAGTTCAGACAAACATTGATTCTTCATTCTTTAATTAGGCTTATTCAGAATCCCAGCTCCCACGAAATGAACAGCCACGACATTGACCGCGAGGCTTTCGCGTGCCGCGCCAGCACAGAAGTTCAGGCCCACGCGCTCGCGCCCGTAGCCACTTGGGTGTGCACTGTCCTGACCTTTGCTCACTGGGACGTCAGATCCAGCGCGGGGGAAATTAATAACAGTCTTGTTTAATTACACCAAAGTGATTGCAGAAGGGAGGAGCTTGAGTCCCTGTTCAGGCTGTGTCCTACTTGGCACACTGTACACTTTAGAGTGCATTAATTTCAGGCAGGGCCCATAGTGGTGTGGTCAGAATTAGTGCCCTTCGCGGAGAGTGAGGGGAAGTCTATTAACGTATGCATCTCTTTCTCTCAAAGACAACCTGTGTTCTCTCAAGGACACTGGCCCGCCGAACCTCAAGCTTTATGGACAGTGACAAGGCACCAGTCAGCAATAGGTATATATGAGGTGTGTTTGTGGGAGTGTTTGTGTGTGTGTGTGTGTGTGTGTGTGTGTGTGCTGACTGTGCAAGGGGGCACTGCAGCGTAGATGGGTAGGGGTTGGGGGGGAGCCCCCCACTGATAATAAACACCGGAAGATAAATGGCTTCTATCTTCTCGGCTCTGAAGCATCCACATAACCACAAACATCCATTTCCTCTGAGCCCAGCAGGACGTGTGGAAAGTGCTGTACGTGGGAATATTTTCACCGTTTATTACAAATGAGCGGGATCCTTGTGGGAACATTCTACGGCGAGGCTGCGAGTAGCCTGGGACCTTACGGGTCGATTTTATTACCCCAAAGGGACGTCGCCGACGTTCTCGTCCTTCTGTGTGCATTGCTGTTAGACGCTGTGAGGTCATTCCTTTTTGTGATGCTCCAAACGTATTGGCAAGAGCGAGCCGTGAAGAGACTGGTTTTGATGAGAAATGGAATTAGTTTTTGAAAGCATATCAGCTCATTATAATAATATAAATTGAAATTTTGGAGAACAGCCAATGGAAGAAATAGACTGGACTTCATTATAATAATGTGTATTATTCTGTTGTTGTTCCACTCGACGTTAATGTTCCAGTATGTCATTTCCAAATATTAGAAAAAATATGTAACTAGGTTCTCTGAAGTTCTATCATAGTTGGTTTTTAGTAATGTGTTCTGACGAGCTGAAATTATTTATTTGTTGTTCTATAAAATGTTCAATATACATTGGCTCCTGGCCCTACTCATAAAGTTGGCTTATTTCACCTGCTGGGATTGGTTGGTCAGTCACAGCAGCCCATTGGTGATCTGGCTAATCTACTGTCCAGAAGAAAATGTGTTGCCAAAGTCAAATAAAAATGTCACAAACATTTGTCACATGCTTTGTGTACAACAGGCATAGACTAACTGTGCATCGTCTTCTTACTCGCACTTAAAAAAATGCCAGTAGAAGAAGGTAAGTGTTGAAGTGTTTGATAGTATTGTAGAGGTCCTGAAAGTTCCTGGAGATATTCCTGGAGATATTGATATTACTTTTGACCTGGGCCCATTGAGTTCTGGTCAGATGTAGTGGACTGCGTAGAGAAAAAGATGCAATTGAGAACCCATAGCAGGAGCAGCCTAAAGAGTTTTGTTGTGCGTTGTTCTCCATCAAGGGTTAAACTAGTATGTTGTGTTTTCTGCCTGAATGTTGTTAGCCAGAAGATTTACAAAAGGAAATTGCTAACTGATGGTCTCTTTTCCAAAAATCGTCTATCAAGGTCACATCCTGGAGTAAGTCAGGCACGCATGTTATTTGTCCATGAGACACAACCGTGACACTTCTACATCTGGACTTCAAATGTGCAACAGAGAATTCAAACGGTAATGAATGGTGTCAGTGATGGCTGGTTTGTATTTGCCGTCTTTAGTCCATGACATCGCTGCTGATGTGTCACACCTCCATTTGTGGATGTGTGCTGTCTGAGCAGGGAAAGAAGTCGACCAATCACAGGTCAGTATGGTTCACATGTCAAATGTCCATCCTGCCCTTCATCACCATAGCGACAACTGTGTCTGTTGGAATGAAAACAGTAAATTGGAGCTTGTGTTGTCCTTCCTATAATGTCAATGAACATGTTGCAAATCCACTTTCATCCTCTGGAAGGGGCAGAACTTACACTACTGCGAATAATATGTCTATACTCTAGTGCATTTAATAAAGGAAGACAACAATCTTCTGGGAATTTCTCATTTCTCATTTGACATAGACATAATGTATCGGAATTACATTGTAAATAGTGACAGTGCAGTGTGTATTGAAGAGCATGTGCTGTACAGAAAAGCCCTAGCGCAACCTTGGAATCTTCAGTTAATCAAAAAAGAAGGAATTCAATTACTCTGTTTGCCACCAATGAAAATGGCAGGCATGCCACAAAAGTGCTCAAATTAACCCTAAGACGTGTCAGATGTGACTTTTGGACAGATTGGACAGGTCAGTTGGGGAGATGTTTGATAGACCACTACCATGGCTGCTTCAGGTCTACCATCTCATAATCTTAAAAAGTTTAAGAAATGTAGTATTGGGCTACTAAACAAAGTTTAATGACATTCAGATTGTCAAGGCAAACCTATTCAATACTGTGTTGAAGTTAGGCGGTAGTTCAGATTTTCTCAGTACTTTCCTTGTGATGAGATTGATCCGTGCTCATTTGATTCTAGCGACAAAACAACCATGTTGTTAAAGTTAATTTTTCCGTATTTGTTGTTGGAAAATGTCCATATATTTGATGCAATTATAAAAACCTCAGCATTTTGAAAGTTTAATTTTCACCTGGCGGTTCAATGATTTGCCTGGTTCTGATCAAAGCGTTATGAGACAAGCAGGGAGAGGGAGCTTGTCATCAGTGGTCAACAAAACCTCTACCTCATGGCCATGAATGGGATCGGCTGTGACACCACGCTGAAGTCCATGTCTAGTTTTATGAATGCAGGGTTGTTCTTGTTATTTTAGGTCTTAATAATTATTTTGGTTTAAAGTTAGCGAGGTTTGTTATGAATTTTTGGAGCAATAAATTATGAGTTGTCCCTCGGTCGTTAAATACACTTCATATCCCTGCACAGGGAGTAACTGTAGTGTCATTCCCTTCAAAATAGTGTCAACACAACAAAACATTGTTCTCCTGATGAACTAAGATCCCAATTTAAATGGGAATTAGTGTCTAAAGGGAGGCCAGTTAATGAAGGCACTTGGAGTGCTGTTTGATACAGTGGAAGTTAACCGCTAGCAGTGAACAAACAGCTAATAACCACATCTGGGTTTATGTTTTATTCCAAACCGTCCAAATTATTTTAGTGTTCACTGGAGTGACAGATGGCTGTCTTTCTGATCATTGTATCGAGTCCTTTGTAAAACACAAGCTCAGTAAAGCCCAGTTAAATTATTTAAAATAATCTTGAATAATTCAGTGGTGAATGGGAGGGGTTAGTAACTGTTAATTTCACAGACGATAACGCCCTATCATCTGTGTGTCTTTAAGCTGCGTTGTGGGGTGACAGGTCGAGGGTGCCGTGGCCAAAAAAGGTTGGATAGCACTTGGATGTACATTGGAATGGCATTTGTTATCTTTGTTTGCCTTTTGAAGGTAGATTTAAAAGCTCGCAAACATCCTGTGAAATTGGTTTTGGGAAACACTATCTGCTGAGCCAATCTGTGCTTTCTGCTAAAAATTCCCAACTGTCTCTAAAGAGGCACTCTGCAAAATGCAGCATTTGCTATATCTTCCAACAGGGCAAGATCAGCCTCCCGTTCAATATGGATTTTTCTCACATGTAATGTCAAAGATTCAGGCTATTAAGAAATGTTGCGTAAATTAACCATGGAAACAATGATGTCACAATTGAATTCTCACATTATAAAACATATATTTTTGCCATCATCTAGGATAGATTTGACAAGCAGTTGCCTTATTCCACGACACGGCGCTGTGTGAGTGCACAGTAAAAGCTGTTTAAATGTAAATCTTACACTTTGTGGAAACGATCCCAGGCATTGGTTGGAACATAGACTTGTGCTTGTACGTGATTGGTAAATTAAACGCAGGTTGGTGCTACAGACACAACGACCGCTAACAGCTAGCAGCTAACCTGTCATCAGCTAACAGCCCATGTGGCAAATTGTGATAAATGTTGTCTCTGCTAGAAAAGCTTTTACCTGCACACTCTCAGCTTCTGTATCCTGGGCGTTCATAACGATGGTTGCTGCTGAGAAAATAAAAAATGTTACGGATAAAAACAAAACCAACTGATTAAGGCCACATCCCACATCACACCCCTCACTCCCTACATAGTGCACTACTTTATACTATACCTGCTGATCAAAAGTAGTGCACTACTCCGGAATAGAATGCCAGTTGGGACAAACCCTGAAAGTGTTTGGAAAAGCTCAGGGGAGATGAAGATTTAAGAGTTGCAGGAGAATGGCAGGGCACCTCTTTGAACAATATTTCTTTCCCTCCCCGTCTCCATCTGCCCCTAGTGGGACACAATAACGTCCCTGCAGACTGGGACTTGTCGAAAAAACGGACACCTCTCGCATGCCAGATAAATCTACTTGTGCTTTGAGCATTTGGCGTGCAAAGAGGAAAATGTCGTCTCACAGGTTTCTTTTTCCCGTTTCCTCCTACAGGCCAACACTGTTGTGCTCTATGTCACTGGTCTCAAACAGGTGGGTAGATCTCCAGGAACAGGGTTGGAGATAAAACCTACAGGAGGGTAGATCTCCAGGAACAGGGTTGGAGTTAAAACCTACAGGAGGGTAGATCTCCAGGAACAGGGTTGGAGATAAAACCTACAGGAGGGTAGATCTCCAGGAACAGGCTTGGAGTTAAAACCTACAGGAGGGCAGATCTCCAGGAACAGGGTTGGAGTTAAAACCTACAGGAGGGCAGATCTCCAGGAACAGGCTTGGAGTTAAAACCTACAGGAGGGCAGATCTCCAGGAACAGGGTTGGAGTTAAAACCTACAGGAGGGTAGATCTCCAGGAACAGGGTTGGAGTTAAAACCTACAGGAGGGTAGATCTCCATGAACAGGCTTGGAGTTAAAACCTACAGGAGGGCAGATCTCCAGGAACAGGGTTGGAGGGTAGACACAGTCAGGTCTTGGATGGAGAGGCAGAACAACAGATGTGTATAGGATGCCGTTTGGCACACATTTTACCTACTCTATGCTGTTTAATCCCCCTCTTGAGCCCCCGCCCAGTACACACACACACACACACACACACACATAAATACCCTAATGCATCTTATTCCCCAGACACAGCATTTATTCTGCATTCTCTGTCAAACGCTGAACGGCAGAATGGCAGTCTCACTTTAATGAATGCTTGCTGTCAAAAGTTTTTCCCCCTCACTGTGCCTCAACCACATCATGTGGCGTAAGGGGCGATCAATTTTGATTGGGCTTAATTTAGAGCTGAAGTCAAACGAACCATGTTCACTTTACCAGCTGCTAGTGCCAAGTCAAACCTCTTGCATGTACAGAATGTGGAACATTGAATGTTTTAGCTCTTTCTTTTTAAATGAGCTGCTGTGGGTAATGGCTTATGTTGCATGCAAGACCTTCATGTAATCTACATATGAAATGGCATGCAGAAGTTGTTAATTGTGACCGATCTTCTAAATGCTGAATAGACCGTGTATCCAGCTGTGGACAATATCTGTTTTTGATTTAGGCCTGCTGAGTGCTGTCTGCTTTAATCTGATGTGTCGTAGTACTTCAGCAGAAGTAGGAACTAAGGGCAAAGCAAACCTTAGAAATACATGTGTAATAATTTTCCCAACTAAATATTAGGTCTTACGTCTCTGGTGGTTCTGATTAAGCTATTTTCTGATTACATTGCTTCATTTCCTTCCTTTTTACGGGAAAACAATCCCACTGGTATGACTATTGCACCCACAGAGTGAGGAAAACAATAACCTGGTATGTGATGTTCAATAGCACATAATAGAAGGCTAATTAAAAGCTCTGTCATTGCAGTATTTTTTTTCGAGTTATGGCTGAATGGTTATATATGGATATTCTCTGCGCAGGTAACATGTCTGGAAGTAATATTGAAATAACAGAAAACTGTCCCTTTAACAGGCAAGACCGCACACAGACATTGGCACAACACATTCCTATGCTAGCCACCCTCGTAATCCAGTGATGATAGATTGACAGCATTTGTACTTTCTGTGTTTTGGAACTCGTTTGGAAATCTCATTTCACATCTTATCGCCAAATCCCTCTTGTATTTGATCCACAAAAGAACAATGTGAATACACAGCAAGGGGAGGTGGGGGGAGATGAGGACGAGGATGAAGGGAGCATTCTGGAGGAGGGAGGATGGATCAGGAGGGGGTGGAGTGGCGGGGGCTTCTGGATGAGGTAGAACACATTCCAATGTCCTCTCCTATCAGTTAAATCTGAATTCTCCAGATCCAGTTGTCACTTTGTGCTGCGTTTTGTAATAGTTGAGACAGTCGACCGAATTCAGTTCTGATGCTGCCGGTGTTGTTTCCCCTGCTTCTGCCAGGATCACAGAGGCATCAGGCTTTGATATTGCCTGAGTAAAATCCTGCCGAAATACGGTTGTTGTCTTGTCCTGTACTTTGTGGCCAAAGGAAAAAAACACTTCTCAAACAACCTCCTGGAGTTAACACCTTTGAAGGAGCACATGAACTTCTCCGTCATTACTTTTACCTTCCTTATTGGAGGTTGAGGCGGGGCCGGGTCAGAGGTCAGGGACGGTGAGGGTTAGGGAAAGGTGGACGGATGCGGTCCATCGATGAGGCCTTCTGCCTGCGTTGGAGTAGGTCCAACTGAGTCCATCTCCTGCCGGGTTCTACAGAAACTGGACTGTGGCCAGTAATACTTCCCAGATTCTCTGTACTACTTGAGACATTTTGAGGGTTGCTCAAGGAAACTGTGAACACATTGAAAAGAGTAGAGGACATGCAGGGTTGTGTTGGGTGCCAGTCGGTCTCCCTCGGGCTGACCGCGTTAGCCGACCTGTGTGGAATTGGATATGTCACAGAGGAACACTGATTCATGCTTTAGACTTTGCAGAAGGTCCTCTTCGATTTTGGCCCACCTCCCCTTGAACCCAAAGACTATCCACAACACACTCGGTAACGTAGAGCCCCTTTCAATCCAGGAAGAATGTAAACAATTAACAGAAATTGCCTGCTGTACGTGTCGAGTATAAGAGGGCCTTTCTCCCTTGTTGAAGCCCGATCTCACTGTAGCCTTGACCCTGCTTGGGTCTCAAAGGCCTCCTTATTCCTGTTTCACCTCCACTCTGCCATGTGGCTTTGATCAGACGTAGGGCACTGGGTAGGCAATGGGATGCCGTTTGGGACGCATCATCTGAAGTCAGTCACTGCTCCGTCTTTATCTCCACACGGCAGACATTGGGTCTCCCTGCAGGCTGGGGAACTTAATCAAGCCAAGCTGTACTGGTTGGATCATAGTTGCCGGAAACATGCCGGTCGACTTGGAGGGAAAATATCCCGGCCACCGCTTCAGTTCTCTTTAATAGTGTGCGATTGGTAATCTCTGTTGGGCAAATCCGGGTAAACACAACCGGTCCCTTAGAGTCTGTCAGGACTGAACCGGTCCCTTAGGGTCTGTCAGGACTGAACCGGTCCCTTAGGGTCTGTCAGGACTGAACCGGTCCCTTAGGGTCTGTCAGGACTGAACCGGTCCCTTAGAGTCTGTCAGGACTGAACCGGTCCCTTAGAGTCTGTCAGGACTGAACCGGTCCCTTAGAGTCTGTCAGGACTGAACCGGTCCCTTAGGGTCTGTCAGGACTGAACCGGTCCCTTAGAGTCTGTCAGGACTGAACCGGTCCCTTAGAGTCTGTCAGGACTGAACCGGTTCCTTAGGGTCTGTCAGGACTGAACCGGTCCCTTAGGGTCTGTCAGGACTGAACCGGTCCCTTAGGGTCTGTCAGGACTGAACCGGTCCCTTAGGGTCTGTCAGGACTGAACCGGTAATGTAGAGTCTGTCAGGACTGAACCGGTCCCTTAGAGTCTGTCAGGACTGAACCGGTCCCTTAGAGTCTGTCAGGAATGAACATGATGCATATGACTCAAAATAGTCTTTTTTTTCTTTTCTTCATTGAGTAGTTACAACCACTTCACATGCATGGACCCCAAAACTGCCCGGGTTGCAGGAGACTTTATTTCCTGGTCTACCACGGTTAATGACAATGCGAATACAGTGTTTTGTCACCCGCTCATTCACAGAGCCACCTCAGCCCCCCCCCCCCCCCCCCCCCCCCAATTTGCCATCACTTCGCTTCCCCTCAAACTAATTGACTTTAATTGGTTTTCTAATGCCGTGTACCTATCGAATTCATCAGTCGTGGCGAGTTGTCAATTAAAAAGGCGTCGTCCACTAAAACTGCTGGTCGGCTTCATGTTAATTAATATTCAGGCTCTGTGATGTGTGTTACTGGGCCCAGGCGCAGACCTTTTGGCGCTCAATCACCATTTAGCCAAACCAGTTAAAGGACGCATCCTGAAACACACTGTATTCCCTATTTAGTGTGATTCTTTTGACCCGGGGCCCTAGGACCTGGTTTGAAGGTAGTGCAGTGTGTAGGGACTAGAGTGTGGCTTGGGAAGCGGGCCAAAGCCATCTTCAGGAAGCTGAGACTTAATGATGCTCGTCTGCTGAAATGAAGCCAGACGGTGGATTGGCCTTAATGGACGCTCAGGTACATTATCTTACACAATCACTGCACCCATCGTGCACACACACCACACAAACACACACACATACACAACCATGCAAGCAAGCAGGCATACGCACACACACTCACACACAGACACAGAGCCAGGCGAGCAAACAGACACCCACACACACACACACACACACACACAGACACAGAGCCAGGCAAGCAAGCAGACACACATCAGGCACACACACACACACACACATATGAAGACTGACACTACTTGTCATGTGTGTAGACACACACACACACATATACACGCACAGCCACATACACACACAGAGACACAGGCACAAATAAAATCTGGAAACACACACACGCACACACATTGGATATAAGCACAACACAGCAGTATTGTTTCAACTGCAAAGCTGTTAGCAACGGAATGGAAAAGCTATGTGACCAATTTTCCAGTTTTGAAGGCAGGCCGTGGATTGGCCGTCATTATTATCGGGGCAGAACACCGCAATAGTGTCCACGTTAGTGTCGAATCCTGGCATCGGAATGTGACATGCGCGCGCACACACACACACACAGTCACACTCAATACTTAAATAATTGAAACATTATACATTCATTACTGTGTAGCTGCTGTACCCTGATTCATGGAAACTGCAGATGTACACCTACATCATGTTTTGGTGATAGTGAAAATCGGAAATTGAACATTAATAATGCGTAAAATGTCAACAGAAGGCACCGGCAACCGGCGAAGAATATCCAACTAAAGAAATAAAGTCAAGTGAGTTTTTCGATACATTTTTGGAAAGTGTGTGCGTAATATTGACTACTCCATGCTCCCGGAACCAGCTCAGTGTTGTCTTCTCAATTAGCTTCTCCTTCTCGCTCTCTTCCTCTTGGTCTTTCTCAAGGTCTATTTAGCTTTCCTTCCTCTCCTCTTTCTTTCTCTCTGTCTCCTTCCTGTCTTCTCTCTTCCACTCTTTCACTCTTTCTCTCTTTTCTAAAAGGTGCACCTGTCTCTCTCTTCCCTTTTCTATATTTTCCTTCAGAGCGTCAGATCCACGTTATTCACATGTTTAAAAGAGACCACTTTTTGCTCTCTCTCCAGTAACCATGTCTCAATGTGGGTCCATTAATCCATGTGCCAGCTGGGCGATGGTGGAACTTGTGTTATCTCTATAGATGTGTTAGCTAGTGTCAACCATCTAAAGCGACACACAACCTTCCCTTCCTCGCCGGTTTCACAGATGTTCTATTCACGTGTCAGCCACTGGAACATGTGCCATTGTTACTGAATCCCAATTTGCTGATTGTTTTCATTGTCCAATGGAAGCCCCAGACGGCCGGGCCTCAGCGTGACATTTATTGTCAGCCAAGGACTCTCTGTTTTACCATGTTCACGAATGGGCCCCGGCAGATAGCAGGTTTTGTCAGGGCTTCTGAAACGTACAGCTGATTGACTTTTATTGTCTGTGTTTTATTCTATCTCTCAATGTTTAGGGGATGAATCTGTCTGTCTGTGTGTGTTTCCGCACTTATAGCTTTTGAGAACATTGTTGGCACTAAAACGGACGCATACAATCTGTAAAACACTATAACAACAGCTGCTGGGCAAAGGGCTTCATAAAATGAATGTGTGTGATTTAGGAACATGCATGGTGAACAGCATGAAGTCTACAGGATGATGATGGCCGGGTAGAACAGACCTATGTGTGGCCAGCGTACCAGAGCCAAGAAGTTCACTTGACATCTGCTCCCTTCCTCTCACTCCTTCTGAGTGAGTCATCGCTTGGTCCCTCTCATGAGTCCTTTTAAAGGACCCACATGGGGCTGTGGTACTTCACCCTGTTGTTAGGGGGTCACCAGGATGTGACTCTGTGTTCTCTGAGACAGTCTGTGTGTCAGTTGTGAAGACAGTAACTCTGTGTTCTCAGAGACAGTCTGTGTGTCAGTTGTGAAGACAGTAACTCTGTGTTCTCAGAGACAGTCTGTGTGTCAGTTGTGAAGACAGTAACTCTGTGTTCTCTGAGACAGTCTGTGTGTCAGTTGTGAAGACAGTAACTCTGTGTTCTCTGAGACAGTCAGTGAATGATAAGTTTAGTTAAGGTTCACTGTAAGGATGTTTAACCCATTGTTTTTGGTAATCCATGTTTTGTTTCGACATCATAAACGAGAAACAACTTGATTTTCCGATTTTGGGGAAAAGTCGTCATGACACATTATCTATATTAAAACATTAAATAATAGCCATAAATATTTCCGTAGGGGCCTTTGTCAGACACATTTCACTAAAGACCACTAGGGAATAGTGTCCCATTTAGAACACGGGCCTTCCTTAAATCTATTCAGTAATAGCGCCGAGGAGTCCCTCTCCTGTCTGTTACCAAGCAGTCTGGTGCGATCTGCTCTCTCATCTGGCTGGAGAGATCTGTACTCCAGCTGTTCACCCAGTCCCCACTGGTAGACTGAGGCCATCCATGCCTTAGTTGGTGTGTGGGAGGTGTGGGAGGCGTTGGAGGTGTGTTTGTTGTGCGTCCCGTGTTGCTGTGCTTCTACTCATGTTGGAATCCTACTGAGGACTTCCTACACATGTGCTGTATGTTCTGGTACGATTGCTTGATGTTTTTCTTTTTGCCGTGATTAGGTTTTTCACCCAGTCTGCTGCTCTCGGAAGTAGCCCACATTGTCAATCGGAGACAACCTTGAAAACAAAAGGTGTGTGTGTGTGTTGGATAATATTGCATGCTTCCAACTTGGGGTGTGTGTGGAGGCTTTAGTTGTTGTCGGCATGACAACTTTTATTTTCTTTGTTAACGGACAATACAGTAGATGCCCGGTTGCATTGTTGTTCACCACTTCTGGACCCACGTCTGGAGTATAGATGCTTAGACACCACGGGCCAGGGCTGTGATTAGGCCACTTCAAACAGTCTAGATTACAGTGGGCTGTCAGAGGCTTGGAACTGAATAGAAGCCAGTCAGATTCGGTTTCTAAGCGCCTGTTTCTTAAAGCACATTGAAGGATGTTATGTTGGAGACAATTGGAGAGAAAGATGACCTGACCTGAAACTACTAGAGCTGGAAATGATAGTGTGGAAGATGGAAAATATTTCACAGTTTCTAATGAAAAGAGACTCGACAGTCATTCGTATAACATTATTTCAGTTTAATTACGTGGATCCACGGGAACAATCGTTTCCACAAAACAGAGTATAAGTACCGAGACCAACAGAGTAGTGTCATAACTGTTCTGATTTTACATTATTGCTTTCACCTCTTTATACTCCTCCTTGTCAGCCCCCAAATATATTATCTCTTATGCTATAAGATACATGCAAAAACAAGTTGTCATACTAATAGGAAAACAAGATAGAACCCTACACTGTCATGGCAACCATAGTTCTAGGTCAGAGTTAACAGACCTCCTGATCTGAGCTACCCCTGGTCTCTGTCCTGCCCAAATGGAAGGATACAGAGGAGACACAGGCAACTTCACCTTGGAGCCATCTGTAGTTGGGTCATAGATACGTTTGAGGTTTGAGGCCTGGCACCTTGGTTGTGGCCATAATCACTTCTAAGAACAGGGCATGCTGACCTAGGTCTTCTTCTGTCTGTGGCATACATGAACTGTCTAAAGCAAATTCAGGCCTAGTCTAAAACAGTTCATTTATTACAGTTCATTTGCAGAATAATGGATTAATAAGGATATGGTAATACATTCATCCTTTTCAATAGCATTTTGTCATTCCAAGTCCCTAATCGGGGACCTATTTAAATATGGAACAGCCAATGGGTGCAATTTAAGATGAGGTAGAACAGAAGAACATACTCTGGACCTTGTTGGGTCAGATTTGAAAACTCCTTCTTTAGAGTATCCAGGACACAAATCATCTTGTTCGTGGAGAAGAACCAATTTACTATAGTTGAAAAGTAAAATTTGAATTTAATCCCCACATTTACTCGGAAGTTATTCCAGCCACACCAAAAATTTGGCAATTTGAATTGATGTGGCAAGGTTGACTGGGTTGGTATTCTGAATGGTGCTTTGACCACACACACACACACACACACACACTGATGCCCACTTGTGAAGACAAATCAGCCATCTTGAACTAAAGTCTCTGGGGGAAGAGGTAAAACAATGGCTGCCAGGATAAGTTCCAATAAATCACCCTCAAAGGATTTCTCAGCAAATGGTCTGAATGCAGCTATAACTCACTTTACGTTTAAACTCTGGAAGTGAAATGGTAGCGCAAATGTCCACAGAAAATGACAGTTTGTGTGAGTTAGAGCACGGACTCTACAGCAGATAATATGAATGTATGTGCTGTGTAAAAGACCCCATCAAGCTGCCAGACTTATGGCGTCTGCCCTGCCCGCGAATGCCATCCTACAGCGAACGGAAGCCCCCCCGCATTCCACCCAGAATGCACTAGAGGGCTGGAGACCAGTTAGCTATTTACATTATTTCATCCTTCATCAAATATGTCTAAAAGATAAGTTGTTAAGGGTCTGAATATGTGGGTGTGATGTCTTCCCGAATGGAATTCCACATTGGTCATTACCTGTTATGGCTGGTCTGGACAGTATTTCACTGAGGGAATATCTTTAAAACAGATGCAGAATACCTGTGTGTGTATCAAACAAAATAATGTGTGTCAAAAGAAAAACTCTAATTTGCCTGTCTGGTTGAGCTCGTGGCCATTCTGCTGTGTTCCACAGCAACAGACGTTGGGCTTTGTGTGGTCGGTGTGTGTGTGTGTGTGTCTGTGTGTCAGACAGTTGGCTGATAACTCTAAAGAAAGCCTGGGCCAGGTTTGGACCTGGGGCTCACTGCCACTGTGTCAGGCCTTTGGGCTCTGCATTTGGCACAGGCAAACACACACACACACACACACACTACGCCCAAAGGTGTGTGTCTGTCTCCATCTTCAATGCTTGAAAAAGCCAATACCCGCATTGGATATCATAATAATTACTCCTGTGATGACAGAACTGTGCTGGCAGAAGTGTGTGTGTGAGTTTGTGTGCGGGTGTGTGTGTGTGTGTGTGTGTGTGTGTGTGTGTGTGTGTGTGTGTGTGTGTGTGTGTATGTATAGCGGTGGGTGTGTTTTTGTGTGTGTTAGTGTACGTTGTTAAGTACATTCCATGTGTGTCTGTGTTTGTATTTTTTTATCTAATACATTTTTATCTAATAAATACAAAGCATTACTTATTCCTGACTAAGTAGCTTGCCCTTTACCACATGTCTTATGAGGTCCTTATTTAAATCTGAATTAAAATGTCCTGGTCAGGCAGCATCTGACAACGACTGACCACCCAGATCTGAAATTCTGACAATGACAGACAGCGACAGACCACCCGGGTCAGAAACTCTGACAACGACCGACCACCCGGGTCAGAAATTCTTAGAACAACAGACCAACAAAGTCAGAATTCTGACGACAGACGACTCAGGTCAGAAATTCTTACAACAACAGACCACTTAGGTCAGAAATTCTGATAACGAAAGACCCCCCAGGTCAGAAATTCTTACAACAACAGAACACCCAGGTAAGAAATTCTGACAATGACAGACAACAACAGACCACCCGGGTCAGAATCTCTGACAACGACCGACCACCCAGGTCAGAAATTCTTACAACAACAGACCACCCAGGTCAGAAATTCTGACAATGACAGACAACGACAGACGACTCAGGTCAAAAATTCTTACAACTACAGAACACCCAGGTCAGAAATTCTGACAATGACAGACAACAACAGACCACCCAGGTCAGAAATTCTGACAATGACAGACAACGACAGACGACTCAGGTCAAAAATTCTTACAACTACAGAACACCCAGGTCAGAAATTCTGACAATGACAGACAACGACCGACCACCCAGGTCAGAAATTCTTACAACAACAGACCAACAAGGTCAGAATTCTGACAACGACAGACGACTCAGGTCAGACATTCTTACAACAACAGACCACCCAGGTCAGAAATCTGACAACGACAGACCACCCAGGTCAGAATTCTGACAACGACAGACAACGACAGACCTCCCGGGTCAGAAACTCCCCATGCTGACTTCCACACATTGTAGTCAAATTCCCAAGCTGAAACCCCTTTCCCACCTGGTGCCGTCATTTCGTATTGCCTCTCTCTCTCGATGGGGGGGAACGTGTCAGACACAACTGTTATTGCCTTGTAATATATCTAGTTCCATGCAGCGTGCAATACATACGGCCTTCACGTGTTTCCAGCAAGAAACAGGGGTTACTAATTCCTCCCGAACTCCCCTGATGACTGTGTCCAATTCACAACGGAGCGGCAGGAGGGCCCAGTGAACTAAATGAATTCTGTTGTTGCCGTGTGCCTCTGACTGTCGTCTCAGACGGATCTGTTTAATTTGGTTAGTGACCTGGTGGCCGTGAATGTTGGGGACCTCTTCATTTAGGTAGATTGGGCTTCTCGGGGGGTTAGGACGGGGAGGTCGTTGTTAGGGAGACCGGGCCTCTTTTCTGTTTGAGGTCATGTCGGGGATATACACCCGCGCACACAAACACTCATGCAAACACAAATGTACACAGGAACACACACACAAACTCAGAAAAGCACACCCACCCACGTACACACACATCAACACACACACACACACATTCGGAGCCCTGCCCTTCTGTCATGTTATCAAACAATGTGTGGACTGTGATTAATGAGCTTACTGTCTGCTCCGTGTGTGTGTATGTGTGTGTGTGTGTGTAGGTGTGTATGTGTGTGTGTATGTGTACGTGTGTGTGCGTGTGTGGGTGCCTTGTGTGTTAGTGTGCAACATGTTGACTGTGTGATTAATGAGTCTTACTCTTGTTCCTGGTGACTTTAACACAAAAGCCATTGCATTAGCCATAGTTAGGCGTTGGCCTGGCACATGCTGTGTCCTGTGTGTGTTTGTGTGTGTTTGCTGTGCACACACACATTCAACCATTTGACGTGTTTTACTGTCCAAGCTTCCTTTATTATTATTTCATGAAGATGGGATGTACATTATGCCTGTGTAAGATCTGCCACAGGTTCCGCGGAAGCTCGTCGGCCTGGTCTTCGTTCTGAAATGAGGTCTTCAGAGTGAATTAGCCCAGTCCTTGATGAAATAACGCCGGCAGCGTAGTGGAAAGGCATTCATTTTTATAATGTCATAATTTCATTACCTTCGTATTGCCACGAACACAAGCCTTTTTCATCACTTCTCCACTCATGGCTAATAATAATCTAATTAGTAATTAGATCATGAGGAATGGCTTCACCAGCTCTAGCTACTAGCACTGTTTTCTGAGAAAAAGAACTTTATCTCTGAGTTCTATGGGACATTCCAAATGACACTCTATTCCCTATATAGCACGCTGCTATTTTCTAGACCCTATTAAAAAGGAATAGGGTGTCATTTGTGATGCCGTTTTCATGTCTAAATGAAATGTCTGCATATGTGAGTAGCTAGGAATAATTAGTGGCATAGCTAAAAGCTTGTGGTTGTATAAAATTTTCATTTATTTTTTGACAACACTGATTCATTTTTAATTCCAGAGCAAGGTCTTTTTCTTGTCCTTTGCCCAGTATCTGTTGGAAACAAATACTTTTATAGTTCCTGTTTCACCTTTGTGTGGGTGTGTCTGTGTGTCTGTGTGTCTGTGTGTCTGTGTGTCTGTGTGTCTGTGTGTCTGTGTGTGTGTGTGTGTCTGTGTGTGGGTGGGTGGGTGTGGGTGGGTGGGTGTGGGTGGGCGTGTGTATATCAGACATAAAGCATCTGACATTAATCTGTCGGACATAAAATGCCAGGAATCTCATATTTCTGATACTTCAGTCAAATACTGTAAGAACCCTGAAAATAAATACTTTGGTATTTGGCTTGATAATAATCAGTCATTTAAAATACATGTTGCTGAATTAGTAAGTATACTGAAGTTTAAGATTTAATTCACAAAAACACCACCTGTCATTGATAATAAATAAAATACATTGTCTCGGTCTCTTATTATTCATAAGCACACAGCAGGTTCTAATATACCACCAATGTGTGCTGGGTGCCACTGTGCCATAAAGTCGATTGGCTTGGCCCAATGTGTCCCATAGTGTGCTGGGTGCCACTGTGCCATAAAGTCGATTGGCTTGGCCCAATGTGTCCCATAGTGTGCTGGGTGCCACTGTGCCATATAGTCGATTGGCTTGGCCCAATGTGTCCCATAGTGTGCTGGGTGCCACTGTGCCATATAGTCGATTGGCATGGCCCAGTTTGTGCTGGATGCCATTGCGCCATATAGTCGATTGGCATGGCCCAGTTTGTGCTGGATGCCATTGCGCCATATAGTCGATTGGCATGGCCCAGTTTGTGCTGGATGCCATTGTGCTCGTTGTGAGTTGGATGTTTTAGGTCGTCATTTTACTTATTTAATAGAAAAGGGTAGGGTGAGCCTCAGTATGCACGAGGAGACTAATTAACAATTCGGTTTACCCACAAGACTACCTGCAGAAACTTGCAGCATGTCTGACCTCCCTCATTAAATATAGAACAATAAATTACCGTAGCAGAACAGAATCCCGGTTAATACTGGGTGTTCCTATGGTGGCTTCTGGTTAGGTAAATCTGCTCTGTTATTATGCCGCAAATTGAGCTACAGCTTCAGACGCTAGTGCATCTTTCAGAACCGACTGGTGATGGTTTCTATTGATGATTACTATATTGGTTGTCGATCCATTGCCCTTAATGATTGAAATACAGTCCTGTTTTCATGTTTTTTCTATACATACATTTCTGTCTTTATTACTGTATGCTCAGTGCGTACTCTTACATGCGTACACATTCTCTACGAATAAAATAAATTCATGATGTAAAACAAGCGCCAGACATATGAAGTGTCAGACATACAAACAATAAGAGATACTGTGCTCTGCAAAAGTCTTTAAACCCCCGCCCACTCAAGGCTCTCTTCTGGTCACCCATCTACTTCCTGCATTTGTACAAAATCTACAAGCCATCAGTTGATGCATGGCTTTCATTTTCTTCTAGTACCGTAGTCATACTGAAGCAGGCAGATATCCAAGGTGTTAGAGAGTCTCACCAGGAACCAAAAGGTTTTTAGATTTAATCCCGGAGCAGGCTAGATGAAATCCTTCGGTCCTTGAGGAAGTCAGTTAATCCCAATTGCTTCCTAGGACATTTCTGTAAACAGCGATTTCTCAGTCAAATTAAGGCAAATTATGTAAAGTATGAATCAAAGCAGCCAATCTTTTAGTCAGGCGGCTACCCTTCTCTGGATTCGCCTGTTTAATTATGCTGGAGTACAGGACAACAACAGTGCTTAATGGAACCCTGTCGGCTGGGAGGAAGAGTGCAGGCTAGACCGAGAAGGTTCATGGTGGCTGCTGCCCTGTTCCAACCCTTTACATACATTCATTAATTTATTCCAAAAAGTGTGTGTATTTATAACTCAGGCACACCTCTTGATTTAATCCTCGTGGGAGGGCCGGTACCCAGAATGTATTAAAATATATGTACTCAGTCTGGATGACGGTGTCTGCTAAATCATTTAAATATAAAATGTTAATGTTAATCACATAATATAAAATAAATGCCTGATATTAAGAAAATAAATATGTAAATGATTTATGCAAGCCGCCAACTTATACTTTCACCTAAACTTAATTCAGTGTTGTGTGCAAAAAATCCCTGGCCTACAGTCCATCTCCTTGTTATATCCTGACTGGTTGTCTTAACAACACCCATCTCCATGTTATATCCTGACTGGTTGTCCTAACAACACCCATCTCCATGTTATATCCTGACTGGTTGTCCTAACAACACCCATCTCCTTGTTATATCCTGACTGGTTGTCTTAACAACACCCATCTCCATGTTATATCCTGACTGGTTGTCCTAACAACACCCATCTCCTTGTTATATCCTGACTGGTTGTCCTAACAACACCCATCTCCTTGTTATATCCTGACTGGTTGTCCTAACAACACCCATCTCCATGTTATATCCTGACTGGTTGTCTCAACAACACCCATCTCCTTGTTATATCCTGACTGATTGTCCTAACAACACCCATCTCCTTGTTATATCCTGACTGGTTGTCCTAACAACACCCATCTCCTTGTTATATCCTGACTGGTTGTCTTAACAACACCCATCTCCTTGTTATATCCTGACTGGTTGTCCTAACAACACCCATCTCCTTGTTATATCCTGACTGGTTGTCTTAACAACACCCATCTCCTTGTTATATCCTGACTGGTTGTCCTAACAACACCCATCTCCATGTTATATCCTGACTGGTTGTCTCAACAACACCCATCTCCTTGTTATATCCTGACTGGTTGTCCTAACAACACCCATCTCCTTGTTATATGCTGACTGGTTGTCTCAACAACACCCATCTCCTTGTTATATCCTGACTGGTTGTCCTAACAACACCCATCTCCTTGTTATATCCTGACTGGTTGTCTCAACAACACCCATCTCCTTGTTATATCCTGACTGATTGTCCTAACAACACCCATCTCCTTGTTATATCCTGACTGGTTGTCCTAACAACACCCATCTCCTTGTTATATCCTGACTGGTTGTCTTAACAACACCCATCTCCTTGTTATATCCTGACTGGTTGTCCTAACAACACCCATCTCCTTGTTATATCCTGACTGGTTGTCTTAACAACACCCATCTCCTTGTTATATCCTGACTGGTTGTCCTAACAACACCCATCTCCATGTTATATCCTGACTGGTTGTCTCAACAACACCCATCTCCTTGTTATATCCTGACTGGTTGTCCTAACAACACCCATCTCCTTGTTATATGCTGACTGGTTGTCTCAACAACACCCATCTCCTTGTTATATCCTGACTGGTTGTCCTAACAACACCCATCTCCTTGTTATATCCTGACTGATTGTCCTAACAACACCCATCTCCTTGTTATATCCTGACTGGCTGTCCTAACAACACCCATCTCCTTGTTATATCCTGACTGGTTGTCTTAACAACACCCATCTCCTTGTTATATCTTGACTGGTTGTCTTAACAACACCCATCTCCTTGTTATATCCTGACTGGTTGTCCTAACAACACCCATCTCCTTGTTATATCCTGACTGGTTGTCTCAACAACACCCATCTCCATGTTATATCCTGACTGGTTGTCCTAACAACACCCATCTCCTTGTTATATCCTGACTGGTTGTCTTAACAACACCCATCTCCTTGTTATATCCTGACTGGTTGTCCTAACAACACCCATCTCCTTGTTATATCCTGACTGGTTGTCCTAACAACACCCATCTCCTTGTTATATCCTGACTGATTGTCCTAACAACACCCATCTCCTTGTTATATCCTGACTGGTTGTCTTAACAACACCCATCTCCTTGTTATATCCTGACTGGTTTTCCTAACAACACCCATCTCCTTGACTGCTGCCCCAATGTTCTTTGCAGACGGTGGGGGGGCACTAAAAACACTTTTCTGTTCAAGACACGTTGTGTTTTCTTGTAAACAAGGGAGAGTGCTTCAGTTGAAGTTAAATAAGTGCAGGATTGGTCTTTTTCCAAGTCAGTCATTAACACCATGGTTTCTTACCCTTTTGTATGTCAGCCTGCAACTTATCACAACCAATTTGTGACAACATGGAACAGCGCGTCCAATCTACTACCAGATGTATTGCTTACTAACACTTTGACAGGCATGATTCATAGACTAATGCCGAATAAACATGACTGACAACGTCAATGCATATTCTCTGTTGCTGTGTAGATAATAACTGGGAAGCGTTCTGGAGAGCTACAACTCAAGTCAAGAGCCAGTAAAGTTACTGGTACACCAATGCAAAAACCAATAGATGCCTGACCCCAGACAACAACCAATACCTCCATCACCCCAGACAACAACAATACCTCCATCACCCCAGACAACAACAATACCTCCGTCACCCCAGACAACAACAATACCTCCGTCACCCCAGACAACAACCACTACCTCCGTCACCCCAGAAGGACAACCAATACCTCCGTCACCCCAGAAGGACAACCAATACCTCCGTCACCCCAGACAGACAACCAATACCTCCGTCACCCCAGACAGACAACCAATACCTCCGTCACCCCAGACAGACAACCAATACCTCCGTCACCCCAGACAACAACCACTACCTCCGTCACCCCAGAAGGACAACCAATACCTCCGTCACCCCAGACAACAACCAATACCTCCGTCACCCCAGACAGACAACCACTACCTCCGTCACCCCAGAAGGACAACCAATACCTCCGTCACCCCAGACAACAACCAATACCTCCGTCACCCCAGACAACAACCACTACCTCCGTCACCCCAGAAGGACAACCGACTGATTCAAGGGCCGACTGATTCAAGCTGATAGAAGAGCAACTTTGACTGAAATAACCACTCGTTACAACCGAGGTATGCAGCAAAGTATTGTGAAGCCACAACACGCACAACCTTGAGGCGGGTGGGCTACAACAGCAGAAGACCCCACTGGGTACCACTCATCTCCACTACAAATAGGAAAAAGAAGCTATAATTTGCACAAGCTCACCAAAATTGGACAGTTGAAGACTGGAAGAATGTTGCCTGGTCTGATGAGTCTCGATTTCTGTTTAGACATTCAGATGGTAGAGTCCGGATTTGACGTAAACAGAAAGAGAACATGGATCCATCATGCCTTGTTACCACTGTGCAGGCTGGTGGTGGTGGTGTAATGGTGTGGGGGATGTTTTCTTGGCACACTTTAGGCCCCTTAGTGCCAATTGGGCATTGTTTAGATGCCACGGCCTACCTGAGCATTGTTTCTGACCATGTCCATCCCTTTATGACCACCATTTACCCATCCTCTGATGGCTACTTCCAGCAGGATAATGCACCATGTCACAAAGCTCGAATCATTTCAAATTGGTTTCTTGAACATGACAATGAGTTCACTGTACTGAAATGGCCCCCACAGTCACCAGATCTCAACCCAGTAGAGCGTCTTTTGGATGTGGTGGAATGGGAGCTTCGTGCCCTGGATGTGCATCCCACAAATCTCCATCAACTGCAAGATGCTATCCTATCAATATGGGCCAACATTTCTAAAGAATGCTTTCAGCACCTTGTTGAATCAATGCCCCGTAGAATTAAGGCAGTTCTGAAGGCGAAAGGGGGTCAAACACAGTATTAGTATGGTGTTCCTAATAATCTTTTAGGTGAATGTATATTAATCTTTTGTGTTAATGCGGTCACTTTAACAGCCTTAATATATTTATTCAGTTACTGGCCAGTGTGAGGCCCCTTAATCTTCAGGGCCTCTGCGCTGTAGACCCTGTAAGCCTGAGCGTCACAGTGGCCCTAGGCAGCTGAAATTCAAACCAATGCCATTTGTTTGGGTAGTAAGTGAATATGTGACCAATAATTAATTGCTGCCACTTTGATGATATCATTCATTGTGAATTTGGGCTATTGTTAATGGAACAACTGATGTGGAAAACCATTTAACCTGCAGTAGTAGATTATAAGTAAAAACTATAATACATAATCTTCTCATGAACGCCTCGGTCAGGTTAATGTTATTGCATCACTATATATATATATATATATATATACCGTAGACAGGCATTTTAGATTAAAAATATTTTATATAGAAGTGATAAAATTTCAGCAATATTTTTAGTGGAGTGCCTGAGAACGAGGCTGCTAATATGCTAATTATGTCCTAGCCGGCCAACAATTTGCTCAGAAAAAACATTGGCCAAACCTAGTTGCACACCTCTACTCTAGGGACTTGGGCAGAAGTCTCTCTCGGAACTTTGTCATTGCCAAAAACGGTCTAGAAATATATAAATATTCATTCTCTCCGACTCGTGAGCAACTCCTAGTCGCCCCTCCCTCCCAATCTACATTGACAGTGTTGTTCTTATCACTGGAGCCGTCACCTCACATGAAGAATCACCCTTAATCACTGCTGGTCTGTGTGCCTGTGTCACTACGGCATGATAAATATGATTAATATAACATGCCACTCTGATTTTATTCAGAGTGCATCTGCTGTGTTAGGGGGAGATTGGTGTGGGAATTGAACCGACAATGTGTGGCTCTCTACCAAAGCTCAGCCGCACAGGACTTCTATACTTTTCTTCTGTGGTTTCTCTCCTCAGCTTGCCATTCTGTCCATTCTTCTATTCCGTTCCTTTGATTTCCTTAAGGAGATTTATCATTGTGAGCAGGATAGGACCCTCTAGGAAAAGAGTGTGAGATTGGCGTAGTCGCTGGGTATTGACAGCTGTCAGTGTAAGCCCTGTGTAAGCCCTGTGTTTGTCGTGTGTGTGTGTCGTGATGTCTACATACTCCTCTTTGCCACGAATCGTTTCTCCACTGCAGCTGAGAGGACAGGATTACACTGGCTTATATCTCTTAAACCTCAGCTGAATCTCTGGATTTAAATTGCTTCACTGGACTTTTAAAGGAGAAGAATCCTTAGTTTCTTACCCCTTCACCACTCTCCCTCCTGCTCTCTCTGTCTCCCTCCTTCTCTCTTTGTCTCCCTCCTGCTCTCTCTGTCTCGCTCCTTCTCTCTTTGTCTCCCTCCTGCTCTCTCTGTCTCCCTTCTTCTCTCTTTGTCTCCCTCCTGCTCTGTCTCCCTTATCCTTCTCCTTCCATCCTCTTTCTTCCTGCATCTCAAATTCCTCCAGATGAAAAATGATTCCCCTCTTTTTTTCTCAGTATTTGAATGGTTAGTTGTCAAGTCCGTGGAAACCAGAAATGGCTGCTGAGAATGGTGAGCTGACACACACCCACACAAACACACACACACTCACAAACACACACACAACTCAGTGATCTGATAGCCTGACTGTGTGTGTGTGTGTGTGTGTGTGTGTGTGTGTGTGTGTGTGTGTGTGTGTGCGTGTGTGACCATGTAACCACAGTGACTGGCGTGGTTAATGAATCTTCTCCACCCACTTCCACACCACCATCAGCTCTGCACTCATTACTGCACCAGAGGACAAATTCTCTCCCTAACTCTCTGCCTCAGCTTCTGTGTGTGTGTGTGTGTGTGTGTGTATGGTTTTGTGTGTGTATGGTTTTGTGTGTGTATTGTTTTGTGTGTGTGTGGTTTTGTGTGTGTGTGTGTGTGTGTGTGTGGTTTTGTGTGTGTGTGTGTACCCCACTCTTCCTCTTATCCTCACCACTCATCCTCACTACATGGCTTATCTCTCCCAAACTTTTTCTCCTTCTGTGTGTGTGCGGGTGTGTGTGTGTGTGTGCGTGTGCGTGTGTGTGTGTGTATGTGTGTGTAATTGAGCGAGAGGGATTGTGTTTGTGTTTCTCTCAATCTCTCTTGATCTCCCTCCCCCCCACCTCACTCTCTCCTTCCCTCGGTATCTCTCCTCCTCTCACTCTCCCCCCAACCCCCCCCCCCCCACCAACCCCCCCCGTGTGCGTGTGGCCACCCATCTCTCTGCCGCAGAGTCAACTGTGTGAGTTAAAGTTTCACGGTGACAGTGCTGTCACATTCAACGTGAGAGACGGAGCGATGGCGAGCGCTGTGATGTCAGCTCTGCTCCTCAGGGTTAGATAACTGTTGGCCCAGAGACTTCCTGAAGTAACTATTGGTACATTTGGAAGTTACCGAAGTTAACTCTTGTGGCCCTGGATGGTCCGATGGTCTTTTGTCTGTATGTTGTCATGTACTGTTGTGGCATGGGTTTGAATTCAGCCCACTGCTTTTCCAGCAAAATATTTAATCTGACCGTCACCTTCAATAAAACATAAATGTCTGGGGAAAAAAGTGAGAAATGTTCATTTGTGGCGCATGACCAGGTTATTAACTTGACGTACAGACACTGGGTAGCTGGATGGAGAACTAGCAATGTACTTATCTGGTCACTGTTTAGTCAATGGGCCCTGGGCTCAGTTTGGCCTTTATCATGATAAGTACAATCACAGTGATCCACCTTCAGACAGGATCATGGTCATTAACAGTGGAACTGGGCCGTGGTGTGACTGGAGCGAGAGAGTCGAGGGAGAGAGAGGAAAGGAGGGAGGGGGAGGAGAGTGTGTGTGAGAGGGAAGGAGAGGGAGGGAGGTCGGGAGGGCTGAGAGGGAGGGAGGTCGGGAGGGAGAGGCGAGGAGAGGGGGAGAGAGAGGGGAGGGGAAGGAGAGGGAGAAAGGCTGTTGACCATTTTTGCTGCATTGTACTTTTTGTTAGGTTGCACATCAAGTTCTACTGACGTGTGTGTGTGTGTGTGTGTGTGTGTGAGTCCAGAGAGGTATACTTAGGTCTTGGCTGAAAGCTGAAGGTCAGACTGTCAGAACATCAAACCTGCCATTACTCTGCCAGTCCGTTCTGGCCTCCTCTCTGTCCGGAGATGTTATTATGACAGAGAATGGCCCATTCTTAACATGACGGGTCCGTGGTACAGTGTAACAGATACCGTCTCCAGATAGGCTAGTTAGTCGCGTCAGCGTTGCTTTGTAGCCCCACACTACTGAAGGGTCAGAGTGGTGTGTGTGTGTGTGTGTGTGCGTGTGTGTTGAGGAGGGATTTCTCCTGTCATGACTAATGATGAGCTTGGTGTTGGTCTGACAGAAGTTTCTCCCTGGTGGGAGAAATATGGCAGGTGTAGATAATAGAACCCCACCCGCAAGCCCCGAACCTGGCCTGACCGGGCAGCCTCTGCCTGCTGGGAAATTACCTGGGGTTTTAAAGCATTATGTTAGCAAACTGGGCTACAACTCTGCCTTGGATTAGGCTGTCAACATCTGAATATAATGAGCTGAAGATGGATATTCCCACATCCCAAACGGAACTCTTTTCCCCTTCTTCCTGGACGGCTTCTCTGCAGGGCGCTGTCGGCCCGCGTCTGGAGCAGCGCACGGCCCGGGAAATAGTGTCCCGTTTGGACAGCAGAGATTCTGGTCCATTGGCATGCAAATCCTGTGGTGGCATTTAGAGCTCTGCTCAACCACAGTGACAGCAAAGGCAGGATCGAAGAGCTGGCGGCCAGCCTTTCTGTGTGTGTGTGTGTGTGTGTGTGTCTGGGTGTTAATGGACATGTTTGTAAACTCCGGACCTTTAGGAATAAAATTATTATTCCCTGACAACCGTCAGAATTCCAATGGTTTCCGTGTGAAGGGTCCATTAAGTTCTGAGTGGGTCATAGTGTCCTGGGGGTGTGTGTGTTTGTGTGTGTGTGTGTGTGTGTGTGTGTGTAGCCATGTGTGTGTGTGTGTGTGTGTATAGCCGTGTGTGTGTGTGTGTGTGTGTGTGTGGTGGTGTTCATCTCGCGAGGAGAATGGCGTGGTCGATAGAAGGGACTTATGGTCCTCTTACCAGATCATTTAAACCACTTAATGTCCTGACATGAATGAATGTGTGCTGGACAGGAGAGTCAATTAGATAATAGATATTATGACATATTACTGTATAACTGACCAGGAAATGGAAGTACCAACCCACGGTGTGGAATTACCACGCTAGACATAAAGGGGTGAGGAAAATGGAGAGGCAGATTTAACCTGGTAGACAGAGAGAGTTAGACCTGATCCTGGTAGACGGAGCGAGTTAAACCTGATCCTGGTAGACAGAGTTAGACCTGATCCTGGTAGACAGAGTTAGACCTGATCCTGGTAGACAGAGAGATTTAGACCTGATACTGGTAGACAGAGAGGGTTAAACCTGATCCTGGTAGACAGAGAGAGTTAAACCTGATCCTGGTAGACAGAGAGAGTTAAACCTGATCCTGGTAGACAGAGAGAGTTAAACCTGATCCTGGTAGACAGAGAGAGTTAGACCTGATCCTGGTAGACAGAGAAAGTTAGACCTGATCCTGGTAGACAGAGGAAGTTAGACCTGATCCTGGTAGACAGAGAAAGTTAGACCTGATCCTGGTAGACAGAGAAAGTTAGACCTGATCCTGGTAGACAGAGAAAGTTAGACCTGATCCTGGTAGACAGAGGAAGTTAGACCTGATCCTGGTAGACAGAGGAAGTTAGACCTGATTCTGGTAGACAGTTAGACCTGATCCTGGTAGACAGAGAGAGTTAGAACTGATCTTGGTAAACAGATATTTAGACCTGATCCTGGTAGACAGAGAGATTTAGACTTGATCCTGGTAGACAGAGAGATTTAGACTTGATCCTGGTAGACAGAGAGAGTTAGACCTGATCCTGGTAGACAGAGATTTAGACCTGATCCTGGTAGACAGAGAGATTTAGACCTGATCCTGGAAGACAGAGATTTAGACCTGATCCTGGTAGACAGAGAGATTTAGACTTGATCCTAGTAGACAGAGAGATTTAGACCTGATCCTGGTAAAAGGGGAGGGAGGGGGCGGGTCTGAGCCCCACTATGTCAGGAGACACAGAGGGGTTTTATCCTCCCCCTGAAGGCCCAGACAGGACCACATCAGTGGGCTGAATCCGAGGCCTGTCGGGACCAGGATGGAACCCTTTCCATCAGCTCTCAGTTCAGGTCCTCCTCTTGAGACGACCCTGGAACAGGATGTAGAACTGGCCCCAGTACAGACCACAACACACCCATGTTGGAACTGTCATGTAGTAGGATGTGTTGCCCTCCAGCGGTCTGGTGCTTCATTTCTCCCTCTCTGATCCGAGGCCCGCAGAGCCCAAGTGAATGGATGACTGTTTATGGCCTTTGCTGTCAGATGAGCACGAGTTACGGCTCCTGTGGTTTCCGTCGTTAAGAGGGTGTCAGCCTCTAAACTAAAAACATCCTGCTACAGTTGCATCACTAAGGTCTCATTTCAACCATTCAGGATGAGTTGTACTCCAGCAGATGGTGAGATGCCTGCAGGAGAAAGGTGAGGCTGTGCTCCCTCTCTCACCTTCTCTCTCTCCCTCACACACACACACACACACACACACATTCTCTGTGTGTGTGTGTGTGTGTGTGTGTGTGTGTGTGTGTGAGGCTGCATCTGGGATATTCAGGGTTTGTTGTGTTTGGTTACTCTCTCTTCCTCTCTTTTTTTTTGTGTACATCCTTGTCCTTCCTCTCTCCCTCCCTCTCCCTCTCTTTCTCTTTCTCTCTCTATACCTCTTTCTCCCCCTTCTCTCACTCTACCTATCTCACCCGCTCTCCCTCGGGCCTTTCTCTCCATCTCTACCTCTTTTTCCCTGGTGCGCTTTCTCTCCTTCTCTCAAGCACACCAAACGCACACATATACACACGCGCACACACACACACTGCAAGCACACACACATTTTGGCTGCTGTAAATGCGTTGTGGGAGGCCTGAAACAGACCCAAGGCTTGGCTTCTGACCTCAAATCCACTCGGTATTTAGAGGAAGAGAAATGAAATGAGAGGTTTGTGTTTGATGTGCAAGATGTTGAGGGAGTAGGGGAGGGAAAACACACACTTTCCCGAACCGCACAGAAAGTGAACCCCTCATCAAGAGAAGGTTATTTATTTTGGTTTATGAAGTAAACAGTTGTGTCTTTCCTGAAATGGTGTTCAGAAAAAAATGAGCTTTTCTTTTCCATTTCTGCAGAATTGTATTAATACGGTGTATTAGACCACAAAATGCTTTACATTTTGAAATGAGGAAAACAAGTTCGAAAATGAAAAGACATCCACGGAATCCACATCTTCCAGTTTGCTGCAGAATTCCAGTGTCTTGCTTATTCCAGATTCCCACATATTCACTGGTCTATCCTAGCCCTGCGTTGAAGGAATTCCCACCTAGACTGGAATTTCTCGTTTAGGTTCTGCTTGCAGTACAGTGACTGACTGTGGTTCCTGATACACAAAATGGGTGTGGGAACGTTTGTGGAGAGCGTTAAGGGCAATGATAAAAACTGAGCTGCGGACGTTTTTCTGCTGTTTGATAATTCTATAGAAAATCTAAATGGTTGGTTTCTAGTTAATTAGCTTGTCATTAATGTTGTCATGTCCACGGACATGATCAAATATCGTCACAAGAAGAAGCCCTGACATCTCTAATGCCACAGGAATCTAAAGTACACCACTGACAATGTGTATAGCCTACAGTGGAGGTATCTGTTTTGAAGGCAAAAGCTGTGACAGTTCACAAAATGCCCCTTTTCAAAGGCCAGTTCATGACAACAAATGACTTTTGATCCAGTGAATTAAGTTAATATAATGGTAGAAAAGTGATACACAAAATTTGCAAACCTTATTTCAAAGTTTACAAACCCTATTTCGAAGTTTACAAACCCTATTTCAAAGTTTACAAACCCTATTTCAAAGTTTACAAACCCTATTTCGAAGTTTACAAACCCTATTTCAAAGTTTACAAACCCTATTTCAAAGTTTACAAACCCTATTTCAAAGTTTACAAACCATATTTCAATTTGCTCCATTGTGGTGCCGGAATGTGTAATCTTCTGCAATCTTAGTCGCCACTCTTAGGGAAGAATGGCAGATGTTTCTGATTAATGAACACGGCCATGCTATGTGGGTTAACATGCAAGGTAGGCTGAAATAAATTGCTCGTCATTTCATGGGAAAAGATGTAGCATTTTTCATGGAACAGCTGAAGTGGGACAATCAGATCTGCCACCTCAAGCCAAGTTTATTATTCTTGGAACAAAACTATGTGACCTGTTGACATAAATCATTGTGCAGGATCATGGCAGGACTCCTGCATTCATTTAGGTTGAGAATGTCCTGCTAACTGACAATGCGATTTGTTCACAGAGAAAGGAACCAAGGAACTAAGACTCTCCTCTGCCTTATCCTTTACATTTTACATGGTTTACAAAACCAGTCAAGGTTTACCTACTCATCCAACTGTAAAAATGTTTTTGTTCATTCTTTCCTTTCACTTCCCCTCAGCAAGACTGTGGCAGTTTGCTATTCAAATTGACGGCGCTGTCAGTTTCTTTGTCCTGAAATATCATGAAGTGGGTCAGTTTTCTGTTTATTTGTGTGTGTACACATTCTTCAAGTGTTTCTGTTTGATGTTATCCTAACCTGTGGTCAGATTCACTGAGTATGGGTGTGTGTGTATAGTATAATAAGGGAAATTTGACCTTGTTGGAAGCTTTAGTCAGTCCCCACAAGAACAAGGCTATTTCTGACTCATGGGTTAAGTTCAGACAAAACGTTACAATTACGTTTATGGCTAGTGGTTAGATTTGAGGGTTAGGGAAAGTATGAGAAAAAAAGTTTTCTGTTCCCACAAGTACAGATATTCGAAAATGTGTGTGTGTGTGTGTGGTGTATGAAGTATCCTTGTGTATCCAGGTTTCATATTGGGTTACCATGTTCCTGAACTTTTGACCTTTTCTAAGATCTCTACACATTTTTCACCTGCTCTGTTTTTTGACCAAAATGTGACCTGACCTCTGACCTCTAGTCAGTTAGTGTTTTGTTGTGTGTTCCATCACCCTAATGGCCCTGATGGCAAGGTTTGTCCTTTTTGGGTCTACTACTGGTTTGGTCAAAGTGAGGTCAGGTTGGTTTTATCTGGTTTAGATAGCATTCGTAATATTTCAGATTATTTTGAATGTCTACTCGTCAGCCCCTGGAGAGATGAAGCTCACATTTTACACATTCATGATAATGGTATTTGTTTAATTGCATCAGGCAAGCTTAATTAACCAGAGATGGAAAATGCTATTCATTTCCAGTACTGTTTGACCCCAGGCACTGATACTGTTGATGAACTTTAATCATCTAAAGAAATGCAAATGGCCTCTGCTGCAACACAATACCTCAGAAGGGTCTTTCATTGAGGTTAGAGGAGGGACATGGTTGGGTGAAAGATGAAATATTAGTGGTGTGGGTGATTCCTCAACGTTAACGATTCCCTGTTCAATCCATTGGATCTGAGGTGGGGGGCAAGAAGGGTGAAGTAGGGAGTGGGGTCATGAAAGGTCACAGGAGGTCACCGGGGTCAGAGCTCATAGCGGAGTGATGAAGTTGCATGCATTCTAATGACGTTTCGGTTCTCCTTCATATTTAATTTGCAGCCATCTATCTTCTTGCCCCAGATTAGGGCGACTGAATCAGTTCCATCTAGAATAAGATGGTTCTTCTTGGAAATTGGTAAGTCAAGAAAGGATCTCTGCCCCGAGAGTTTCACTAAGCACTCTGTCCCCAAAAGTTTGTGAAAGTATCAGTACAGAGTGGCTCAGCTGGTCGTCTGGGTGGCTTGCAGCACCCAGGGTCTCGGTGTGTAACATCAAAATCGGTGCACAAAACACAGTAAATCCCCTTTAATAATTTTTCAATAGGATGTTTTTTATGTCATCTGAACTCCCTATCACAGCAGATAGAAAACACTGGTGACTTTCTGTGTGAGGCAACAAAAATAAATCTTCCAGAAGCTCTGCAGTTCTGAAGGTGAATTGAGACAATGAACAGCCTATTATCGGACAAAGCCCCAACTGTGCTTTTATATGTGCTCAATCAATAGGCTAAATAACAACATGGGCTTAATGAACACAGCTCCCTTGTCCTGACCTCATTGCTATGGAAAACCAACAGTGGAAACTATTTTACAATAAGCCTCTGCATGTTCCATATAACGAGAGCTGAAACCAGACAGGTAGACAGGCTTAGCAGAGAAAGGAATGCTGACAGAAACTGTCCAGATACAACTGCAATGGATAGCAAGTGTCATTCATAGAGGATGTTGTCTTCTTAAACATCCATTCGGATTTGATTGGTTCGAAGAGTGATCCAGGATTTGACTTACAACTTGTACTATTTCTGACCCAGTGGGACACCAGATCCGATCTCAGTTAATCAGATGTGTGTATGACCGTAAAAAGGTTTTCCATCCAGCCATGTGTCTTTGAGCCACCCCTCTGAGCCTGGGTCCCCGCTAGGATTCTTCCTAAATTTTGGCCTTCTTAGGGAGTTTTTCCTAGCCACTGAGATTCAACACTACTGTTGTTTGCTCCTTGGGGTTTAAGGCCGGGTGTTTTGTAAAACTGATGATGTAAAGAGGGCTTTATAAATACATTTGATTGATTGATTGATGGATTGATTTGAGCGGCACACTCAAGGCCCAAACCTAGAATTGTGGTGGCCAGCATGGCGCTGCTAAAGCCTTAAACTACTGTGCCACCTGGGAGCCCTAAATTAGATGTTTAACATGCAGTTTAGCTTGTTGCTTTCGTCTGAATAATGTGTTCTTAATTCTCATTAAATGTTTGCATTTCCTTATGCTTGTACCCCATGGGAATTGAACTCGTAACCCTGGAGCCAGGCTCTGCCGACTGAACCATTCTGGGCTGTGTAAATAAAAGAGTGGCCATACTGTATAGAGAGAGCTGTTTTGGATTTCTCTCTATCTCTCTTCCTCTCTCCCCTTTCTCCCGCTGTGCTATAAAGTAGAAGATATAGCTTCAGTACATCGTTAGAGGAAAATGAGGCTAATATACCCATCAATATCACTGTTACTTTAGAGAGCAGCAATGGTGAAAGAGAAGGTTGGGCTTCCTGGCTAATGTAATGGAGATGATCTCATCCGTATAAATATCTCCCGAAGGTCTATTGAGACCAACACATTGGCACAAAATGCCCATTAATGGTTTGGAAGCATCAAGATGGTTAGTGTGTTCTGGCCAATCCAATATGTGTCATGTTGAGGAGGGTCAGGGTCCAGAACTGAACAGTGGGATGATTTCTTATGGTTGTTATCCTCTTGAGTGAAGCTCTGTGGGTCCAGTAAACAAGTAAGAAAAAGCCATACATAAATAACTATTCATACTCAGTTCACACCCAGTTCACAGTCATCCGTAAATATTTAATTCATATTTAATTCATTAGTGAGGTTTGAAAATCCCCTTGCATGGATTTTTTGGCTGAACACTTTGATTTAAGTCTTGATTTGGTTAAAGGAACTGCCTTTAGTTGTAGAAAATTCAGTAAATCACCTGATTTAAAACCTGAGTTAGTTAACAGGAACATTCTGTGTATCACCTGATTTAAAATCTGAGTTAGTTAAAAGGAAAAGTCTGTGTATTACCTGGGGCCAGTTCTTCAAAAGTGATCTCCCTGGACCACCTCTCTCGGATAGGAAAAACTGCATAGAAACAGAATGAATAGACCACGAGTCCCCATTCAAGTTAATTATTAATCTGTTCTATTCATTTAGTTTTATATATTTAATCCTGTCTGGGAGGTGAAATATATATATTTTTTAATTATTTTACAAATACCTGCAATAACCGATTGCACGACTCCATGTGCCTGTGTCTGTGCATTTAATCTGCCGTACATCTGATATTTTTAGTGCCAGTATATAATTAAGGTTTGGACCATTTTGGCAACTTCTGGCTGCTGCCCTCACATTGAAACCTAAGTCCTGAGTGTCGAGACACCTTGGGTGTGTTTATGACATGTGGATGACTGGGGATGAGGCAGCTTGGGTGTGTTTATGACAAGTGGATGACTGAGGATGAGGCAGCTTGGGTGTGTTTATGACGTGTAGCTGACTGGGGATGAGGCTTCTTGGGTGTGTTTATGATGTGTGGATGACTGAGGATGAGGCGTCTTGGTTTTGTTCATGACGTGTGGATGACTGGGGATGAGGCAGCTTGGGTGTGTTTATGACGTGTGGATGACTGGGGATGAGGCAGCTTGGGTATGTTTATGACGTGTGGATGACTGGGGATGAGGCAGCTTGGGTGTGTTTATGACGTGTGGATGACTGAGGATGAGGCGTTTTGGGTGTGTTTATGACGTGTGGATGACTGAGGATGAGGCAGCTTGGGTGTGTTTATGACTTGGGGATGACTGAGGATGAGGCAGCTTGGGTGTGTTTATGACTTGGGGATGACTGAGGATGAGGCAGCTTGGGTGTGTTTATGACGTGTAGCTGACTGGGGATGAGGCTTCTTGGGTGTGTTTATGATGTGTGGATGACTGAGGATGAGGCGTCTTGGTTTTGTTCATGACGTGTGGATGACTGGGGATGAGGCAGCTTGGGTGTGTTTATGACGTGTGGATGACTGGGGATGAGGCAGCTTGGGTATGTTTATGACGTGTGGATGACTGGGGATGATGCAGCTTGGGTGTGTTTATGACGTGTGGATGACTGGGGATGAGGCAGCTTGGGTGTGTTTATGACGTGTGGATGACTGAGGATGAGGCAGCTTGGGTGTGTTTATGACGTGTGGATGACTGGGGATGAGGCAGCTTGGGTGTGTTTATGACGTGTGGATGACTGCGGACGTGTGTCCTTTCAGGCAGGCTATTTTAGTTTAGGAGTGCATTTTATAGGGCTGTGTTCATGCACATTTGCTGAATGTTTTTCTGTCCGGTTATCTTTGTGTGCAATCAAGTGATTATATTAACTGTGTGTGTACGTGCGTGTGCGTGTTTGCGTGTGTGTGCGTGCGTGTACATATGTGTCTGCATGTGTGTGTCTTTGTGGGTGTGTGTCTGTTTGTGTGTGTGTAAGTGTGTGCGTTCTTGTGTGTGTGTGCGTGCGCGTGCGTGCGTGCGTGCGTGCGTGTGCGTGTGCCCCTAACCCAGATCTAAGTCCGGATCCTTTTGCCAAGACCCTGGAATCATAAGTCGCTCTGAGATTTCAGCAAAGATACTGGGATCTAAAGTGAAGTGTTGCTACTAGACGGACTCCAAAAAGAAACTGTTCTACAGACACAACAGTTTGACTTTGGCCCTTTTATATTGGGGATTTTATCAAGCTGAGGGTGATTGCCACTCAGTAGTCAGAGTCTCGTAGCTACTGTTTTGAAAATAGCTGATTACAGGCAATCATAATCAGAGTCTGGTAACAGGCCTTCATTATCACAGTCTGTCATAATCAGAGTCTGGTAACAGGCCGTCATTATCACAGTCTGTCATAATCACAGTCTGGTAACAGGCCATCATAATCACAGTCTGTCATAATCAGAGTCTGGTAACAGGCCGTCATTATCACAGTCTGTCATAACCAGAGTCTGGTAACAGGCCATCATAATCACAGTCTGTCATAATCAGAGTCTGGAAACAGGCCAACATAATCACAGTCTGTCATAACCAGAGTCTGGTAACAGGCCATCATAATCACAGTCTGTCATAACCAGAGTCTGGTAACAGGTCATCATAATCACAGTCTGGTAACAGGCCTTCATAATCACAGTCTTTCATAATCACAGTCTTGTAACAGGTCATCATAATCACAGTCTGGTAACAGGCCTTCATAATCACAGTCTGTCATAATCAGATCTCAACAATATGGTAACATTAGAAAACTCAGCCCCTAACTCTCAGTTCCTAGCCCAGCTCTAACTCTCAGTTCCTAGCCCAGATCCTAGCCCAGGTCCAAATTCCCCTTCTGTTAATCCACTGTGGTGTCACTCTCAAATAAACACACAAACCTACACAATATGCACACCCATGAACCCACATGCTTGCTTCCTGGTGATATGTCTTTCCTGCCAATCTGATATAAATTACTGTGTCTTCACCACATGAAACACCAATGTTAGCCTCCAGCAGCTGCTGTTCTGCAGACTGCCCACACAGTGTGTCTGTGTGTGTGTGTGTGTGTCTGAATGCCCACAGAGACACTGAGAATAATGGTCATATCACTATATCATCTCCATTCTTGTCTCTAACTAAAACACTTTCAAAAGATCTTGGAATTCCAGACAGGCAAACATCTTTGTGAAGTCCCAGCTGTGGGCGCTCACACTTTTCTCTTTTCAGGAAATGTATATTTGGATGATAATGTCATTAAAAGGATGTGCTCTCTCATCCTGGACTTTGAGTCCTGTCACTATTAGTTCACCAATCAGGAGACAGTTATTAGGGTGGTTCTACTATTTCACCAATCCTAAGACAGTAATTACTGTCACTATTATTTCACCAGTCAGGAGACAGTTATTAGGGTGGTTCTACTATTTCACCAATCCTAAGACAGTAATTACTGCCACATTTATTTCACCAGTCAGGAGACAGTGATTTGAGTGACACTATTAGTTCACCAATCAGGAGGCTATGGTTATTGTTGAGTTGTGTCACTATTAGTTCACCAATTAGGAGGGTGTGGTTATTGTTGAGTTGTGTCACTATCAGTTCACCAATCAGGAGAGTGTGTGGTTGTTGTTGAGTAGTGTCACTATAAGTTCACGAATCAGGAGAGTGTGTGGTTGTTGTTGAGTAGAATGTATTTGAATGTATACTTCGCTATGCTGACACTGATCCATGAGGATCAAAACCACAATGTGTCATGGATAAACTTTTAGTCACTGACCTACCAGTTATGATCCAAGTATATTTGTAGATCAGTCTGTTTTGTTGAAAATGTGTCAGGGTAACAAACTGTGATCTTGAACTGTTGACATTTTATCCACTTTTATTCTGCAATATGACCAATATTTTCTCATATTCAAGTGTGTATGAAAAAAAGTCACTGGTTCTTATAAAGCTAAATACAATAAGCATTGGATCAAGGCACATACAAGACAAGCCAAAGGGCATACAATGCACTTTGGTTTTCACTTTAGGGACTCTTGAAAGACGGGACAATCCCAACTTTATTCAGACAAATATTTTCTCGATGTTGAATACGACTTTCAAGAATCCCACAGTTGTAAAGAACATTTCACTTTGAAATTGTGGAAACACAGAAGTAGAAGTGTGTTCAAACAAAAAAGAAAAAAAAGAAAAGAAAAATACTAAATTATAATCATGAACAACAAAATTGGTGACACTCAAGTTTGTATCCCAAAGAAAGCCAATGTGGTGTTTCTGTTTGAGGCTAACGTTTGGATGACGTGCGGTACAAGGTACTGGAGGATGTCATCCATTGTAGTGCTGCCTTTTGTTGGCCTGAACAAATAGTACAGATGGTTGGGGGGTTTATTTTTGTCAACACTGCTGCCCTCCCTCAACGCTCCTGCACCCCCACCCTGCACGAGTCTCTCCCAACACACCCTGTGTGTTTCACCTGCCCTATACTATGGCCTACAGGCCTTTCTGACGCGCACACACTCTCACCCACACACGCACTCCGACTCACGTTCTCTCATACACAGTCGTTGGCCTGTCTGGGTGTCAGTCCTGTCTCCAAACTGACAAAAGCACAAATGAATCCATGCGCCGCAGAAAGCCAAGATGTAAGGCATGACACCTCCACATCATATGCTAGTCCAGGTGTCCAGAGGTACATCCCCTGGGTCTCACTGGCATGGCACTAGGGGCAACTGTCCCCCTGCCCTGCCCCCTGCTGTGTTACTGCTTTATCCTGGTTCTGTTACGCTAATCAGGCAGTGCCTCCATTTTGATCGTGTCGTATATATTTTTTTGCCTTTTTAGTTTTTACCAAACAGCCACAAAAGAGTGTAAAAGCAATGACCTGTGCTTTATTCTACAAGTTTTTTGAAGTCTGATTGTTCAACACAGCAATGAAAACCCCACTTTCACAGTTGACAAGTCATCATATCTCAGAATAACAGAGTTGGTTTTGTTTTTCTTAGTTGGTCGCTAGGTAACCTTAAGCCAAAGAAAATTACAGTACAAATTACTACAAACCCCTAAAATATAGAATTGCAGTTTTTCTTTACAACATACACTGACTCAGTGACGGCCCTGTCTGCAATGTGAACCACGTTTTGTTCTCCTCTTCATCTTAAAATGTCCCTTAAATATAAATTATATCGGCAAATGTACAGAAGAACAATGCTTCCCCACTCAAGTCTTTTAGTTCCAGTGTTTCCTAAGAAAGTCTTGTAGCCACTTGGTTTGAAAGTCGTCGACGAACGCACTCATTCATGCCTAAATGTCTTGCGTTGTCGATATCATGAATGGGAGTGGTCTGAATCGGGTATTCCGCTATCCCTGTAGCTCCTGTTGTTGAGACTGTTCTCGTTGTGCGGGCTCTTGTACAGGCTCAGCCCGTTGGGCGGGAAAATGGTGTGAATGACAAACTCCTCTTTGGACACGGGCACAGGGTGTATAGGGATCATCTGGAAGGAGGGCTCTCGTATCTCCAAGATGGAGTTGTCCTTCTTGGTCCCCGCCTCCGCGTAGTCATCCTTCCTCCGTCGGCCCTTGTTGTACGTGCAGTTCCTGGAGAACAGCGAGCCGTTCCGGTGAACGTACCAGCACACGAGCGCCAGAATGATAACAGCCAGCAGTGCCACAGCGCCGCCAATGATCGCGGCCAACGGCAGGCTGGAGTTGTTGTACGGCTCCTTCTCCTGCTCGCGGTTAAGCGTCGTGGTGGGGTTGTAGGGTTTCAGGGAGCTGGTCTCGGTCTCTATGCAGACCGGCGTCTCGTCCGACAGGTAAATGTTGCTGGTCTCCATGGGGACCATGCATATCCTGTACGAGGATTCCGGTTCGAGCGCCGTCAGGAGGTACTCCGTCTTTTCCCCCTGAACGATGGTCTCTGTGATGGAACCGAACGACGGGTTATGACCCAGTTTCAGCCAGCTGAGTCTCAGGGCAGTCATGGGGACCGATACCCTCCAGGAGATGTGGACCGTCTCTGCACTGCTCGACTTAACGCTGATGGTGATTATCTTTCTGCCTGACGACGTCGTCGTGCTGCGGTAGTTCTTGCCCAGGTCGGGTATTTTCACCACGGGTCTTTTAGTCACAAACATGGGCCACTGCGGCTGTGAGGGGGGCGAGGTGTTGGAGACCGTGCTGGTCTCGAAGGTGGGGGCCACGTCTGAGCCCCCGCAGTCAAACAGTTCCGTGGAGAGATCCTTGATTGCCATGCCTTTGACCTTGTCCGGGCCCTGGCACATGAAGCCTCGGACGTTGACTTTGGACGGCAGCGACCTCAACCAGTCCCGCACCCACTTCATCCGGCAAGTACACTGCCATGGGTTGTTACGGAGCAGGAGCTGCGTGAGGTTGTCCAGGTCCTCAAACACCCCCTGGGGCAGACTGCTCAGGTTGTTACCTGACAGATCCAGTCGATACAGCTGTCTCAGGAATGCAAAAGCTCCTGGCGGCACGCGGTTGATGTGGTTGTCCTGGAGCTGCAGTTTCTCCAGACTAGTGCCCGGTAAATTGGCCGGCGGTGATGTCAGGGTGTTTCTCACGAGGGAGAGCTCGGTGAGATTAATCAGATTGACGAAGGCCATCTCGCTGATGCCCCGGTTGTTGAGCAGGTTACCGTCCAGAACAAGCCTCTTCAGGTTGATCAGGTCCTGGAGAGAAGCCTCCGATATTGACGAGATGCGGTTATCATCAAAGCGTAGCTCCTCGATGGTCTGCGGAAGGCCAGAGGGGATGGTGCTCAGGTGGTTCCTGGAGAGAAAGAGTAGCCTCAGATGGTTGCTGTCCCTGAACGCTCCTTCCTCGATGCTAACCGCTGAGACAGAGTTATCGTCCAAGTGAAGCTCCTCGATCAGCGGGATCTGGCCCAGTGACGCGTGCGTGATCATCCTAATGTTGTTCTCCTGTAGATGCAGTTCCTTGACCCCGATGGGCAGATTCTGGGGGAACTCATCCAGGTTGTTACAGTAAAGATAGATCTTCTCGACGTTGCTCAGCCTCTTAAGATCAGCGGGGATGCCCGCACTCTTTATCCGGTTATTCTGGAGAAAGAGGACGGTGGCGTCCAGTGGGATGCCCGTGGGGATGGAGGTGAGGCCTCGGTCATTACAGTAGATGAAGGTCCCATCACAACGGCAAGCAGAGGGACAGGAGGCGGAGGTCACCAGGGGGTTTGCCAGGCCCAGGAGTAGTCCTACCCTGGTCAGGAAGAGAAGGAAGTTCTTGCACTGTGCGGCCATCTTGTCGCCGCCAAAGTTTTGTTGTGGTTTGGCTGCGGTAATCACTCGGGAACTCCTGGGAATGAGGCAGAAGGGCAAAGTTAATGCAAAGGACCATTAAAGGAGAGCAAAAAAAAAATCCCTGTTTCTAATAATTGCAGTTTGTTTGAATTGTGCCGCCTCAAGCTCTTCCTGCATTAAACAATCTGTAATATTAGATACGGTTAGTGGGCACTGTGCCAAGTCAAATGGATATTAATTGTCACTATTACAATTTGCCAATCACAGAAAACAAATTATCGCAACTAGCGAGGCTAAACCTGCCTAGAGAGCAGAGGGCTGTTTTCGGGGAACACATAGAGTGCGTCGCCACAACTCTGTACATTTAGACAGTTTGCCCCTTTTTCCTCATTTCTTTTCTTGCTGATAAGAAAATCCTTTAATATGTTAGTTCTGTCTGCTGAATTGGATCCCTGTGCCTGGGCGTTTTGGCTTCAGCTCGTGAAACGTAATAGCTTGGCCTTGGTTGTTTTACACATTTCTGTATCTCTCTCAAGGCTGCCTTTCATCACTGCTAGACTGTGTGCTGGTGTGTGTTGATGTGTGAGTGTGTGTGTGTGTATATTGGTGTGTGTTGACGTCTGAGTGTGTGTGTGTATTCTGTTGTGTGTTGATGTGTGAGTGAGTGTGTGTGTGTGTGTGTGTATACTGGTGTGTGTACGTGCATGTGTGTGAACAAAGTCAGGCCTTGTTGATAAACTCTTGTGAAGCCTCTCTTTCTTGCTTTCTCTCCCACCCTCCCTCTCTTTTACTTTCTCTCACTCTCTCTCCCTCCCTCTCTCTCTCTCTCTGTCTCCCTCCCTCTCTCTCTCTCTCTCTCTCTCTCTCTCTCTCTCTCTCTTGCTCTCTCCCGTTCAGTCTTACGTTATTTTAGCCTTGCACTCAAAAGGTGAGGAAGAATTTCTCTTGTTGCAGAAAATAACAGCAAAAATGTATACGATTTCTCAATGAATAATGATTTTAGAAGAACAATTATTCCAAGGGCAATTCCTTGCTCAGATTCCTGTTCGACAGTGGCAATATATTGCAGTTTCAATACCACATGTTGACTGGTGTTTACTGCGATGTGCTCACGGTGTGTGCGTGTGTGTGTGCGTGTGTGTGTGCGTGTGTGTGTGTTAGGGATCAGTTTAGTACTTGGTTGTGACAGAAGCAGAAATTAATATTACACACGGAAACATTTAACTTACAGAACAGCAGTTAAACTAAAGCTATCACATATTTGGAACCATTTTCATTAATAAACAAAAAACTATTTTTTTAACCAGGCAATTCAGCAATATGGAAAAGGAGTAGGTACAAAATGCTCGTCCTTCTTTTTCCTTTGTTTTTTTTCCCGTGATCAGTGAAGTATGGTCTCCTTTAATTTGGCCAGGACTGATTTATTACTTAAATTATGCATTCTTGTCCTGACCTCTCCTTGCAACACATCTCATTATAAAGCACACACGCACGCACGCACACACACACAGACCATTATTAGAAACCACCATTTGGTCAGCGAGGCGTAAATAAGCCATCAATTGCTGTCCTACCTGATTTAAAAGAATCCTTAAAGAATCCTTCTCTGGGCACCGTAGAATACTTTCCCGATCCAGCCGATCCAATAAATATTTATATTGCAATCTTTCCACTAATCCTTTTGAGAACGGAAAAGTTTCTAAGCGTAGTTGGAGAGCGACCGATTGTCTGGGTAATATCCCTACCCAGGTCAGTGTGTTTGAACTGAACTGATCCCTGTTTGTTCTCTGGCCATCAAAGGCTTTGCCATGGAAGATAAGCCAGTGGAAAAAGCATCCCCTCTCAAACTCAAAGACAAAGCTGCGGGCTTCCTCTTCTCCAAAGGAACCATGAGATTTCGTGGGGATAATATTAAAAAGGCAAAATCCCAGTGGTTTTAGCAGTCGCAGAGGCCAGCTCACATCTATTTGTGCAACACAGATGCCCCGTCCTGGTGGGGAAAGGAGAGGTCAGGCTCTCTCAGGGAAGGTACAGAGACACTCCAGAAGGTCTGCGGTCAAGCAGACCATTCATGATGAAGCGGCGAGCCAAAGCTGGACAGAGCCATTCCAACAGCAACCTGGCTTTCCACAGGCCGACTCCTGGCCTGCGCCACCCACGTACTCCGACCCTGCAGCGCTCACAGAATTCCCACCCGCTGTGAGTTCATAAATCCAAGGCTCGGGAAGATCCGGAAACAGCGTGGTGCTTTGCCGCTCCTCTGGGGAATCAGTCGTGCCGCGCGTCGCGCCCCCGGGCTCGCGGTAACGTGTCCCCTCGGTGGCTACACGCCCGCTCTCTGCAGCACGCCGTCCCTCCAGTAGCTGTGCCAGCGCCGATCCAGTGTTGATTGGATCTCTGAAAAACCGCCGGAGAGACAAAGATCAACGTTATTTTTAAATCCATAGGCAATTAGCAGTCATTGTAACATCACAGCCCGACAGACACTGTAACTATGAGGAGTGAAGGGAAATCACTGGGTGGGCGCGTGTCCCCAGTAGCAGCCCGTTCCCTCTGATCAGCACCGATTTTCACCAGGGCCTTTTCGAGAAGTGGCCCACTTTGCCGGTAGGGAACGGGCTGAGGCTTGGGAAGCCGCCTGGGAGGTTAATGGATGTCACATGGCTTGCTGGCTGACGCAAATGCTATGCAAAGACAGGCTCAGCATGGAGCCAGCTGGTCTACAGTGTCTGCTTCTCTCCCCGCGCCCCTCAAGCCTCCGGTGAGACGTTGCACCCCCCCCCCCCCCCCTTTATCGTCGCAGAGGACAACTGCTAATCAATGGAATGGCGGAGTCGGAGGTCTGGAGCGGAGAGAGGAGGCTCTGAGGACACTGTGCCTTATTGTGCCCTAAATGTCTGTACAGGCTGAAATGAAACGAGGTATCGCCGAGCACGTGTAACAACAACACGGTTCCACTCCGTCCCTCAGCGCGCTTTCTTTCAGTCAGTGTTTTATTAGTATGATACTGGATTTGAGACCGAGCCACCGAAGCTTATTAAGTTTCCCAGTGAGATTTATTTCGCTGTGCCCAAATTAGCTTGAGAGAAAAGACCTGATATTGAACATGGCTGATGAGACCCTGATTAACCACTATGTACACCATGGATTTTTCCCTGGTGAAAAGAGATATATATTTTACCCCTTCGAGCAGCTTACTCAGCTGGGATTGTGAGAGTGCCCTCTCTGCCCCCCCCCCCCTTGTCTAACCCTAATATACGGTCTGTCTATCTGCTCTGCCCCCCCCAACCCTTTTTCTTATTCTTCTATGGCGATGGTATAAAGCAAAGTCTTTGCATACGAAAAGGGGCAGTAATCTAGACCCCTGATACAAAGCCAGTGGGGGGCGTTCCTCCTGCCCTGCTCAGTTCACTGCCTCAGCTGCCACCCACCCGTTTCTCAAACAGGACGTTTCGTTCTGGCCTCTGCCCTTTGTGGCACCCTACTCCCAGCATAGTGCGCACTTGTTTTGACCAGGTAATGTACTAACTGGGGGATAGCTTGCCATTTGGGACACACACGAGGTCTCTGGGTTTCTGACTGAGATGAAAGAATGCAATCTGCTCTCAAGGCTCTGTCCTCAGAAACGAGAAGGGGTCCTTTCTAGACAGAAGCTCTGACCACGACGGCACACCGCTGAGAAATGGCCCTGAGGCGGCCTGTCTCGCGCCTGACTGAAACGAAACGCCCTGCTCTGTTCACACTGTTCAGAAATGGACATGTGAGATAAAGCTCATTCGAAATGGTAGGGAACACAACAGAACCAGTCACTCTGCTGCCCATGTTCCAATCCCACCTTCAACCTCTGCTCACTCCCCGTCCGTCACACACACACACACACACACACAACCACTCATTCCCACCTACCCTCTAAAGTGAATGCAGCTCTTAAGCCCGCTGCTGTTAAAAATAGAACTTCCTCTGCCAAGCTTAATGTTATGTTTCCCCTGACAGTACAATGGTATTGTATCCTCATGTGTTGCGCTGCTAAATACTGTGTGTGTGTGTGTGTGTGATTCTGTGTGTGTTTTCTCTGTCTCCTGCCAGCGTGTTTTTGTCTAACATGGTGGAGGTAAGTAAGGGCCGTGTACCAAGGGTAGCCTGTGACAAGGGGAAGATTAGGAAATTGAGGGGCTTGTAATTCCATTATACCCTGTCCTGATACACTGTCTGTCTGTCTGACAACCCCCCCCCCCCCCCCCCCCCACACACACACACACATACCACACACACTCACATTGAAACACACAAACACACTAAATCTCTGCTAGTCTCTTGTGCTGTCTGAACAACCAGACATTAGTCTGCTGGGAGGCACAAAATAACAAATGAGACTTCTGCTACATTTTGGAACTGAAAAACAGGTTGACAAAAACAGCAAATTATAAATAAAATAAAATAAATTAACAAACAAGAAACAAATGAAGAAATGGGGGGAGAAAAGCAGAGGTAGCGAGACAAGAAGGATTTTTGTCTTTGAGTATATTTCCACTATTCTGATTACCCTCCATGGGTTTTCACCTCCAACATACGAGACTGAGTCTGACTCAGAGTCCAGCCGTCAGCGAGTAACCAGAGTTAAACAGACAAGTCTGACACCAGAGAAGGTGCATTGGACTGGGAAAAACCCAGATGCATTTAACATGATGCACTGAACAATGCCAGGCCCCTCACGTAAAAATAGCCTTTTTTCCTGAGAGATTTAGCGAACGGTTAGCGTGGCCAGGTGATCTTAATTTCGGCGAGGCGGTTGAGGGAGGTGTTGTCTGCTACATTTTATTGCGGCAGTGGTTCCTGAGCTGGGAGACATATTTTTCGGGCGGCGTGGTGTCGTTTGGTAGAGGTCCTCTCTCGACCCAGTAGGGGTTATCCTTCACGGTTTGTGCAGACAGCTTGAGGCCCTAGCCTGGCCGCTTGGCTGCCTTTTACCACGCTCATCGGGTTTCTTACCGAGAGGCCTTGCTCTATTGTTCATTACAAGGCAGGCGTGAGGGCCCACTGCCCTGGGACATGTCTGCTGAGAGGCTCTGGATGAGCAGTGCAAATGTTTTAGTCAATCATTTTAATGGCCTTCTCACATTTTAATCAATGCATTTTGTAGAGCTTTTGTCCCCTCAATTACTTCTATACTGTATAGTTCGTTTGGATCCACAGACACACACACACACACAAAACCTCGCGTCCAGCACACACACACACACACACACACACCATTGTTTTTAACCGTGACGCGAGGTGGAAAAGGATGATGGATGGTTCTCCCCATCATCCTAATAATGTCCCCCAGTAGACTGTAGGAGATTTTCTAAACCGCCGAAACCGACTTCCGCTCCATTAAATGTGGACTGGCCGAGTTAAATGGAGCATCCTGGCATGATTGTGTATTGACACACACACACACACACACACACACATGCGTACACACACAAAGCTGGTTACCTTTGTGAGTTTGAGGAGAGAGCGAGTGTGAGGGAATGTACACAAAGCCACAGGGCAGTGATAGCACATAGCCACGCAAAGGTCAACATGCTCTGGTGAACTCTAGGTCTGGAATAACAAGTATGTTGGTCTTAAATGGCACCCTGCCCCTATATAGGACACTAAAGTTCTAAGGGGCCTTGTCAAAAGTAGCTCACTATACTGGGAACGCTGCTATTTGAGAGGCAGGCAGAAATGTCATGCCTCAGGGTCGCAGCGTTTCCCAGAGAGACTGGACTGAAAACAATTACATGGCTGTCCGAGAGAGTTTGAGATTAAACCATCTTTTTAGATTCCTTACAATGCATGGGATAATATTACACAGACTTCGTTTTCAGCGTAAACAGTGAAATTAGAAATGGCTCGCTGGTTGAAATATGAATGATTTCTACGATACGTGTGAATAGTTCTCCATGGGGAAATTCATGTTATGATGTTACGTGTGGTAGATTATTTATCTTCTCTAAACCTACTTAGGACAGCATGGAAGGGATGTGGCGGGGGGGTCAACTTGTAGACCTCGACCTCAAGCTGAGTCTTGAATTTTACGCAGTAGAAGCTAGACATTTTTAGGCAAAAAAGGAAAAACAACCCACATTAAATGTAGAATTTGAATTCCCAGGACTGTTTGGTCTAGAATGTAGGCTCTAGGTTATACCTTCTATTGATGTTTACCCTTATCTGTCAGTTTGTTTTGGATTTAGTTTTCTTCTCTGCTTCTGGCTTTGATTTCAGAGAACCATATTTTTTATTCTTTAGGATAAATAATAGATGGCGTTACCCTACGGCCCCTGAACCAACTGTCTCCATGTGCCACTATTCCAAGTTGATGTGGGGGAAAGAGAAAGCGAGACAGCGAGAGCCTGCAGCACTGTGAGGGGCCTACAGTAGATGTCCTGGGGTCTACTCCGTGTAGCCACGGCCTGCTTGGGTTCCCAGACACAAAAGACCCTCTGGTGAATTCATCTGAAATCACAGGGAGGGCAGAGACGTGGACAGGCCGTACTTCAAAGGGGGAATATCATAGTTTAGTTTCGGGGATTTAGGTTTGGTCTGAAGCCTCCTCCTCCTGTTGTCATCTGGTGGAGGAACAAATGACTCCGTTGTCAACAGCCCGGTTGGGGTTACAGCAGAGACAGGGGGAGGAGAGAGGTTGAGTAATGGAAAGGAGGGTATACGTTCGATGAAAAAGACAGCTTGATCGAAGGGTGTTGGGAATACAGGGGAGAATGAGAACTAATGATATCCAAGGGGGAGAGAAGGAAAGCAAGATTGGGTGAGGAACCGTGAGAGAGAAAGGGGTGAGAGAAATCTAGCGAGCATGAGAGAGATGGAGAGAGAGAGAGGTCTGTGGCGGACGGGGGTGTCTATAGTATCAGTCTGACTGCGAGGACATGGGAGCAGCTGCATGCTTCCAACCACATGGGGGTGGTAGGCACTGCGAGATGACACCGACCGCCTGCGAGTGTGTAAGTGTGTGTGTGTGTGTGTGTTCAAGGGAGCGAGGCAGACACACCAACACTATGGACTGGTGAGTTGGCTTGGTTAATCTGCTAACAGAACAGAACCTTGCCAGGGCATTACAATGCTGTTACAAAGGAAGGCACGCCACAGACAGAGCTGCCTTCTGCCTCGCTTATGCATTTAACTCATATCGTTACCTCAGAGCAAAGGCGAAGAATGTACTGTAGCTGCTTTGTCAAAGAAAGCTAATTTTCGTTTAACACTTTTTCCCCCTGTCCTTTCTCCTTCTCTACCCTTCATTTTCATCTATTTATCTCTCAGTATAATTAGTGATTTAAGTCTGGCGGGATTGGAATTGGTGATTAAAAATAGCCTTATTGTCTAATTTCTGATAGATGGAATTGAATTAGTGCCTAAATGTTGAGTGTAAGATTAAAAATGTAAAGCAATTGATTGGATTTGGAAATAGTACTGTAAATGGCCTTTTCATTAGGTATAATACCCCAAAGATCAGAGTTAAAAAGAAAAGAAAAATGGAAGTTAGATTTCATTAGGCCTAACAGTGGAGAAAAATATAGAAGTAGCCTAGCCTATGCTTGGTGAGGCCTGTAAATGGCTGTATCTGTTTAGTGGTGTCAAAAGTAAAAGTTAAAAAGGCGTTCTATTGTTAATATACATGGTCCTTTGTCTACATGACAAATGTCCGATGTGACCTGGTTAGGCCACTAGACTGCTCTAATCCAGTTATGGAGATTGTTCTCTGTGAAAACCAATTGACCAGTGATTTTGGCCTGGGGCGCTCCACACAGCAGAACAATAGCTCTGGGTCCCTTGTCTGTCTGGTGTAAACAGACCAGGCTATTTATTCCACTTTCTATCTCCCCATTATACAACAGCATAATGCCAGTATCCATTTAACTGTTACGTTTCTTATCAGTTAAATTACAATATCAGAACATTCTTTAATAATAGTATAGCCCAGAGCATTTTATTGCTAAATAAAATCCTCTGACGTAGCCTATTTAAATCAGACATTCTCTATTGATGTCAATATATTTTTAGTTTTTTTAATCAGTAGGGTCTTACACTGAAGTTACATTTAAAAAATGTCCTTTTATGTGTATAATCCGTTTGTGTATTGAAACAGTGGGCCCTAGACAAGTTGTTTTGATTGCCTGATTGTTTTTAGTGTTAATTATTCTCATATTGTGGATTGGGCTTTTAACACCATTTCATCCAGATCAATGGCTCCGTTAATTTCCTCAGCCACAGATCTGTAATTCTAATACACTGTCGTGAGGCTTGCCTCCCTTGATGTAAGCAAACAGCCAGGTCCTCAATACACACAATTGACCCTAACACATTTTATCCTACTAAAACAAAAACAAAAGGTCTGAAGATGAAATAAGATTGTACTACATAAAATACAAAACATATTTTAATGAAAACGATCATCTTTAGTAACACACATTTTGGGCCTAGTCCCAAATGCATTGGTCTTTTGGGTATATTAGATAGGCCTATTTGATAATATTAGAGACATGTAAGATAATATTTCCTGAACTTGATCATCGATACATATAAAGTGCAAATGCCAATTAACAGTGTACTTTTATTCCCATTTATTGCGCGTTAATCTAATAGTTGAGATACACTACGTTTATCATAGGCTAGACGTGTGCGAGTCTGCTTCGTGTCGATGATATAATCGGCTGTTGATAACGCCAGATAAGCCAAACCGCGCTTTTTCCCCCTAGCCTACTTATCTAGGACTGGTGCGGTTAACGGTGCGTAGTTTTCTGCAACATGTGATTTGTGCGCGCTGGGCTCCGGTTATGTGGCTTGGGCGTGCGGAGAGGAGAGCAAGAGGAGCTTGTATGTAGCATGTGCATGAATTGCGCACACAGAAAAGGGCACCCTTGTTGTGTTGAAACCCCGCGCTAAGTGTATTCCCTTGTAAATTGTGAAAAATAAAATAAAAATCGGGAGCTGATGTCAGTGAGCTTGTTGATGCGGTGGCAGAGAGAGAGAAAGAGAGAGAGTAGAGGTACGCAACGGCCATGAGAACTGCATTTAGCGGAGTTTTCCCATCAGCTTAAGCGCCCATCAGTGTCAAACCACCGCTTTCCCTCTTTACGTGTTTCGGTCATTTCAGACACACCAACTAGGGTGTCTGCCAGTTCCTCTGAAGCAGCTTGGACTGGAGACAAGGATGCTTAGACCGCGGATTCGATCCAGCTACAGCCTAGTGTTAGTATTTCACGCAGTGCTATACCTTTCATAGATTCATTCTATATTCTCGGCACCCGCGGTACTCCTTAGTGCCCATGTGAAATCGAAGGATATCTTAGTGAAAATGGGGAATGAAGATTACTCTCGGGTCTCTGTTGCTTCCCTCCGCCGAGGAAGGATGATGGAGTGGCTTTATTCGGCTCAGCCTAGTCAGTGAGTCGTATGAACGAGCTGGCGGAGCGTCACGGGGGTTGCCTCCTCAGTCTCGGTGTTTGCTACTTGTGATGCGGGGAGAGGCACAGACAGAACAGGGAGGAAAACACTGCATTGCCGCCAGTGTTAAAAGCGAGCTGGTAGTTTTCTCCGCATCTGAGAAACTACGCACCGGCAATAGCGTCGAGAAAAACACGCATTGGAAAGTCAATGGGGATTGGTGTTATAGGCTATTTAAATAATAAATAATATTGAGCAATAGCCTAACGAATGTTTTTTTCCTCCGCAAGTGCCCTTTATTTTAAACAATGCTAAACACCTTTCAGAAGAAACTTAATTTTGCTCTTATGAGCTGTGTGGGAAAATTATCGCCTATAAAACCACATTTTTGAATCGGTGAGAAAATGCTCTAATGCACCTTCAACTCAAAAAACAATGTATTGATACAAAAACAATCCTTTGATGGCGAATGAAAACCTACAGCCCAGCGACAATGCAATAACGCCTCTGCAGAATAGTTGACGACGGAACACGTAGGCAGCTGTCCTCATTCGAAATAACCAGAAGTAGATTCCTTCAAATCTGGTTACTTTTTTATTTCCTTCTTAAGAAAACGGTGGAATACAGGACAATTAAGAAAGGAAAAAAGAAACTTCAGCACAAAGCAAGACACTTACCTCCTAAATCAACCAAAAACTAAATATCCTCCCTAGAAAAGCAGTCTGTAAAAGAATATATTCCAAGTGTACGGAGAATACCTTCAGATCCCCAAAAAAAGCCCCAGTTGAAGACCAACTGAATGCTACAGCAGCTCTGGTATCAGTCCTCGGTAGTGTGTACCAGCAGTAATGCTACTGGTATGGTGTGTGTTTACTGGTCCACACACACACACACGCGCACACATTCAAATACACACTCCAGTCCGCTGGCTGTTGTAAGGAGCCTTGGAATGGCAGCGCATGTAGGATAGATCGCTTGGGCAGAGCGCACTACAAGTGTGAACTTACATCAGCCTCTAGCCCTGCTTCAATAGCGCTAGATAGATGTCATCTGAGGGAGGGGCCTCGCTCACTCGCTCTACCCTACTTGCTCCGTCCCCTTTTTTTTCTTCCCTCTCACTCTCTCTCCCAACTCGGAAGGTTGAGCAGGCGCAGTGCAGTATGCGTCCACTGGGGGGAGTGGGAGAAAGGGAGATTACATTCTGAACCGTGTGTGTGCCGTGTGCGCGCGTGTGTCGCGGTAAACAGACGCGAGGAAATGATGCTGCCGCCGCTGCTGCTACCCTCATTGGCTTGGCAGGGAGACGGCGGGGAGAGGAGAGTGCCTGTGGGAACTGCGGGCTGTACCATATGGTGGAAGGAGAGATGAGACGGAGGGAGAGAGCTTCACATTGAGAAACACAGGGACGTTTCTTCTCCGTGTCAGAGATGAAGAAATAGCATATGTTTATTTATATTCCTTTTATTATTTGGTGGGTTTTAAAGTACAGCGAGTTTCGTAGTAACGAGTCCACTGTAATAACAGTGGAGTGTGTTGTCGATTTAACAATCGCGCGTGACACATGCAGATGAGCTGCACCTATGACGTGTCTGTTTAGTGTAGGCCTGTGTTCATCAAACACCTGAGTGTCTCTCTGCCCTCCCTCCATACTCTTTGTGAATTCTTTCTCTCTCTCTCTGTCTCTGTGTGTGTGCTTTTGTCTGCCTCGACCCCGTTTAGAGTTGTGTTTCCCGTCTAAATTAATCCAAATCGTGGATGTGCACTTTGTACCCCTTCAGGCAGCGCAGTACGTGTGTCAATGTTAGCAGTTCTGCCGTGGCTCTGACCTGAGCCACAGCACACACGATGCTCCGCCTCCCACCAACCCTGGCACATTCCCCTCCGGCTATCCGACTTGAACGAGGGCAAGCACGCACACACACACACGCACACACGCACACACACACCATACATTACTTAGTATTATCAGAACTAACACACAGGGAATCCCCTAGGAAAAGCCTTCATTCCTGCACATTAGGATTCCTCTCCCAGCCACACTGGAAACCCCTGTACTCGTAGGTAAATGTATATTGAACCTGCCAACGTATTTATTTATTGTTAACCCTGAAGCAAGGTCACCGCGTCTCTCCACGGCGTTGACAGGGGCGGTTTAGAGGCCGACGCTACCAGGATCACTGTTGATCACTCCGCAGTGAATTAATATGCAAATGAAGCAGAAGGGAAATGAAAAACAAAGGCCGTTTTGGCAGCAGGCTTCTACATGTTTCCGTTGATTTGGCAAGGGTTCAAAACCACCGGGAACCCAACGCCACTAGATTCTATCAATAATGTATTCCAGTCAGAGCCGGGAAGAGAGAGTCTGTCATCTTTCCCTACGCTCCAGAGCAGTTTTTAGGCCTTTGTATTTCACATTTCATACAGCCGTATCGCTCTCTATCAATCAAATCAATCACATTTATTTGTAAAGCCCTTTTTACATCAGCAGTTGTCACAAAGTGCTTTTACAAAACACCCGGCCTTAAACCCACTTAAACCCCTCTCACTTTCTGTGTCCCCCCCCCCACCACCACCACTTCGTCTCCCCCCCAACACTGTCTCTCTTTTGCTTTCCCCTTCTGCCTGTCTTCCTTTCTTTCTCTCCTCTTCTCGAGACAGAGCTCTGAAGTGACAAAACAGACAGAATATTGTTACAGATGGGACATCCAAAGCTAGCTTGCTCCCTGATCTGTTTGGTGCCGTCTTGCCAACTCCTATTGTCATTGTCACAGATCTGGTTCCAGGCTACACTCTGTGCTGAACCAATCAAAGGCTATTTGTGGCGCGGTACATGGGACAGTATGGCAGGCAAAGCTTAAGCTAGTGTATTTTTCAGTCATGACAGCTGCACGGATGTGATCAACTGTCTGATATCTGGTTTGGTCCTGGCACAAACACTAAACGCTACAGTCGTTAGAGAGGAGAGAGAAGAGTTGAAAAAAAGTGATAAACAAGCTGTGAATTAAGTTCCAGAGAGAGAGAGAGAGAGATGAAGACAGAGAGAAGGGTTAGATGGGGGTCTGGGGTCAGAAAAGATGTGTCCTCCAGACATTGAACACTGGCCCTGTTGTCCTGTCCAGACCACACTTAGCAGAATCAAGTGGTTTAATCAACTTAGCTATGTGGCTCAACGTCTCCTGACTGGGGGGACAAAGGTCGCGGGGGCCTTTCAAAGATGTCTGTTGTCAAAACACTGAGAGATAGTTGAGAGGGTCTGATCAAGAAGGAAACTGCCGCCTTGGGAAAGACAGCGGAACCACTACCCCCACCTGAACAGGAGATGGACAGGGCAGGTGTGTGTGTGTGTGTGTGTGTGTGTGTGTGCGTGCGTGCATGTGTGTGTGTGCATGTGTAAGGCAGTCATCCCCTCCACTGTAGCCTGGTGTTGAGATAGCGGTAAGTGGACACCGCTGGTCCTCTGGGCCCTTTGTCTGACTGAGAGTGGCTCAATCAGCACACGCTGACAGACTGATGGGACCAGCCCAGGGGCAACACGCACGCACACACACACACACACACACACACACACACACACACACACACACACACACACTCACACACACACACACACACACACTCACACACGCACGCACACACACACACACTCACACACACACACACACACACACACACACTCACACACACACACACACTCACACTCACACACACACAGATGTAGAGGCATGACGTTGTATGGGCTCAGGTTGTACACTGGGCCCAGAAGAGTATAAATTTATCCCACAATGATGTCCAACATTTCCCAAACCCTTCACTCCTACACCTACCCACAATCCCCACCCCCACACCCCCCCCCCCCCCCCACCCCGGTCGTGAGATACAACACCTGGCCCCGATATTGTTACTATTAAAAACAGAAATGCCTGCCAAAACAAAGCCATCCTCTGTGTTAGCGTCGCTCTTAACCACCACGGAATCCCGTCTCCCCTCATCGATGCCCCCCCCCCCCCCCACGTGACGCTGTCAGGTCACAACCATTTGTAAAGGGGCTGGAGCCACTTGAGGAGAGGGGGCACAAATACAAGTAAAACAAACCTGAAGTGGTCCGTTGTGCTGTTCTGTCTGCCTGAGTGGGTTTTGGCAGCAGATGCTCAGGGCTTAAGAGGACTTGCTAAAATAAAACAACCTCTCAGACAAGACAAGATGAAAATGACAGTTTCCCCTTGGTGGGTCTAAAAAACAGAATGGGGTGGATCAGAGAAGGACTTTAATACTCGCTTGCTCACAGAGCAGGCTCAGTAGATTAAGTGGACCTAGAGGTTAAAGGTCAAGTCCTAATGAGGCTTTCTCTCTTTGTCTTCCACTCCTCATAAAAACTAGCTGCAGAAAAATGCAACTCTCTCAAAACCCACAGGTTTACCAGAAATCCTGATTGGACAGTTCCTGATGTCCTGATTAGCCCTTCCCATTGCTGGGAATCTTAATACCACAAAAACCAGGGAATTTGGGGAAATATTTTAGAGAGACACAAACTGACACAAAAATAGGGACAGAATACTCTTAACTGCAGCTTCATTTACAATTCCTGTCTGTCTGTGTGCGTGTGTGAGTGTGTGTGTGTGCATGTGCGTGTGCATGCTCATGTGTTTGTGTCCAGTACAAACCAGGATTCGGCAGTTACTTTGGTCAACTCTATGGTTACCTCAGGACAACCTGTCATACGAATGTAACCCACCTTTTATACATTTCTATGGCAACAAATGCTTTGGAACTAACACACTCTGAGGCAGGTTAACTCTCAATTAACTCCATTTACCCTGAATGACATGGCTGAGCTGTGAGTTGTGAAGTGAACCTAGCTTGTTTAAGAAAACCTTATTAAATCTTCCATTTTACTCTGAATGAAATGGCTGCGCTGTGAGTTGTGAAGTGAACTAATTTCAGAAAAGGCTGATTTGATCGGCTTGCATGGGAAGAAACCACTCAGGCAGCTGATAACTGGTAGACTAGATGGAGAGAGAAGATATTAAATATCCCTGTGCCCTAAAGAGGCAGACAGGCTGACAGCCATACAGACTGGGAGTAATGACAGACAGAAAATTATGAAAGACAGCCAGGTAATAATAAATGAGTCAGACAGGCAATAATGGCAGGCAGACAGACTGGTGGTAATGACAGACAGAACGGTGGTATTGATAGACAGACTGGTGGTAATGACAGACAGACTGGTGGTAATGACAGACAGACTGGTGGTAATGACAGACCAATGACAAATTGAAACTGTAGGTGAAAATGCAGACAGACAGGTAATAATGACACAGAGAATATACTGACAGGCAGACAGGGAGTATTGACAGACAGACAGGGAATAATGACAGACAGACAGGTAATAAAGACAGACAGGGAATAATGACAGACATACAGGGAGTAATGACCGACAGACAGGTAATAAATACAGACAGACTGGGAGTAATGGCAGACAGACAGACAGGTAATAAAGACAGACAGGGAATAATGACAGACGGACAGGGAGAAATGACAGACAGACAGACAGGTAATAAAGACAGACAGGGAATAATGACAGACAGACAGGCTAATGTGAATGGTTCAGGGGAATCCCCACATCTGGTGTCAGCTAAAATCTCACTCTCTAATCAAAAGAGTTTAGATTATTTAATTTTTTAACAGACCTTGATACAGGACCAGACATATGGTGTGTGTGTGTGTGGGGGGGGTTGTCTGTGTTTTTGTGTGTGTTTGTGGGGAGGGGGCATGTACATAGAAATGTGTGTGTCAGCGTATTGCCCAATATGGCAACCCCCAATGGGGCTTTGTCCCAAAGCAGCTTGTCGGCGTTCTGACGCATTTCAATGGAGCCACAAACACACACAGACACACACACACACACACACACACATTGTTCTGATACACATTGTTCTGATACACATCAGTTGAGGAGTTGACTGGTGCCCTGGTGGGCCTTTTTTCCTACTCTGGTTAGACAGGATCTCCCATAGGAGATCTATTGAGTGTGTGTGTACGTGTGTGTGATTGAGACAGAGAGATGCTGAGCGCCATCTTTTTCTAATGCAGATCCCATATGTTGAGTCTCAACCCCACGGTCCCTGGAGACCAATAGGACATGGAGAATAAAGATCTGAGTAGCCTAAAACAACCAGGTTGAAGAAGATGTTTGACATCCTGCTGGTCTGTCTGTGTGTCTGTCTCTTTGTGCGTCTCTGTGTGAGTGTCTGTGTGTGTGTCTGTGTGTGTGTCTGTGTGTGTGAGTGTGTCTGTGTGCGTGTGTGTGTGTGTGTGCGGGTGAGCAGGACAGAGGACAGATGATCAGCACTAATAGCTCCTCTCAGCTGTTTTTCGTTTCCCCTTTTGTTTTCTCTGGTTGTTTTTCTTGTCTCTCCTTGTGGGTTTGGCACGGACATGGGGGATGGCGGGAAGATCTGACCAAAGCAATCAGATTACCTATTTTATCCTACATTATCCTACATTATCCTCTAACACTTCTGCTTCATCTTCTTTCATTTCATTATACTCTTAGGCTGCTGTGCAAACACACTGTCTTCAGGAAACAGACCGTCTCTTGACCAGAAATAGGAGGCATGTGAGGGGTGGAAATGGAGCTTCACTTTCTAACCACCTAAAAGATGTTTGAACACATTAGAGACATGTGTTCCAAAGAAATCACAAAGAATTAGATCAATAAAATACTGATAATCTCCCATATCTCTTACGGGAAATGTGCAGTCACACAATTTGTGTCCTACTAACGTGCTGTAATATTAGAAGGACACACAATTATCATGTTTTAGCAAATGTACTGATATACAGGAGAAGCATATAGCAGTAATGGAAGGTATTTCACACTGTAAATTTATTAGAGGAGAGACACAGCAACCGTGTCTGCTGGACTAGTAAACTGACATATTGCTTGTTATTTTTATTTATCATCTCCTCTGAATAAATGGCAAATATATTGACTCCACCAGACTGAAAGCAGATTAAGATAGCTAACACTGGTCTAATTGAGAATGCAAACTGTGTGCATTCTCAGTCCAAACTCCATTCGGATTTTTAGCTAAATTGCAAGCCTGCCTTTTTGGTGCCGTTGCATCTCCTCATTTTAACTTTTAATTTAATCTTCAATTGATTAGCCAGTTAGGTTAAAGTATATCCTAATGAGTACCACACAGAGGCTCTGACGTGAATTCAGTCCACTGCTCTGTGATGCTGTTATGAGGCCATGAAAACCAGCAGCCAAATTCACAGAGAATTTTAAGATGTATTATTTTTTAAACGAAAACAGATAAGATGAAGCCCGTTTAAATGTTGAGGAAAATTGGCCGTCCCTAGTATTTAATAAGATTTGAAGCAGGGGGGGGGTGTAAGGGGGAGGTGGTTGGGAGGAGCAGAGGAAGAGTGGTGTGAGGGGGTGATGGGGGTGGGGGAGAGGGATAGTAGCTGGCTAACTTGCCGACTCGGGGTTAACCCCCCCGATCCCCCAAAGGTTAATGACCCTACGAAACAATACCTTGTGATCTTATTAGATTGAAGCCCTTTCCCCTCAGGCCCTTAGGCCAACACACACATGCACACTCACACACACACACTCACACACACACACACACACACACACACACACGCACACAGATTTAAAGAGGAGCTCTGCATACAATGGCCTTCCACAATGCCCTTTTAGTTCACTGTTTGTTCTCTTTAACTCTTTCTATTCTAATTGGTTTACGGTCTATACCGACACTAATTCGACTAATAATGTTTTCTCCAGACTTTTAATTACAAGGTAGCATTTATCGTTACAATGGACTCCCAGTGTTCCTACTTCTGATCTCAATCGATGTGCCAAGTCATTTCAGGAGGATACCTATTTACCTGGTCTGTCTGTTTATACAGAGAAAATGTTAGTAACACTGAACTCGTCTTGGATTATACTAGTGCCAGACCCACTGTTCTACTGTTTTGTCCCTCTTTACAAACATCTAAATAATTGTGTAGCTATGTGTGATGTGCTACGGCTATTTGAATACTCCTCTAGGGTGACTTCAGACTCTTTCAACTATCTTAGGGCTGCTGGTTTGGTCATCTGCATGAATAGTTAGGGTTTAGGGTTTGTCAAATACAGGTCCATTGTGGTTTTTACTGAGTAGCTGTGCTCTGGAGAGGAAGTAGGTCTCAATGTAATTTCTCAAAAACAAAGCAGCTCTCAGCCAGTCAAGATAAGATAAGATAGATCACATACAGTCCCCAGGTTGTGATTGGCCTATCTGATTAGGGCACACACAGGAAATGAGAATATTTCCCCAGTTAAAGAAATCCGGCGTCCCCGATGGAACCCTTTTTTCCGTGGTGTGTTCGTTAGGCGTGGTCGGTGGTAGTGGACTGTGGAGGGGTTGGGGTGACATTTGGGGCTAAGTGCTGGTGAGGGGGTGGATCCTACTTTATCATGCTGAGCAGCTATCCGCTGTCTTGATTGTGACTAATCATTAACATTAACTGCGGGGGGGGGGTCTTGGTCCTCCTTCATTCAACTAAATGCACAGCGATTTTCTCGACTCGGCATCTGCACCAATGCTGTCGATGTCTTGCCTACCTGGTTACCTCACTATTACATTTGTCTTTGTATTTTCCTTCATTTAACCAGGCAAGCTTTGAATTTATTTTATTTACAATTTTGCAATAGTGGCCTGTGTAAAATACACACGATGAAACAACGCATTCTAAGTGGAAATGTCTAATTCAATGTCAACACTTAAATAAATATATTTTACAAATAAATAAATTAAATAATATAAAGCATATATATGCGTAGAAGCACTGAAAAGAAATGTTTTAGAACAGCAGACAATTTTCCTCAAAGTGGATTTGGCTGTATAGATTGTTGGTGGGGTCTCTCAGGCCTGTCCGTCTTGGGCTCTTCTCTCGGCCCGGTGCAGCTCAGTGTTCTCCGCTCAGCAGACAACTTTAAGGTCTGCACTGTCTGAATTAACGACTGTTGTGGTTTCTTGAGATTCAGCGTTTCTACGAGTAGAGCCTGGATAATTGTCCTGCAGAATTCAAGCGTCTGTAATGGGCATCTGCGGCTAATTTTCCTGTGTGAGGTAGGTGTCAACACGCAGATGTTTCCTAACCACGGACGTCAGTGTCCGTCCTACAACACAGCTGTACTGGTAAATTGAGTTCCCTGGGGATTTCAGTGTTTAAGCGAGAAGGAGGGGAATGTGTGAGGAGGATAGCATTATACACAACTTCAGTCTGTCTTCCTCTCCCTAGCTCGGAGGAGAAAATAGATTTCAAAAGGAGGTGAAAAAAGAAACTGGAGCCACATAATTGGCACTAGAGTGGCACCAGAGCTGTTTTAGAATGAAGCCTCCCTGCCCTCCTTCCTCCTCCGACCAATTTCAATTTAATTTAAAAGTCTTTATTGGCTTGGAACTTATTTTTTTTTCACATGCCAAAGCAATTGTTGCATAATAAATACACAAATTATAAAAACTAAAGGGGAAAAACCTAATAGAAATCAGGCGTATATATAGTATGTAGTAATTAAACATGCAGTTTTAAATAGAGGCAATTCAAATGCTATTTTATTAGCTATGTACAGTACATATTTAAAGGTTTAATTGGAATGATAAATAAAGAGCCATAAATATTGGTTATTTTAAGACCGTGTTGTTTGTGGCTTTTTCTTGGCAATGGGTCACAAATCTGTCTTCTGTAATGGCACTTTGTTTTGGGAGTTTATCAGAGTTAGATTTTCTCTCATATTATTTGTATGTCTGTATGTCTATATGATCTGTGGGAAATACCTCTCACTATTCAATTTCCATTGTAAATTCAGTTTCAATTTAAAGCTGGGAACCATTTGTTTATATTGCCAAAGCAAGCGGAAAATAAGAAAAATGTAATAAAAAGGAAAGTGAACTCTCCATCTCACACTGAGTCTCAGTTCAGTGTAAATTCGGGGGGCTTCATTGGGATGTTTTGCCAAGGCAACTGGAAAATAAGAAAGATACAATAGACAATAGGCAACAAAAGTGGGGAAAGAAATAGTATCACAGTCTGACACGGCCTGCACCGTCCGTCCCCGGGTCTAAGCATATCAGATGTTCCTCGGGTTCCTGTCCTCCTTTGTCAAAGTGCCAGATTCAAAGGGAACCTGAAGAGCGTGATGACAGAGGAATAAAGTGAACGGCTGAGTAGAGACGAGATGTTTATGAGTGTTTTGAGAGAAGGACGTCGTCTGGCTGAGTTCCCACTTTACCTCACGAATGGCACCCTATTCTGTCCCTAGTCGCCCATAAGCTCTGGTCAAAACAAGTGCTCTGTATAGGGAATAGGGGGTGATTTGGGAGTTGGCCTTAGACTGCCCCCCCACCTATTAGTGTGTACGTGTTGGCCGGTTAGTGGCTTGTGGCTGTCAATGACATGACGTGATTTGGTGTGTGTGTGTGTGTGTGTGTGTGGACTGGATGGAAACTGGAGACAGGTTTTTTATCCCCGTCTGCCATGTCTGTCGCCGGGTGGTTTTTGCGGTCAGCTCTCAGCGTGGCCACAGTTTTGGGGGGGGGTGCTATGTTGGGGGATACGGGAGGTCTGGCTGAAACATTGTCTGGGGTGTTTGTTCTCAGGTTAAGCATAGAATGTCCGTTTTCAACTGAGTGTTTTATAATGTCTGTTTTTCACTGAGACTCAGCCCCACATCAGTGTTTTATAATGTATGTTTTCCACTGAGACTCAGCCCCACACCAGTGTTTTATAATGCCTGTTTTCCACTGAGACTCAGCCCCACACCAGTGTTTTATAATGTCTGTTTTCCACTGAGACTCAGCCCCACACCAGTGTTTTATAATGCCTGTTTTCCACTGAGACTCAGCCCCACACCAGTGTTTTATTATGTCTGTTTTCCACTGAGACTCAGCCCCACACCAGTGTTTTACTTAAAAATAACCACCAGTGTTACTGTGTTTCCATCAGAAGGGTGACAGTTGAGACTTGTGGCAGAATCAACAACCGCTGCATCATTCAAGACTTGCTTTGTGAGGAGGTGCTAACAAAGGTCTTTGTGTGAGTGAGAGAGAATAGCCTTGTGAGAGAGAGAGAGAGAGCGAGAGAAGTACAGAGAGAGTGAGAGAGAGAATGAACTGTTATCTGCTCGCAGGTCTTGGCAGGCCCTTGTGCAGCTGTCACCATGCTGGTGTGAAAATGACAGAGATTTGAAATGTAAATGGCCCCTCCAGCGGTGCATGTCACAAGCTGACTGTGTCTCGTCGCTGGGAAAAGCACTTTGTCCTGGATTTTTAAGGCCCACAATGACTTATGGGGGTCAAGAAGGACGGTGGGCAAAATGCTGGGCTGATATTCAAGATTATTACATTAGAAAAATGATGGTTTTTCCCAAAGACAGCTGTGTAGAGCATACATTTGAACACCCAACTATGCATTTGACTTTCTGAATCACAGTCCTAGCTGAATAACAACACCAAGCAATGATGTTATTCAGCTGGTAGATTTGTGGATACACTAAATCTAGATGACAAAGCCCCACTTACAAAACAGGGACTGTATATTAACCTAATGTATGCACAACCGTATTCATCTTGCTTCCATGTGGATTCTATGGTGCTGCTGATGACATCCAGTGTTCTTCAGGTACGCCTGCCTTCTTAACAGCCTTTACAGGGAAGCAGTCATGCCTGTATGGAAGTAAGTTATATCTGCACTGTGACTTTTATGAAATAGTACGAAATACAGTCGATACAAATGTGAATGGGGTATTGTGACTTGTTATGAAACTTGAATGTTTTGATCAAGTACCATGGTCAGGAGAAGGTTTTTTTATTTATTCTTTTGCTGCCAGAACGTCCACACAGATCTCAGCTTTTGAGAAAACCTCAAGTTCGTCTGTGAAGAAATGACGGTTGTGGCTTGATCCTACTGCTTCTATTGTATTGAGTGAGGATGTTAGCATGTTTGGCATAGATCACTTGCTGCTGCTCACTGCAGCTATGACAACTAGTTTAATGAGGAGGAGGCTTGTTAGCAAGCCACAAATCTACAGTAGCCTACATAACACCGAGGAGCATTGGAGCTGTAACTAAATCACAGAGCAGGCATGGTGAAACCATTTTCTTTGTGCCTTAAGATAATCAAGTTAGATAGTGTACTTTAACGCCAGATGAAAGGGTTAGCTAATTATCACAATGTTTGCTAGTATGTCACATAGCTATTTGCTTAACAAGCTGCTAGTTTGCTTGAAGACAAAGACTGAAAAACAAACATTATTTTGGTCACTGACACAATTTTTATAATTTTGGCTCTGTACGCCACCACAATGGATTGGAAATGAAACAACCGAGATGCAATTGAAGTGCAGACCTTCAGCTTTAATTCAAGGGGTTGAACAAAAATATTGTATGAAATGTTTAGGAATTGCAACCATTTTCATACACAGTCCCCTTATTCCAGGTCCTCAAATGTAATTGGACAAATTAACACAATCATAAATAAATTGTTCATTTTTAATACTTTGTCGAGAATCCTTTGCAGGCAATGACTGCTTGAAGTCTGGAACGCATGGACATCACCAAACGCTGGGTTTCCTCCTTTGTGATGCTTTGCCAGGACTTTACTGCAGCTGTCTTCAGTTGTTGTTTGTTTGTGGGTTTTTCTGCTGTAGGTTTTGTCTTCAGCAAGTGAAATGCGTGCTTGATTGGGTTGAGATCAGGTAAATGACTTGCCATTGCAGAATATTCCACTTCTATGCCTTGGGTTGCTCCTGGGTTGCTTTCGCAGTATATTTTGTGTCATTGTCCATCTGTAATGTGAAGTGCCGTCCAATCAACTTCGCTGAATTTGTCTGAATCTGGGCAGACAATATATCCCTATACACTTCAGTGTTAATCAAGGTGCTTCTGTCTTCTGTCATATCATCAGTAAACAGTAGTGAACCAGTGCCATTGGAAGCCATGCATGGACATGTCATCACACTGCCTCCACTGTGTTTTACAGATGATGTGGCCTGCTTTTGATCATGAATCGTTCCAGAACTTCTCCGTACTTTTTTCTTCCCATCATTCAAGTTCAGGTTGATCTTAGTTTCATCTGTCCAAAGAATGCGGTTCCAGAACTGGGCTGGCTTTTTTAGATGTTTTTTGGCAAAGTCTTATCTGGCCTTTCTTTCTTGAGGTTTATGAATGGTTTGCACCTTGTGTTGAACCCTCTGTATTTGCTCTTGTAAAGTCATCTCTTTAAGGTAGACTTGGATAATGATATGCCTACCTCCTGGAGAGTGTTCTTCACTTGGCTGGATGTTGTGAAGGGGTTTTTCTTTACCATGGAAAGGATCCTACGATCATCTACCACTGTTGTCTTCCGTGGATGTCCAGGCCTTTTTGTGTTGCAGAGTTTACTAGTGCATTCTTTTTTTCACAGAATGCACCAAACTGTTGATTTGGCCACTCCTAATGTTCCTGCTATCTCTGATGGATTTTCTGTTTTTTGCAGCCTGAGGAAGGCTTGTTTCACTTTCATTGAGAGCTCCTTTGACCGCATGTTGTGGGTTTACAGCAACAGCTTCCAAATGCAAATGCCACCACCTGGAATCAACTCTAGAAGTTTTACCTGCTTAGTTGATGAAGAAATAACAAAGGAATAGCCCACACCTATCCATGAAAAATCTTTTGAGTCATTTGTCCAAATGAGGGGGGCTACATATTGAAGAGCTTTAATTCCTTAACCCTTCCTCCAATTTGCATGTGAATACCCTCACATTAAAGTTGAATGATTGCACTTTAAGCCTGTGTTCGCTATTCAAATGTAACTGAAATATTTTTGATGAACAGGCAGAATAACAAAACTTCAGTGTCAGTGTCCAATTATTTCCGGACCTAATGGTAGTTACTCATTCTAGAAGGCTGTGAATGGAGCTGATACAGCAGCGGATGCTCTTGGATTTACATTGTAGAGAAACACCAAAAGATAAGGCTTGATAGAATCAAAATGGCTAATATTGGCCCAATGTCTTGGCAAACATTGTTGTTCAAATGTACTTAGAACCAGAATTTGATATTTTTAACTTTTATTCATACAGGTCATGGTAATGAGATTAGTCTTTTTTTTTATTTTATTTTTTTAAGAGAGACCTGTTCCGACCAGGACTGCACCAAAATGTTTGTGTAAATAGGGAATATGATGCATTTGGACTCAATTCCTGATGTGAAACTGCTGCCAGTCCATGAGATATGTAGGGAATAGGGTGCATTTGGAACACGGCCAAGGAGTCTGCATGAGACTGCAGCAGAGGCCCTCCGAAAGCACCTTCTTTGGTCATTTGGAAAGGTCAGTTATACTCTATATTCTGCAAAATGCCAGCTTCTCTCAATTTATTGTACAGCGAGACATCACCTGTGTTTATTTTTTCTCAGTGTTTACCTCTTGGCATATTAACAATTCAGTGTGGAACTTTTTTAAACATTCTCAGCAACAACAAAGAGACCTTGAAGACCAAGTTAGGGTTTTTGGTGAATTCAATCAGCCAAAATCCTGTGTATTAACTACATTATAGTTGCGGGGTATTGCTCCTGTAGATGCACGCGGTCTTCAATGGCACGGCAGTGAGTTCATAAGGCATTGTTCTTATTTGGACATTCAAAAACTTTGACGACACAGTTAAGTTAAGTTGTGATCCTAGATCTACTATCTACCGGTAACGTCTTGTTGAATTTAGTTGACCTTTTTTCAAATTGTCCCTTGGTCAAAGGTAAGTATATTTAAGTGATATTGAAGGATGACCGGAGCCCATAGCCTACCCTTCGATGACGCCAGGAGTAGATGGTAAAGCCCCGTGGATCCTGGGTCCCTCCCTCCATTTAACCCCTGAAGATTAGCATGCAGCATCGTTAAAGGGGAAACCGCCTCAGCGCCTCGAGTCAATGGAGATGGAGTTCCTCTCTGATGCGTAACTCCCTGTCCATGGTTGGGTGGGCAGGATGTTAAAGTCCTGCTCAGCGTTCTTCAGGTTGTGGTTGGCTCAGGCCTAATTAGCCGCCCATTTTCATCCACCTCAAGTTTACACTTTCTGAGGTCTCTTTGCACAGTGGTTCAGAGTGTTGAAGAAAAACCCAAACATATATACTAAGCCAGTGGCGTGGCAATTTTTTTCAGATCAGTAGGAATAGGAAACAAAACTGCATATTATATTTTTCCACATCAGCGGATATATAAAAAGTAAAGGGTTGTGATTTGTTAGTTTTTTGTAATTGGTGTTTATAGAGTATTTACCCACAACTCCACTCCGTCATGCTCAGCTGACTCAACAACAACAGCCTGACAGACATTTATTTACAGTATGAGCATGTTCTATTCCTTCTCGCATCATTCTTTCTTTTTTTCAAAGCACCAACAGTATGTCTCACTTTCCCCTCATGTGTTCTCCGAGAGTACAGTCTCTCTCACGAGTGTACAGCCTCTCTCACAGGAGAGTACAGCCTCTCTCACAGGAGAGTACAGCCTCTCTCACAGGAGAGTACAGCCTCTCTCACAGGAGTACAGCCTCTCACAGGAGTACAGCCTCTCACAGGAGTACAGCCTCTCACAGGAGTACAGCCTATCTCATAGGAGAGTACAGCCTATCTCATAGGAGAGTACAGCCTATCTCATAGGAGAGTACAGCCTCTCTCATAGGAGAGTACAGCCTCTCTCATAGGAGAGTACAGCCTCTCTCATAGGAGAGTACAGCCTCTCTCACAGGAGAGTACAGCCTCTCTCATAGGAGAGTACAGCCTCTCTCACAGGAGAGTACAACCTCTCTCACAAGAGACTACAGCCTCTCTCACAAGAGACTACAGCCTCTCTCACAGGAAAGTACAGCCTCTCTCACAGGAGAGTGGAGCCTGACTGTTGATTCTAGTCTTGCGTTTGACATTCCCATGTTTGTCTTGGCTTTCATCAGGGCTCCGTTCAAACAAGGGCCAGCAACTGATAAAACATATGCTATAGCACACACACACACACACACACACACACTCACACATACTGTCAAGATAGGGAAACAACCAGGAGTGAGACCCAAAGCAGACGCTCTTGCATAGCAGTGCCTGTCTGTCTGTCTGTCTGTCTGTCTGCTTGTCTGCCTAGTCTGTATGTGTGTGTGTCTGTGTGTCTGTCTGTGTGTGTGAGTGCATATGTCAGTGGGGGTGTGGGGGTGTATGTGTGCGTGTGTGTCTGTATGTGTGTGTCTGTGTGTGTGTCTGTGTGTGTGTCTGTGTGTCTGTCTGTGTGTCTGTCTGTGTGTGTGAGTGCATATGTCTGTGGGGGTGTGGGGGTGTGCGTGTGCGTGTGTGTCTGTATGTGTGTGTCTGTGTGTCTGTCTGTCTGTGTGTGTGAGTGCATATGTCAGTGGGGATGTGGGGGTGTATATGTACATGTCTGCGTGTGTCTGTGTGTGTGTGTGTGTGAGTGTGTGCCTGTCTCTGTGTGTCTCTGTGTGTCTGTGAGTGTGTGTGCGCGCGCATGTGATGTTTTGTGTGTTATGTGCAGCCTGTTACCCCAGACGGTTCTCTTTAGTTAACATCTTCATTGATTTCATAAAACATACACAAACGAAATACGTATGGACACAATTTCCTGGTGTCTAGGAGCACAAGGCCAGGTATTCATACAATACACCTGGGGCCCAGTGTCACGTTGTACCAGCCTGTCTGCGTCTGCTGCCAGCCAGGCTGAGTCCCAAACGACTCCCTGTTCCCCAAGCAGCTTGACCTGTATGGGAAAGATGCGCTGTAAAGGTTTTTGATTTAGCAAGATTGCTGAGGTAAAATGGTCAAGACACACACACACACACACACACACTAACAGTTTATGTATCTGGCCCAGCAGAGAAACAGCTGTGTTTGTGCATTTGCTCCCGTTATTCCACCATGTTCATTTCTCCCTCTCTGCTATCTCGGTCTCCACCATCCATCGTGGACGCTGTCAGACTGCCTAAAGAGCAAGCCAGACAGACAGGAAGATGGACAGGAAGATGGACAGGAAGACAGACAGGAAGAAGGAAAACAATGTGGCCTGCCAGTCAGCCAGCTAGCCAACCAGTTTACCAGGGAGGCAGAGGAGGTGGCAGAGGAGGCAGAGGCAGAGGAGGTGGCAGAGGAGGCAGAGGAGGTGGCAGAGGAGGCAGAGGAGGTGGCAGAGGAGGCAGAGGAGGAGGCAGAGGAGGAGGCAGAGGAGGCAGAGGCAGAGGAGGTGGGACAAGGGACTTTCACTGATGCCTTGTTGAGTCAGGAGTTTGACGGGGTGTACTGAGGAGGAGAGCTCTGAGAAGGAGAAGAGCTCTGAGAAGGAGGAGAGCTCTGAGAAGGAGGAGAGCTCTGAGAAGGAGAAGAGCTCTGAGAAGGAGGAGAGCTCTGAGAAGGAGGAGAGCTCTGAGAAAGAGGAGGTGTCTGAAAAGGAGGAGGTGTCTAAGAAAACATGTTATGAGTTGGAAAGGGGCTGACATGACAACCAAGATGAGAGTTATAATCATGTAAATGTAACAGGAAGGAAAGTGGAGAAGTTGGCTTTTGTAGCCTAGATGCAATCCAGGTGCAGCACTTTGAAGTGCAGTTTTCTACAAATTAATATTGCATTGTGTAATAGTGTGTGTGGGGTTTGTGTGTGTGTGTTTCTCATCCTCCTGTCAGCCTCTGCTCTCCTCGTCTCATCCTCTCTTCCTGTCGCTCTTCTCTCCAGAATACTCCCCCCCATAGTTGGCAAAACATCCTCAAGAGCCTGTTATCGATTTCCTACATCTCTCTATTTGGGCGTTTGTGTTTGTCAGTTGGTACATAACCACCTGCTATATGTAGATGGTGTGTGTGTGTGATTACTTTTAGACATGCTTATTTTTAGGCTGGATCAATTTCAACATGGTGATTTCTTGCTAAGAAATTGAGTGGGAACAGGTAAGTGACCCGCGTGTGTTTGTGAGTGTGAGACAGAGATGCCTTGTGCGTGTGCGCCTGTGTGTGTGTGTGTGTGTGTGTGCAGGTGTACACGCACAAGCTCTCTCAGTCTAAAAAAGATATTCAACCTTTGATATCCCCTGGCAGATTAATGTGTTTGTGAAAGTAGATCTCCTCAGGTAAAGTGAAGCTCATGGTTAGTTAGGAATTACGCTGAGGTTTGGGGAAATAAGCTTTTATTAAAAAATAAAAATAAGGAAGAATCCAACTGAGGCAAAAGGGCCCACCAGTCATTTCTACCTGAAATTGCAGTCCGCTTTGCTCCTAGTGAGCAGTTTTTCCCCCTTTTATATGCGTTTTACAAGTGTCTCACAGTGACGTTAAGCTGGTCTCAGCTGGTGGTGTGGTGATGATGATTCCTGTGGTGTTTGTTGCCTCCTCGCCATTTTGTGTTGGGACAATACTTCAACTTCTCTCACGAAGCCTGCTGGACATTCACAGTCACTGCCCTAATATTGTAGAAGAAAATGAAAGAAAAACATGAAATCCTCCTGTCTGTCAAATCCTGTCTGTTTCCAGAGGGATGAAGCATCATCCGATGTGTCGGGTTTAGTGTGAGCAGCAGAACTTCTCTGTAGTGCTACACAGCTCCTTGTGATCTCATCAGGACTGGGCTTTCATTGGGGCTTCATGTCCACTTGTTCCTGCACTGCTACCTGCCAATCACACACGCTGACACACACACATGATTACTTAGCTATGTACGTTGTGCCACCTAACCTTACCTTTAACCTCAGTGACCAACCATTAGTGCCTAAACTTAACCTGGCCCCAGTGTTTAACCCTAAACTTAACAGGTAATGTCTGACTGTAGTTGTGAACCGCCAGTTTTGCCCTAAAACTTACACTTAAGGCCGTTTTGTTTTTGGCTTTTGTAAGATGGGGACAGAAAAAATTCCTCCGTTCATCTGATTCAACTAAATTCTGGAGGCATTTTGTGTGTCTGTATCGGAGAGGGTTAGTGTGTTTGTGTTTTTGACTCAAATATATCCACCAGTCCACATCTGATGTAGCAGTGGACTGTGTGTTATTCCTGGTGATGTTTATGTTGGGAGCTGGTGCTTTCCAAAGGGTGTTCTGCGACCGAAACCTTCCAACCTTCAGAATCCCCACTGGCAACTAAGGAGAACCCCCCAGGAACGCCCACATTACATGACCGGGGCCTTGGCTTCGAGACCCTCCATGTTTACCAAACCGTCTGTCTTTGTTCATTTGTGGTTCCCATGGTGACCTCCCAGAGTCAACACCCTGCCTGAACAGAACTGCAGTTTCAGATGGTTCTGTTTGCCTCCCAAATGGCACTGATTTTGGCCGGAGCCTGTCCCATTGGGCTACGGTCAAATGTAGAGCACTAAATGGGGAATAGGGTGCCGTTGGGAACGCTACGCGTCTGTGATGTTGACAGAGTAGCGGAGAACACACAAAGGGGGGCGCCAGAACATTCCAGGTCTCGACTATAGCTACTGTGGCAAAGATCAAACACGTCAGAAGTTCATAGGTCACCATTGGCGTGGTGCCAACCACTCTTTTGAGCTTCAAGCTGAATGTTTAATTTTATTTTATCTCCTGGCAAGTTTACCTTGTTGCTAGTAATGGCTTAGCCAATATCAGCCCCGATTTTTTTTTTATACCTACAACTCCAGAAATGTTTGCAGTGGTCTTTTTATTTTAACCCTTCTGTTCCTCACACAAAACCTTCTTTTTCAACTTTTTTGTAAGGAAAGAAAAAGGTGCAGTGGTCTCTTTTTTCCCGAAACTGTGTACTTCATACACCCATCATACAGGAGGTGTGTTTGGCGCTGCGTTTGGCGCTGCCCTGAGGATTGACCTGTCTGGAGCAGAAAACAGGCTGTGATGTTTATCTGCTGAAAATACTTGAAGCATTTTGGTGTTGGCTTTCAAATGTTCAGGTTTTCAAACCAACTGCCAACAGCCTTGTTAAAATACTCCAAGCCAGAAGAGGGCAGTACTAATGTTTCTTATTTGGCATGTCTCAGCTGAATAAGCCAACTAGCTTCCTGCGCTTATTTTGCTGTTGTTGTAGAAAGCCCTTGTTGTAGCTATTAGAATAATGGGAAGAATGAAGAAATGCAAACATAAGGGAAGATCATATGTACCTGAGGTTTTTGTCATTCCGGTGTGTTGTTTTTCTTCTTAGTAGTGAGCTCAGTTTTGATAATAACATTACGGTAATAATTATGCTGATGATGATGCTCATTGGAATATTTGTCTTCAGTTTGTTTATTGATCTGTTTGCCCATTGTCTGCTGGTGGTTACGTCAACGCTGTTGGAACCACGGCACCAGTTCTTACCAGTGTGGATCCCAAAGTAAGACTGGGGCTCAAGCAGCAGTCCAGGATGGTGTTCCCTAATTGTAGCCTCTAGGCCCCTCCAGGGAGAGACAGTGACCCCCGGGGATGACGATTAGCCTCCAGCCTGCGGAGAACCACACGGTCATGGTAACACAACAGCTGCACTGTGAGGACGGTCAAGATGGATCTTTGTTGAATAGCTTATCAGGCTTGTGAAAATCAAAAGGATACTGTGCCTTCCAGCCCACAGACGTTTTCAGGATTTTTTTTAACAGTATTTTACGTAGAAGTAAACACACACACATTTTAATACCGTTAAAAGTAATAGAAATGTTTTTAAAATGTAGTGTTTATTGTGTAAACCTGCAAAACTGATAATAGTTGGTACATCTAAGACTTCTTTGGTGCCAGATGACTGCCTGGAACAAGCCCTTCACTGGGTCACTGAGGTGTGCTCCACGTATCAGGCACGGCCAGCTTTCTGGGTCTCCTGTGGGTTATACGTGTTCCGCTTGCCCAGTTTTTTCAAACGTCCTGGGGACATTTCATCTAGCCATTTACCCAATATCAGTGACCTTTTGGATAACACAAATGTTACATACTAATATGCAGACTTGCAGACTAGCTTTGAGTAACTGAAGTTGCATCTCAATCTCTACAGGACCCACTGACTACAACATACTTGCCCTGTGTTGTTCCTGGGTATGCTAATGTTTCATACACACTGCCACTTTGGCTGTGAGGGACAACAGAGTCGCTGTTAATTCCACAGAATTTCACTTTGAAATTGAAGTCGAAGCGACCGCAGGGACCCAGCACTTCATGTGTTTCTCATTGACCTCCACATTAGTCTGTGCATCACTTCAAATGTCTCAGTGTGTGTGTGTGTGTGTGTGTGTGTGTGTGTGTGGGCGGGGCGGGTTCTGCAGCAGCAGGTGTGTGTTGTTGGGTTTTGGGCTGCCATGGTGAGATTGGCTCTGCTGTTGTAATTACTGATTTAACTGAAGTGCCCAGAAAACAAACAAGAGTGGCGACAGCAGCCCAATGGAAGAGACATCCCTCTTCCTCTCAATCTCTTCCTCTCTCTTTCTTGTCCCTCTTTCTGTCTCGGTCTCTCGCTCACTCGCTTCCAGTTTCTCCCTGCCTCCCCCTCTCTTGGTCTCTCCCTCCCCCATCTGTGTCTCTTTCTCCCTCACTCCCTCTGTTTTTCTTTCATTCTTCACCTCCATCTCACCCCCCCCCCACCACCACCACGGGTGTGTCTGTCTTCAATCTCTTCAGGGAATTCTTTCCTAACCCATCAGTTCCATGCAGGCGATTGAATTTCAGCCCGTCTAAAACAACACCCACCGGCCGGCACTCACAAGGATTGGCGAACAGACGCACGGTCAAAGCCATGACAGGTGAGAAGTGCTCTGGCCGGCTCAAACTCCGTCTGTTATGCATGTTTCACGTCCTGGTGGCAGACTAGTCCTTAATTAGGCCAGGCCTCTCAGGATCACGCCACCCTGGACCTCTTAGTGGTGGCTGAGGCCCTGCCGCTGGCGTGGTCTTCTTTCTGGTTTTCCGAGGTGTTCACAGTGAACAGTGTTTTTACAGCATGTGGCAGACTGGTCTCATGAGGAAATGTGTCCTAAAGGGTTATAGTGGGGGAACGCTGCTTTTGATTGTCACCAGCAGACTGCCTCGCTGCACCCCATTAAAGAATGTACATTTTGAGCGTCTGTACGTACGTACGTACGTGCGCGCGTGCATGTACCTGAATATGTCAGTTTTTTTCTCCCTCCACTTGATGAAAAAGTGCATCAGGCGACCTCCTTGGAGAGGGAATAAACAGATCGCTAAGTAAAAATGCCCAAAAGCTCTGGCAGGCCTGCAGCTATGCCTCAGAGGCACAGTCGCTGGAACCTTTAAACTGTTGTGAATCACGGGGCTCTGGCTTCCCGTTCAATACACAGTGCTAGCCTACCTGGCCTCGTGTTCATGGACCACTGTTAGTCTCTCAGAAGAGTCTCTCTGATGATGGACTCACTGGTCAGATACCCATTACCTGTTGTGGCGATGGTTAAGGGTTGTTTGGGGTCCAGTCGCTCTCTTTTGCAGAACTCAAAATTCTGGCCTAGTTGGAGTCAATGTCCTGCAGAATGAAAGGCATTTTATTACGTTATTGAATAATATAATATTTAAAAAAAAACTACTGGAAAATGCCTCACCTGCTGTCTTCCAATGGGAACGCAGTGGCTTGACTGATAATATGATCCAAGTCAAACCCAAAGGTCTGGTTCCGATTCACAGACTGAACGACCAGCCAGGCTGACGCTTAGTTCCTACATTTCCCTTCCTTGGCACAGACACTGGCCTCTTCAGTGAAATGCCTCGTCCAAAAGCTTTATGCTGCAAAGTGCCTGAGAACCGACGATGGCGAAGGGCAGATTTTCAGGCTGTCGATCTACAACGGACGGCGCATCGGACTGAACTTTATATTATTTTTTTTGGAATAATCCTCGTCGCCTGGCCGAATCTTTTCCATTTAATTTTTACCCCAGAAGGACACAGAGCGTTTTAAACAAACACAACTGTCGCCGCCAGGGTTTGAAATATCCTGCCGTTTCCCGGGCAACAAACGCATGTTTTGCAACATAAATCACATTATTTTACTTATTCGCCATTCTCTCACCAACTTAGTTATGCATTCGCGACAGCATTCACACTATCAGAAGGCATTGTTCTGGCCCTTTGGGCAGGAGGATTAAAAATCTCTTAAGATGATGGTATTAGCATGCCACAACCCAGTAGCCACATCTAGCTTATAGCCTAATGCTATTGGAAATGGTTCCTTGGCCTAAAAAGAGCAACAGGAGCTCCCTTTGAGAGAAGCAGGGATCAGCCTTGAGGAAAAAAAGGAGAATGGAAAGAGGTGGGGGTCGGTGCGCCACACTGGAGGAGGAGAGAAGGAGGAGGGAGGGAGGGAGGGGATGAGGATGGAGAGACTACGGGTAAAGGAGGAATGAGCCTTAGCTAATGAGGCCATGCTAGCTCGAGTCTCCTCAGGAGGAGAGGAGGAACACAGCTGGGGAGAAGAGGCTTCACATGCTACAGTCTTGGAAGGAGATTAGACACACATACAGACACGCGCGCGCGCACACACACACACACACACACACACACAGACACACACACACACACACACACGCACATGCATACACAGGAACACTCACACATACATACACAGGAACACACACAAATGCACAGGAACACACACACAGGAACACACACACACACACACACACTGGAACACAGAAGCACACACAGGCAGACACACTGAGACTAGTACTACTACACTCATGAGGACATTTCTGGGATCATGAATGATTTCCATTAAACGTTCTACCTTTTCAAACCCCTAACCTTAACCTAAACCGCTTAACTCCCATTATAACCTAAACCTTAACCCCTTAACTCCCATTATAACCTAAACCTTAACCCCTTAACTCCCATTATAACCTAAACCTTAACCCCTTAACTCCCATTATAACCTAAACCTTAACCCCTTAACTCCCATTATAACATTAACCTCAACCCCTTAACTCCCATTATAACCTAAACCTTAACCCCTTAACTCCCATTATAACCTAAACCTTAACCCCTTAACTCCCATTATAACATTAACCTCAACCCCTGAGCATGAAAAATAAAAAATTATATAAGTGAGGACGGGCAATAGATCCTCACTAGACATGGTTTGTGCATGGTTCACTATACCGAGGACATCTGGACCTTAAGAGTATAGCAGTACACACACACACACACACACACACACACACAGTCAGACACATGCATACACACATGAGGGCGCTGGGCAATAAACCCAGCGCTGAAAGAGCTAAATTCCCTCCAGTTCTGTTGTTGTGTTTTAATCTCTAGTCACTTTGTCCTCGGAGACAATAGGCTTCATTCTGTTGATCCCTCTCCTCTCTCGACCCTTGACCCCGTCATGGGCAAAAGCCATCACTAAATGACCCCCTGAATCCTAACACGGCCATTAACTTATTGCTAGCCTATCGACTTACAGCTGGGGACGGCCTTACTAAGACTGTTTTTGCCTTTCATTTCTGAGGGTTTAGGGGCAGATTTGTGTTGATGTGATTGGTCTGGGACACTGGTCAGTGAACATGTTGTACGGTTGAGCATTGGACTTACATATAACAGAGAAGAAAGGTTATAACATGAATACACGAACCAAGACTCTTCCTGATATAATAGAAAATAAATGTTATAACATGAATACATGGACCAAGACTCCTCCTGATATAATGGAGAAGAAATGTTATAACATGAATACACGAACCAAGACTCTTCCTGATATAAGAGAAAATAAATGTTATAACATGAATACATGGACCAAGACTCGTAGTCCGCTGTGGGCTCGTAGTCCGCTGTGGGCTCGTACACCGCGTGGCACCACAGTGTGGACCCTTGGTTTTCCGTCCAACTCATAGATGTTGTTTCGGCGTAGGCCAGTGGGATTATGGCCATGAGCTGCTTCCAGCTGCAATCATATGTTCAGTGGCAGAACATGCCACTCTCAAAACCACCTAAATGATCCACCTGTATCACTAAAGGGCTTTCGTCAATCCTTCGTCCTCACTTCAGTGCATCTTGGATTTACCTGGTGAAGGCTTTTTTTGATTTGATTTTAATGTTCTTTACCGTCAATTTATATTGTTTATTACTTGTGTTCTTGCTGTTATATTGTTAAGCAGGGATCCTGCCAGCAAACACTCCCCTGCAATGTGTAAACCACATGTTTAATGTTCATATTAGAAATAAACTTGACTTTACTAAGGGCTGGCTCCATTTAAGGATGCCTCCTTAATAGAAAAACAACCCCAACATTGCAGCTTGGCCTCATGGTTTGCTGTGGAACTGAGGGATGGGCTCATTAAAGAAACATGTTTGGTATCTTAACGAGATGGACTGAATCCTAAATGGCATCCTGTTCCACATCTAGGGCCCAGTAGGGCCCCCAAACCAAAACAGTGCACTGTATAGGAACTAGTGTGCCATTTGGAACGCCACCTCGGGAGATGAAAGAAGATATTCACAACCCTGTGACATCATGATTCTTCAAAGTTGTGAAGCTAGACTTTACTAGTTGTAAATTTAATTATGAAAAAAACATCTCCAGTGCTCTTTGCAAATTGATACTCTTAAAAGGGAAGCTTTTACAGCTAAATGAGGGTAAAAGAACACTTTTTTGTTGTTACATGCAACAGAAGTAGCCATTAAGTTATAAAGTGCAGTCAGATCTGGTCCTAAAACTATCCGATTACGTCAGTCTGGTGAGTGTAGCTTCTAAAGTTAAAAGATAATGACACTTTTCAAACCTTTCAACTATGATTAGTTCTAGTATTCATAGGTAAAGATCAGCTTGGATAGGAAGCACATGTAACCACATATTTCTTGCATCAATTCCTTTGTTTTTCTAACTTCTGTTGTTGTTTCTACTTACTGTATATTAAGTGCCCTTATCTACCTGTTGTCACTGAAAACCGTCCGCCACCTCTCATTATCCCTCATTCATCAGGCCCAGCATTACAGTGATTCTTGTCAACAGTTTACTTGATTTGGGGAGCGTTGGCCCACTGGTATAGTCAGGATAAGCGTGTGTTTGTGTGCATGCGTGACACAGAGAGAGAGAGAGAAAGGGAGTGAGAGAGAGAGAGAGAGAGAGAGAGAGAGAGAGTGAGAGAGACGTGTGGCTCTCTGCGAGCGTCAGAGATGTAGGAGGCATTGCGACGTCTGAGCATTTTACGGTCTGACTGGCCGAGGGCCTAGTTTATGTAACACAGACAGTGGGGAAATCAGGCTGCGCGGCGCAGGTGGTTGATTGTAGGCCTGACATCTGCTGTATTGTACCATAAGCCATGAATAATCAAAACAATATGACAGCCCTTACTGTTTAAAGTAGCTATTAGAGAGACTAGCTACCAGCAACATTTACCGTGTATGTTTGTGCGCGTATATGTGTGTGTTTGTAATTGTAAAGAAATACAGCCTTTACAATTTGCGTAGTTCTCTGCTTGTACTAAAATCTGTCTCGTGATGAAATCTAATTACCACATTCCGCATAATTTATTTGGTCGTCTGCCATGCCTGTGAAGATCTGTGAAGCGGTTTAATTATCTGTCAATCTAGTCCTGTCATCGGCAGAAGTCAACCGTTCATTATTATGTTTGTGGATGCGCGCTTATGGATTAGCTATGCCCGTAGTTTCGTCTCACGAGCAACACAAAGTGACACTTGCAGATGGACAATAACAGATGCATTCTCTTGCAGGACAGGACACTTTCAGTTTTAGATTGTGAATTATGTGGTGGTCTCTGTTTAGCGGAATTAACGCCCACTGTCTCTTTCACAAACAATGGCAAACCCTACAGCCATGTCCATTTGCCGCTTATCCATTTCACCATTGTGTTTGTGCGTTTGCGTATGTGTTTGTTGGAAGTTGTGGACTTGTTTGTGAGGTTGTGTGTGTGTGTGTGTGTGTGTATTATCACACTTATACAGTAGGCAATTTTACCCACAGCATTTCACTGGACCAATTAAGTCCCTTGCTCAATATCTTTTTTTGTTGACCTTTGGGGCTCAGTTTTTGAACTCGCAACCTGACAGTTACCAACCCAGCAATCTTGCGCGCATGTGTGCATATTCTGCATAAAATGCACAATTACTGACAGATACTGGCAGACTCTCTGTTCTTAAAGATCTAGGCTAAAGTTTATTTGGGTGCATGTACACGTGTGCATGTGTGCGTGTGTGTACGTATGTATGTGTGTGTGTGTGTGTACGCATGTGCGTGCGTGTGTGCTTATAAACCTCAATTGTTGCCCTAGTTTGTAAGCTTATATCCCAAACGCCACCCCAGGGCCCCTGATGTCAAGAGTGGGCGGGATAGTGTTCTTAACAGTAAAGAGGGCATGCATTGAGTTCTTTACCCAATTAATTAATAAAAAATCCTTGTGAAATTAATTAATAAGTCCATATGAAATATTTTAGCTATTGTACGCTAAAAATACTCCTGTGGAAGAGAAGGTGACACGTCTTGCCTGATTATTTGACAGATAGTGGCGGAAACAACCGCTCAGGCTGACAACTTGCATAGATATCCAGTCATTAATACTGCCCCCCCACTGGGTTCTCTATCTGATTGTTTTTATTTTTCGTCAAGTTCTCAGTTAGTACCCAGTACACAGGGGTTTACATTTCTGACTGGCAGGCCTGTCATTCTAATGAGTCAGAGACACTGCCTGACTTTACTGTGGTTTTAGCTTCCTGTTGCCTAGCTACACAAAATCGGTTCTATGGTGTGGGTTTGCGTTGCCAGTTGCCAGTTCCAGACATAAGTTTCATTCTATGTTGTTGACTCATCTTGTTCTTTTATCCAGATCTGGATTCAGCTGTGACAGTGATTTGATTTCTGAGTTGTTGCATTCTAACTTGGTGCTTAATCAGTGTATGGATGGCCGCCCAAATGGCAGAATGCATATTTGTATATTTATAAATGTTTGTAATCATTTATATTCCAGCATTTATAAATTCAATGGCAACTGTATTAGTGTTGTTTTTGTATTTAATATTATTAAAATCTTTCAAAATTATATAAATCTTCACAGTAAGAAAAGTGAAAGAAAATATTCATCCCGAAAAGTGGTTGACATGTAAAATTGTATTATAATATTTAAATATTTACCATGGGTAAACATGTTGTCTCTGTTTATGTGTTGGCATTGTTGTGTGGGCAGTATATAAGTACTAAAACTCTCCCGAGGACCTCCAGCCATCTACCAATTTTGTTGTTGCCTTGGACTTGTTTGCCTGAAACAAGCAGCCAAGGGCTTGATAATTACCTAACTAGTTGATTGCTGGCTTAGGCATCCATCTAACACGTGGACTGGCTGGGGGCCCCCTGCAGAGGTTTGAGAACCACTACATCAATTAGTCTTTACTCAATTCCTCAGATTCTCCCTCTCTGTCTTCACGGCATTTTTAGAAGCCTACCAGTCAGTGTACATGCTTTAGAATACTGTTGAATTAATTAGTGCCACTGGGTGGAACGGGCTTTTTTCTGCTGACATGACTTTGGCTGTAGTCCAGGGACCACCCACAAGGAAAAAAAGGCATTCCATGACCCAGAAAAACGGAACTGCAACATCAAGCATCGTTTTATAGATATGTTTATTGATGTGAACTCTGTGTGATTTAAAACTTGTAGAATTAGCACATTCATTGAACATCATGTATCTAACATAACATTTCTAAATTGTGCCAAATTTTGGATAGGTTCCACGAGCAACATATGAGGTTGCCAAATTCCAGCTTGGTTTCAGTAGTTACACACGTTCCTTTTTCCATGCTTGCAAAACCAATTCATTTACTGGACTGGATGAATGCAGAAACGATACAAGATAAGAAGCTTTTAAAATGCGCAAAATTGATTTGCTCAGATGTCAGAACAGGACTTTATGTAGCTGTCAGGATGTTGAACGTTTTGAGAGCCATGTACTGGCTACCAAAACACTGGGCTGTCTTTGGTTAGGCTATCCTGCAAAAAATATTTTTTATTTTGTAGGCTGTGCCAAATGTCTTATATTAAAGGAACATTTCACAATTTTTTTACATGTGGCATTATTTTCCATATATCTGTGCTTGGAGTGATTCCTGTATTTTTTCATGCTGCATTGGCAGTAGCAGTGGGACGTGAGGAAGGGGAGATTGAACTTGGATTCAAACCGTGGCTACATACTTGCATTTCTGTGTGGAGTAGTTAGTGTTACCCCTGGACCACAGCTCCACATCTGAAAGAAAATTTTGACAAAAGCTGTGTCCCCTTTGACAAAACCGAGCCGGAAGCCCTTCACTTATCCCATGCAGGGATCATTAGTTTTTCCCCACCTCAGCAAGGCAACCCCACAGTGGAAATAGTGTATTGATGTGCATTAACTAGGAGGCAGCCCAGACCTTTGTTGGAATCAAGTACTAATGGCCCACGGTGGTCTGGCATTCTAAGCAGCAGGGGATAGATTGCAGCCCACTGCTATATAAACATGTCTTTCCACTCTACACGCAGAAAAAAAAAATTATATCTTTTTTTGGTTTTATTACAGTCTAATGCAGTGGTGGTAAACCGGTTCCACGGAGGGCCGAGTGAATGCTGGTTTTAGTTTTTTCCTTTCAATTTGTGCCCAACTGAGACCAAATAGAACAAGGTGAAGGAAGATCTTAACCAATTAGTGACGTGATTTCCCAATCAAGTACAAGGTGAGAGTGAAAACCTGCAGACACTCAGCCCTCCATGGAAGCAGTTTGACCCCTCTGGTCGAATGCATTATATAACCATATTAAGCCTGTTAAATTTATGAAGTTGTGAATGAATTGAAATTGAAATAATTTGTGTATGTAGCTCAGCTGTTCTCCTTCATGGCTTGGGCCTGGGTCCTCTTTAATGTCTCACAGCTGGTATCCCCAGGGGCTTGGTACTAGGACCTCTTACATGTCTCACAACTGGTATCCCCCAGGGCTTGGTCTTTGGTCCTCTTTAATGTTGCACTGCTGGTATCCATCATGGCTTGTTCCTAGGTCCTCTTTAATTTGTCACTGCTGGTATCCCCCAGGGTGCAGTCCTAGGTCCTCTTATCTCCCTGGTGGTATCCCCCAGAACTTTGTCCTTGGTCCTTTTTAACATCTCAATGCTGGTATCCCCCAGGATTTGGGCCTAGGTCCTCTTTAATGACTCACTTGGAGTTGCGCCAAGGTCTTAGTCCTAGGTCCTCTTTAATGTCTTACTACTTGTGTCCCCAGGGCTTGGTACTAGGTCCTCTTCAATTTATCACTGCTGGTGTCCCCCAGGGCATGGTACCAGGTCATCTTCAGACAGACATGGTAAAAAGACCCTGTCAAGTAGAGTCAGACTACATTTAGACGGGCAGGCTGAAGAGTCCCTATTCAAGTAAAAGCAGACCACATCCAGACGGACAGGATGGAAACTCAAGAGCAAAGCCAGTAGTCCTGGATTAACCCCCTAAGCCCCTACTGGTCATAAGTGAAACGGATCACTCCCACTTGCCTCGTCCTGTGGTCAGCTCTCCCACCCATCTGTGTGTGCATGTGTGTGCGTGTCTGCCAGATCAGGTCACATTAGGCTAGCACATGTGCATGCCCTCAACTGTTCATGAGCTAGGTCTAGGTGAGGCCTAGTCTTGACTGACATCAAATATCCTGTCACTTATTTCCATTGGATTCTGGGTTAAGAAATCAAACGCTCACTCTTCTATTACTTTACTATTACACTCTGGCAACAAAAATATGACCTTTGACTTGGCTTGTTCCTTAAAACCATAGCGTTCTCTAATCGCCTTAAAAGGCATTCCTTGTAGGAAATTTGCTATATAAATATCTTTCAGTGTGATTTGATTTGATATAAAAACATGCTGTCTGCCCAATACCTAGGCCTCTTTAGAGCCATATAACAAGGTCAATATTCCTTATTGACCTGACTTTAGCTCTTTCTTGTGTGTTTGTGCGTGTGGGTGTGTGTGCGGATGTGTGTGCATGAGAGAGTCTGTGTCTAGTCAAGCTCCTAACGTTACTCAGAGACTGGGGAGCACATTCATTCGTCAATTTGACATAATGAAGTTTGAATCGAGCAACAGCCTCTGTGTCAGTCTGGGTATTGGTCTACTTGGGTTACAGATATGTAATCTCCTATGGGGTCCCCTGGGGCATTTTTAACTTTTAAAGAAATAAGGTGATTGTCTCCTCAATGTATATATATATATATATATAATATGTATGTCGTTGCTGCCCAGACAGGAGGTCTTATTTAAGTCCACACAGTCTAGACAGCCAGCAGCACTGACTTTGGGAAAGAGAACATGAAACAAAGATACAATTAAATGAACAATTATTATAATAATGTTAATAATATATATAAACATATTCATCTAAAACACAATGATATAGTGTACTTCATTCAGGTTTCCATAGCTAGTTAAATATATTATATTTGCACACACATATACACACAGACACTCTCTATCTGTCTGATGAAACAGCCGGCTATGTTGATGATCACAACTCAGAGAACAGCTAAAGCAGGAGTGACAGAGGACTGAGGGAGCTGAGAGTAGGAATGAAATGGAATCTGTTAGTCCATAGTGTCCATGCCTACGTCATGAGTCCACAGTGTCCATGCCTACGTCATGAGTCCACAGTGTCCATGCCTACGTCATGAGTCCACAGTGTCCATGCCTACGTCATGAGTCCACAGTGTCCATGCCTACGTCATGAGTCCACAGTGTCCATGCCTACGTCATGAGTCCACAGTGTCCATGCCTACGTCATGAGTCCATAGTGTCCATGCCTACGTCATGAGTCCATAGTGTGCAAGGCTATGTCGTTAATCCACAGTGTCCTGGTCTTTGTCCATGGTCCACTGTGTCCTGGTCTTTGTCAAAGGTCCACTGTGTCCTGGTCTTTGTCCATGGTCCACATTGCCTGGGTCTTTGTCCATGTTCCACATTGTCTGGGTCTTTGTCCATGGTCCACAGTGTCCTGGTCTTTGTCCAAGATCCACAGTTTCCTGGTCTTTGTCCATGGTCCACAGTGTCCTGGTCTTTGTCCATGGTCCACAGTGTCCTGGTCTTTGTCCATGGTCCACAGTGTCCTGGTCTTTGTCCATGGTCCACAGTGTCTGGGTCTTTGTCCATGGTCCACTTTGTCCTGGTCTTTGTCCATGGTCCACTGTGTCTTTGGACTGTTAAAGAAGGGAACAGCCAGTGCTGGAACATCTATACGGGGATGCCATGCCGTAATACACAAACCCACATGCACCCGCATACGTGCACACGCACGTCTTTAAAGGGAGGTAAATGTTAATAATGTCCTTTTGAAGAGCAGCGTCTGTCTAATACTTTCACACGGTCCCTCTCTGACTCATCTAGACTGGAAAATTGTGAGTTAAGCAAATAGCATTAGCTAACTTACTTTTCTAGACTCTTCCATCCAACAAACTAAGGGTTATGTGTAGATAAATATTGTCTACTAGTTCTGTTACAGAGTTTTGCGTATCTACCACACAGCTTCCTCCATATGCGCGCTCATCCTTTTCTCACGAATGGCCACTGAGCCAGTGTTACATGAAACCTACACCCACTCCATTGTGCATTATGTTGTGTCCGTTATTTTTAAAAACATCTGTTTTGGTTAACCCTATACTATTCGATTAATAACACAAACTGTTCGGATGGTGAAATCTTGTCCAATGCACATCCCCAGTTGACAGTTGTGAGACTGGTTCATTGTGCTTCCTTGCATTTAATCCGATCCTGATCCAAAAAGATGACTTGCCTCAGCGCCATCCTAATTCGCTGGTTCGTTCATCCTCCATGACTCTGTCAGCCCTGTCCTCATTTGTCAATCCACCATAACCCTAATCCCTGTCCTCATTCGTCAATCCACCGTAACCCTAATCCCTGTCCTCATTCGTCAATCCACCGTAACCCTAATCCCTGTCCTCATTCGTCAATCCACCGTAACCCTAATCCCTGTCCTCATGTGTGCCATCATCCATCTGATCACATCAACGATGGAAGTGAACAATAAAGCACATCCTGTTGTTCTGGACTTTGGTGCTCTAATGAAGATGCGTATTTGTCTGACTGCCCACTACAGCGCTGATGTGAATCCCAAAAGGCATCCTATCCCCTATGCAGTGCACTAGTCCTTTGACAGGAGCCCTATGGGTGTGCTTGACCTGATACACTTTATAGTGATGCAGTATCATCTGCCTTTTAACTGGGTTCTAATGGGCCACTCTGACAATTTAGAAACTGGGGATTTTTAGTTAACTGGTAGATGGACTGTGTGTGTGTGTGTGGGTGGGTTGATGTGTGTGAAGGAGAGAGAAAGTAAGAGAACGAGAGAGATTTGCGTTGAGGTATTAGGATATCAAAGGCTTCCAGATTAGCCAATTAGCTAAGTTAAAAAAAATTGTTTAACTGCAGTTCAGCTCCTCTTCTGCCGATTGATGAGAGAGAGAAAGAGAGAGAAAGAGAGAGCGAAAGAGAGAGATAAGAGGCATATATCAATTGTGTCCTATCGTATTCTTTAAAAAATCAATAAACGTGTTGCAATTAATTCATTTAAATGATCATTCAGTAGATTGCTAGATCCCATGTTGTGTATTTAACCATCACAAAGTGAATGTGCTTTGAAGTCCGGTCCTAATCCAAACTCAGTCACATTCTGTCAGTCTGCTCTGGGAGAAAACTCAACCAACCTCCTCTGATGGAATTTAATGACATTGTTTGGCAATTGTGTTCATATTGATTCGGACTGAATCCCAAATGTATGTGATTTAATGTATTTGTGTTTTGTCATCATGCCAGGACAAGATCATGCATCTTTGCAATTGCAGTATGTTTTCCTTTAGTTTTATTTCCAGAGCCTGACTGCTAACCACCAGCTCTTCTCACCTACAGTTACTAGACCTCTCACCTTCACAGCCTGTCAGATCCCACAACAGATCCCCAACAACCACTGTTCCTAACACTGTCTACATTCATCCTCTATTTTTATCTCTCTGTTTCCCCCCCCTCTCTCTATCTCTTTCTCTCTCTCTCTCTCTATATATATATATATATATATATCCACACATCTTTCTATCGCAATCTCTCTATATATCTCTATCTCTCTATCTCTCTACAGTAACCTTGCATTTCAAGGACACATCATTTCAAATGCATTAGGTGGCACAGCTCTGTGATGTATCCTTTTCCCGGCATTAACCTCAGTGACGCTGGGCCGTCACTTACTGCTCTGAGCATATGAGTACAGACAGGCCCACACGACTTGCTCTCACTCTCTTTTTCGTTCACTCTTCCTGTCTCTCTCAGTCACTCACTCACCCTCTCTCTCTGTCTGTCGCTGTCATTCTCTCACATTGAAAGGATTTCATAGGTTATTGAATGGGGTCTTAAACAGGAATTTCTGTAATTCTGAGTGACTTGTTTTAAAGGCTGTTTGACTGAAAGTTCAGGGAATGACGGAACCACGTTAGAATTTTAGAAAATACATTTACAGAAATAGGTACGCTTGAAATAGAAGAGCCTCATCATGTCCTGGTTTTTAGCTTGAATAGTTCATTGAATAGTTAGTGACTTATTTCGTAATCATTGGTCTTAGTCAATGAATGTGGGATTGTTGAGATAGACTAAACACCTGAAAAAAGGTAGATTCTTCTCTCTAGCTTGAACAGTTCAAGAGATTCCATTTTAACATTTGTGAAGGCTAATTATGCAAATGTGGCTAGTTAATCTAGTTGTAATCAATAAACATTTTAGAATTTCAATTTGGGATAGCAAAAAACTGTGAAACCAACTGGATTTTATCTCTTCATACCTCCACCCAAACACTGTCCTACTGTACCACACCTTCAATAATGTGATATCCAAACACTGTCCTACTATACCACACCTTCAATAATGTGATATCCAAACACTGTCCTACTGTACCACACCTTCAATAATGTGATATCCAAACACTGTCCTACTATACCACACCTTCAATAATGTGATACCCAAACACTGTCCTACTGTACCACACCTTCAATAATGTGATATCCAAACACTGTCCTTCTGTACCACCCCTTCAATACTGTGATATCCAAACACTGTCCTACTGTACCACACCTTCAATACTGTGATATCCAAACACTGTCCTTCTGTACCACCTCTTCAATACTGTGATATCCAAACACTGTCCTTCTGTACCACACCTTCAATACTGTGATATCCAAACACTGTCCTACTGTACCACACCTTCAATACTCTCCTACAAAAGAGTAGGATTTTATCCCTCTGGCTGGTTTGTCTGTTTGCCGTCCTGTGTATTTCTGTGTATATACATCTATTTGTTTATCGTCCTGTTTGTGTCTTTTTTATTAGTTTTTTACTTTATCTTGCTGTATCTTTCTATATCTTAGTGTCTGTCTGCCTGAATTTCTGTCTCCACACACACACGCACACACACACCAAGGCTGGCTTCAGTAGCCAGTGCTGAGGTGAAGTTAAGAGCCACAAAGTGAACGACCAGATGGCTAAACACATACATGATTAAACAGAAACTGAAATGCTATTAGTGACTGGGAGATGGATGGAAAACTAAACCTACCTTGGCATTAACAACAGGTATGCCCATCGACATCCCATAGCCTGAAATATGGATGATGCTGGTGGACTGCAGTTAGGACTGAAAGCTCATGGAAAGTTACCATCTGTTGAATCTGTGAGTTATACCTGGGAGTTCTGCTTTTTAGATGGTTTGTGTGCTATTGGAGGTCACTCCACAACATGGGCAGTGTACCAAATTCTACCCTTTTCCCATTTTAGTGCGCTGCTTTTGACCAGTTTTCTTGTGGTGTACTGTTAATGGACTAGGGTGCCATTTGAGTGTAAAATAACACTAAATGAAGATGGCCCCTGTCCTGTTCCCGAAGTGTTCGTTAAGATCAGTGTCAAAAATTAAGTATCTACCTTTGCCAGAGACAACATAGCGGAATTCTCTAGCAGTAATCTGCTGCTTCTGCCCTTTCCCATCAGTCTATCTGTCTGTCTATCTATCTGTCTATCTATCTATCTATCTATCTATCTATCTATCTATCTATCTATCTATCTATCTATCTATCTGTCTGTCTGTCTGTCTGTAGCTGATGTCTTTGATGGGTTCAGACTTGCTTCTGAAATGTCACATCCATGTTTATTTTGTCCGTCGGCGAGAAGGGCAGTGAGGAGGGGAAGTGTGGGGGCTGTGACGAAGCGTAGGAATGACCTGTGCTTGTTACGTCATTCTACTCCGTTTCTCACATTGTTTATCTCTCTCAGTCTGCTTTTCTGATACATTAACATACTTTTAGCTTCCGTTTCATCATTTCCCATTTGTACTGCAGTAATTTAATCTCTAACCATGTCTTCTGGATCCGTTCTGAATTCCCTTTTATCCCCAGTTATTGCCACAGCCTTCTCAGGTTCTGTGTGTCTCTCTCCGTCTCTCTAACTCTTCCTCTCTCTAACTCTTCCTCTCTCTCTCCCCATGTTTCCTGGCCCTCACTGACCTGCCAGATGTCTCAATTAACGTAATGTGAGGGGGAGAAGGCACTTTATTTACTGAAACTATACCCCACACACTACAACCACTAAGCCACACATACACAGAGACACACACTCTAACTACCCTGGGAAAGCTTAAAACTTGGCATCTCAAGGAAATTACCAATCAGGGCTAGTTTAGAGTTTGGGTGTTAATGTTTAGATAGTCACGTTGATTTCAATCCCACCAGTCTGAATGTATATCAAACATTTCCCCTGCCTACTCAACCAAGAACGAGAAAACACCAAACCATTCCCCCTAATTGGGTCTTACTGATGGAGGTACGACTTGTTTGCCTGATCCCTTGATCTATTGATTCCAGAAACTCTGGAGACCTCTAATCCGATTGTGTTGCTCTGTTTCTGTCTGCCCCGTCCAGAACCTATTTTTGATTTCTGAATACAGTGGCTCTCAGAACTGCATCCAGTGACAGACAGGTCCTCAGAGACCGACAAGTGTCAACCTGACAGGAATGTCACAGCTCCACAGGGGTGTTGCCGTTGCATTCTGGGAATCGGCGGAGGTGTGATACACAGCGGGAACGTCTCGCCCGCCCCTCTCAAATCCCCATTGGACGATGTTGTCGGAGGGGAGTGACCTCCGGCTCCGTCGTCCAATGGGTTCTGTGATGCGGGGACGAGGAGAGGGGCGGGCCGGGGTAAATTGAGATCTTCCCACCTCGGTGAATGTGACATTCACTGAACTCCCCGGGAGACTCTAAGAAGGTGGGAGTTGGTGTTCGGGGAGTGCTACATTCCCATCCTCACCCCCCCCCGCCCCCTAAGTGTAGCTCTTGGCACAGGAACTCTAAACATGACATGGCCCCCTTACCACAGCCGTCTGAGAAACGGGTTAGTGTCAGCCCAGGAAGAACACGGCCCGGCGTAGCGTTACAGCCCAGTACACACCACCCATGTAGTAAATCAGCTGCTCAGTTCAGCAGAGCTTCCAACACACTGGTGGGAAAACAGGCCTCCAGTCACAGTCCCTTCAGCCTGGTCTTTTCTTGAAATGTTCCACTGGCAACAGGTAACGGGGCTGGCTGTCGCCGTTCAGGGCCGTCTTAACCGCCCGTCCCCTGTCCTGGTCCTGGGCTCGCTCCTTTTCATCCGAATTACTTGGCTGTGGGAGGACAGCGAGTTAAGTGTTCCTTTGAGTGTTTTCACCCCCCCCCCCCCAACCCGACCATCAACAATACGCCGGGGCCCAGTGTGTTGGGTGTCTGGGCTGTCATGCGACGGTTGTGTCCTGTCACCCCCCCTCTCCCCCCCCAGCAGCGGGGAGCCCTGTATTCCCGGGATCCACATGGTCGAGTCCCAAATAGCGTCCCTTTACCTTTATAGTGGACTGCCTTTGTATAGTGCCCTACCATTGACCCACAAGGCTCTGGCAAAAAGAAGTGCTCTGTTTATGGGAGTAGGGTGCCATTTGTGAAGCGCAACTACTCTTAAGAGACCTCCACTTCGCTGAAATCCATGTGTTCTGCTTTCACTTTATTGCTTTTTATTTTTTAAAGAAACAGCCCACACGTTGCCCTGTCATGGTCCTGAGTTGACAGTGGGTCTTCCTGCGGGGTGAGATGAGTTGTTCTCCCCTATCCTCGGACAGTAACAAGGCTGATAAAAGGCTTGTTGTACAGTGAGATACAGGACTCATCAGCTCTAAACCAATTTGCCCGTGCAATTAAAGCTCTGCAGGGCTGAGAATCAACAAGGTAATAGCATTTTGATGACTCAGTGTGTTTGTGTGTGTGTGTGTGTGCGCACGCGTTTACCTAAATATCTGCATGTATGTTTCCTTGTGCGAGTTAACGTGTAAGATCAGTATTTGATTGATAACCACTGACTGCTTACCTGAGGTGTTCCGCAAAGTCGTATTATCCTCTGTTATGTATTTCAGTCTCTTTATCCGGGTTCCACAATGAGCTGTCGTTGCAAAGTAACAGAACACAACACAAGTGCTTTCATCAACCATTCTAAGCTGCCATACAAGATAAGGCTTTCTATATTAGTGCCATGGCAAGCCTGACAAAGGACCGATGAAAGAGTTGTCACACACACAAACACACACACACAGACGCAAAATGGCACGTTGTAACCACTCAGCTGAAATCACCAAATGACTCTCACTGCAGAACACTGCCCGGTACTGACAGCCAAACAAGACTGGGGCAGTCCATGACATAAGCACGCGCACACACGTCTCTCCCTGCCATGCATTATTCTCGTCGCCGGCCCTCGAGTTTGGGGCGTTGCCGATATGATAACAACCTGACGTCTGTCGGGGAAATTCTCAGCTTTGCTTTACGTCTTCATCTGCCACGTGTAGAATGGGTCCTGCCTGAAACTCCAGGCGTTGATGCGCTTTCGTGACAACCGTGTCTTTGACCGAGGAACGTTTGTTTGAGAGGGAAAAAAGTATAACGTTTACACAACCTCCAGATATAAATGTGTACACGCATCTTCATTACAGGCTTTTATTTCCGGCATAAGAACTCAAATTTGTCCTTATTAAGGTACTATTGGCAGAACAATTATCTGCACCCACATGTTCTACGTCCTCGGGCCCTCATAGCGTGGCAGCTGGAACCCCAATGTATTAGTTAATGTTGGTTATTATTATTCTTCAGCTTCCTCAGTGGAAAATTGAAGTGCAAATTCCTGTGAGATGGCGAGGCGTAGAAAGAGGAATCTTGGCAGAATTGCAAACGGCAACAGTCTAAACCTTCCAGTACAACCCCTCAGAACCTCACACCCCTCAAATTGGGTGACATAGAATTGGAACATTTTGTTTCGCCTCCCGACATTTTTTGTTTTCTTAAATACCCACTCTCGGACGGAATAAAAAGGTTTCCACCTCATTGTTTATCCATTGTGAATTCATGCAACGGTCCTCAGCAGGCTGTGGTATTTCATGTAATCTGTACGTCGGTTAGTGTGTAATGATTATAACGCAAAGTGCAGTCACTGATATGAATTATAGACAAACCATTGTTTAATTGTTATTATGGACTAGTAAATCCACTCAGTCTGTCCTCCAATGGAAGATTCCTTCTTTGCTGCGTTCCAGAGCGACAGATGGGTCCGTTTAGCAGGACGAACCGGGGCTCAGCTGACGTTGTTTTGGCGTGAAAAATAAACATATTTCAGGCAGACGAACAAAGATAATAAATTCCTTCTCGGGTTAGTGCTACGGACACTTTTCATTTTCATTAGGCTCTTATCTCGCCCAGAACGAGCAGTCGCTCAACAGTTTGTCCAGAGGAGTTTATTTGACATGTATGGGGTCCTATAAATGGTCAGAGGAACAGACAGCGCCCAGATAGACATAAAAAAACACTGTCCCCAGAATAGTATGAGAATGGAACAGCGTTCCACTCAGTCTGCAGGGGATGTGAGTACAGATTATACTGAATGTGACACTGGCAGCTGGAATGCATGACTCCTCCATTCTGCAGAACCACAATGATGCCATTTTTACACAGTACAGGCCACACAGGGGAGCTGATGAGGCTGGCCATTTTTGAATGTAGAATATACGAATTTCCCAGTTTTCTTATCCTGGTGCTGAAGACCCCTGTCGCGATTGTCTGCTCTTCAGCGAGGCGTTACATTTCTACCGGTCAACAGACCAATAACAGGCCGAGCCAAATGAATAGTGTTGTCTTGCACTCAGCATGTTACACCGTGGCACCTCAGGAATTTGCCGATCTCAGGAATAGAGTTTTCTTTGAATTGTGTGGAATTTCATCGTTCTATTTCATGTACAACTTTGGATGTATCCCACAGGCTTATTGGGAAGGTTTTGACCATATTTGGTTAATTATGGAGGTGTCAAAATGCAGGATGATAGGATTGATGGGAGGGTTTGAGAAATCACGCCTTTTCTGTGAGTAGGAACATTGACGTCGACAAATGAAGCTGAGGGTTACTAAATGGCATCGGTAGAGTCTGTATTTACGTCCACCCTCACACTGACTTCAGGTCCTGCGTTATTGTAACATGTTTATAAAATGACCACGTGACCACAAATAGGCTTCCAATTGTATTTGAATGCTTTGTGGGAAGAGCTCAGTTGAGACGTTGGATGCTGGATGTTTTTGTTTTCATCTTAAGAGCTTGGGGTTTTACTGGAACAAGCACAGCAGACTTGGACAGCAGACGTCAGATGAAACAGTGGGAAACATTCATTTATTTCATGACTGAAATAACAGGATTGGAGAAATATGACTGCCAGCGAGGGGGAGATGGGGGAGGGAGAAATATTGATCACATTACCCCAGTCATGTTCTGGAGGTAGGGCTGATAATAAAACCAATATGTGATGTAGTGAAAAGTAACAGGATGTCGTTTCCTTCTCCAATGTTTATCAGCCACGCCTGGACATTCCCTTTCCCTAGTGTGTGAGTGTTAGCGAGTGAGGGTGTGTGTGTGTGTTTGTGTGTATGTTTCCTTCTGTCATGATACCTAAAGCAGGCTGTACAGAGACACACATCCCTAAACTCTGTCATCTAGTCTCACCCAGAAGGCGATTGGTCAACCACTGGAGCCTGGCTCCTTCCTCAGGAGTCTTCCTCACTTTGAGCTTTCCAGGGAGTTTCTCCTTAGTCAACTTCAACATTTGCTAGCTCTCTGGGCGTTTTGGTTGGGTATATGCTGAATCGCTCTGCACAATTGCTGATGTTAATATAGGGCTTCATAAAATGCATTTTAATTGATTGATTGAGGACAGAGGGGATTGCTATTGTCAGTTAGCAGCAGAGCTCTCTCACCGTACCGTCAAGCTCTACGAGCCCCACAGGCTTCTGCAGTGAGACCACTGGTAGGGGGATTCTGAACAGGCATAATTAAATTATTCTAATGAGAACACCGTTGAAAACATTTCACTTTGTTTATGAAACTATCCAATCTTTGCCATTGCAGTGTTCTATATTGATAGGATACCAATTTACTGTGTGCAGCCCCCCCCCCCCTCCCCCCCCCTCCCCCCCCCCAGAGGCCCCCCCGACTGACTTTAAAAACTTCATGGAGTCAGAGTTTGAGTGCAGTGGCATGTAGAGGGAAGTAAAAAGTCGATCCTGAAATACACACTTCAGCGACTGAGGTCCAATTTAATGCTGTCGATCCCGGGTCTGCGTCTGGGTGCATCCCAAACACACTTCCTCATCCTGCTTCATTTACAGGGCACCACTCCGGCCAGGGCCTAAAGGCTCTGGTCAAAAAGTAGTTCACAATATAGGGAATAGTTTTGCCATTTGGGAATCATCCAGAATGAATGGCAAAGAACTCTCCAGTCTGTCAGTCTGGTTGGTAACTAGCTGGGATTGTTGGGCTGTGAATGTCCCAGAGGAGAGTCCACATGGTTTCAGCATAGCAGACCCGATTTCAAACACTACTTATTCATCCAAATGCTTTGTGTGCTCCTGATTGAGTATGTGTACGTTTCTCTGAACCCCAATCCCAGAGAAGGTGGAACAACTTTCTGGCTAAGACAAACCGTCAAAGCATTTGAATGATTTCAAATACTGTTTGAACACAGGTCATTTCAGCTGGGTTGATCAACAGCAATAGGCTATGAGCCGTTTGAATACACCCAGGAAGATGACTTGGGAAATCCATGAAATGGACGAGTCGCTGGTCCAAGACATATAGGAATCCCAGCTAGAGGAACAGAACTGGAGGCTGTCAAGGAAAGGACATAAAGTCTGTTTCTTCTGAACCAGAAAATAAGTTAGGGCACCCTTTTTGGAATGGGTCTGCCTCAGTCATATTAAAATACTGTATGAGCAACTGTCTGGCATCCTGCCATCCACGCTAAAGAAATTCTATTGACAATGTCAGTAATATTGCCTGGTAATAAATGGCTTGTAGTCATAATATGGATTCCTCTTCTGGTATAAATTGAAATGTGTTACACGGTCATTTTGTTTCCCACTTAAGCACACTATTAGTCAGGTCCCTTTATTACTTTGACGTGTGCGACAATGACATTACACTCTTCAGCATTGATTTTCATGCTGTAAATGCTCCATTTGTGTTGTGGCTTTGGTGCTATCAGAGAGCTTTGGCTGAGAACGTTTGCCACCTGGTAGGTTTCCTCTGATTGCGGTGACAGAAGTTTGAGCAGTGAGCACAAGGATGCATTATAAAATACAGTTACAAGTTATTTCTTAATGACTCAGAACCCTTCAAAGCCATAGAAACTCACTATTCATGTCAGTGCCAGAAAGAGACTCTTATCATTTCTGTGTTTTTCCCTCGCCATGTGAAAAGAGAAACGTTCCCTCTATCTGAAACACCAAACAAGCTTTGTAGAAAGCTTTGCAGTTCACACATTTTATGGAAAAACCAAACTTCAATTTCACCCTTTAAAATCTTTAGAAGTCAGACTGTAGTTTGCAGCTATTGCCAACCAGAAGTAGCAGAACTCCACTGAAGGAGGTTCATAAATTATGGATTGTTTTTGTTTCCAGTTCTTCTTGATTGTGCACGCAGAGCAGAGCTCTACCAAAGCGCAGTAGCCATTTTGTGGACTGCCTATTTATTCGGATAAGCTCTTCATGATTGACATGTAAATAAACAATGGATCCCATATGGTAAAGTTGGGTCTAATGAATTCTGGTTTGTTCAGTCGACTAATTTCCCCAAAAAAGGGTTCCCGCACTAGGACGGCCAAATAACCCCAATACATATCTTTATTTGGTGAGTATATTATTGACATGTAGATATTATTTCAGTGCCTTTATGCTCTCAATAAGTATTGCATTTGATCTTGAACACAAAATACAGGATTCTGTTACCAAGGTTGTTGTGGTGAGATGTTTGGCATCCATGACCCACCATTCCTTATGAACATCTACTTCTGGAGATGCAGTGGATCTGAATGTAACAATGAAAATCTGGTCAAAAATCATGTTTGGTCAGTTACCTTCTAGATGTCTCCGTGAAGACTCCCAGGGTAAACGAAATCAGTGGAACGGCTCTTAGTTTCCCTAGCACATCTATACATTCTAGTTGTCTTCAGTAGGGACCTCACAGACATAAACATACAGTTGGGGAGTGGTTTGGACAGTTGGGGAGTTGTTTGGACAGTTGGGGAGTTGGTTGGACAGTTGAGGAGTTGGTTGGACAGTTGGGGAGTTGTTTCGACAGTTCGGGAGTTGTTTCGACAGTTGGGGAGTTGTTTGGACAGCCGTGACCATGATTCTGTTACCTTGTTATTAAAAGCCCAGTGCAGTCAATTGTGATTTTCCTGTTTACTTGATGATATTTTCACACAATGAAGTTCCAATAACACATGGGTCTTTTTAGTAAACACTGAGGACACAATGAAACCTCTCTCACCCATTTCTTTCAGTGGTGCCACATGTCTCCTCTTGGTGGGGGAGCAGATGCAGATGGTGGTATATTTATGAGGAGGATGCTGTGTGCTGCAGGCAGGATGGATTGAGCACCACAGTAGAACAATACAGTAGAACACCTCAGTAGAACAATACAGTAGAACACCACAGTGGAACAATACAGTAGAACACCACAGTGGAACAATGCAGTAGATCACCACAGTAGAACAATACAGTAGAACACCACAATAAAATAATAACATTGAAAACCACAGTGGAACAATACAGTAGAACACCACAATAAAATAATAAAGTTGAACACCACAGTTGAACAATGCAGTAGAACATCACAACAGAACAATACATTGAACACCAAAATAGAATAAGACAGCAGAACACCACAGTGGAGCAATACAGTAGAACGACACAGTTGTACAGCGAGATAGAACACCAAAGTCTAACACTGCCGCTGAACAACATAGAAAGACAACTTAACAGCACAACAGAACTAAACAACAGCACAACAGAACTAAACAACACTATATAACGACGGCACAGAACCCCACCCAGAACAGAACAACACAGCCGATGAGAACCCCACAACAGAGCAGAACAACAGAACTCCAAAACAGAACACGGCAGCAGAATAGCAGACACAAAGGTGACCTTGTTAGATGAAAGGAGGGCTTGGGAAGCAGATGATGAAAGAGAAGAGGCTGATCCACGGCTCATTACTAATCTGAAGGTCAGGTAATTATAACAACAGTGTCCCAAATGGCACACTACTCCCTTCACAGAGCAATGCTTTTGACCGACGCCTTATCGACATGCAGTGGGGCTAGGGTGCCATCTGAGAAGTGGATCCACAGCGTGGGTGGAGGCTGGCACCGAGTGGTGCTGCTCTGTGATGAAGGCAGGTGGCAGTCGAGGTGGGACAGTGGAACTCATGAAGTTGGGTTCCACCGCACCTTAGAGCCCAGCCTGGCAAACCCACGGCAACACCACGGCAACACTACCAACACAGCGGTCAGACACACACTGTATGTCTGAAGTGTATCGCGGCAGGCCGTGAGGAGGTGTATCACGGCAGGCAGTGAGGAGGTGTGTGGTGGAAGGCCTTGAGGAGGTGTATTGCGGTAGGCTTTGAGGAGGTGAATAGCGGTAGGCCTTGAGGAGGTGAATCGCAGTAGGCCTTGAGGAGGTGAGTCGCGGTAGGCCGTGAGGAGGTGATTTACGGTAGGCCATGAGGAGGTGTATCGCGGCAGGCCGTGAGGAGGTGTATCGCGGTAGGGCGTGAGGAGGTGAATCGTGGTAGGCTGTGCGGAGGTGAATCGTGGTAGGCTGTGCAGTGGTGAATCGCAGTAGGGCGTGAGGAGGTGAATCGCGGTAGGGCGTGAGGAGGTGAATCGTGGTAGGCTGTGCGGAGGTGTATTGCGGTAGGGCGTGAGGAGGTGAATCGGGTTAGGGCGTCAGGAGGTGAATCGTGGTAGGGCGTGAGGAGGTGAATCGGGTTAGGGCGTCAGGAGGTGAATCGTGGTAGGGCGTGAGGAGGTGAATTGCGGCAGGCTGTGCAGAGGTGAATTGTGGGCTTGGTAGGAGGTGACATAGTGTTGTTGTAAGTCTTCCCAGCCAAACTGTCTGTCAGCGGGCGTGTAGATTCTTCTCCTTATGGAGAACAGGAAGCCCACCGGCTGGATCGGGGGGCGGGCTTTGTTCACATGGGTGTAACCACATGCATTTCTTATGAGAAATAACACTGCTCCACTCCTCTCGTCTCCCCACTCTTCTCTTTTCTTACTTTCCTTTGGTGGAGGTTGGGTTGTGCAGATGTGTGAGATTCGGCAGCTAGTAAAAGAAGAAAAAGCCTTTCTGCTTACACAGTACAGTTGGATCAATATGAAGCGCCGCTTCGAAGGCATGAGACATGGTGCTTGAGATAAAACCCTGGCCTGCAAATCTGTACCATGATCTCTAGTGAGTTGGTGCTGTGTCTCTCTGTGTTTCTGTGTCTCTGAGTGTTTGTTTGACTGTGTGTTCATGCTTTTGAGCATGTGTGTTTGCACACATACGTGTGTCTTTGTCTTTGTGTGTGCACCTGTGTGTGTGTGTGTGTGTGTGTGTGTGCATGTGTGTGGATTGGCTATTGTATACCTATCAAATACACCATCCTATCCAATCCTACCACCCAGTGACTATCAAATGCCCTCAGCCAATCCTATCCTACCACCCAATGACTATCAAGTATCCCAGCCAATCCTATCCTACCACCGAATGACTATCAAATACCCACAGCCAATCATATCTTACCACCGAATGACTATCAAATACCCACAGCCAATCATATCTTACCACCGAATGACTATCAAATACCCCAGCCAATCATATCCTACCACCCAATGACTATCAAATACCCCAGCCAATCCTATCCTACCACCGAATTACTATCAAATACCCACAGCCAATCATATCTTACCACCGAATGACTATGAAATACCCCCAGCCAATCATATCTTACCACCGAATGACTATCAAATACCCCAGCCAATCCTATCCTACCACCAAATTACTATCAAAAATCCCAGCCAATCCTATCCTACCACCGAATGACTATAAAATACCCCTGCCAATCCTATCCTACCACAGAATGACTATCAAATACCCCCAGCCAATCATATCCTACCACAGAATGACTATCAAATACCCACAGCCAATCATATCTTACCACCGAAAGACTATCAAATACCCCCAGCCAATCATATCCTACCACAGAATGACTATCAAATACCCACAGCCAATCATATCTTACCACCGAAAGACTATCAAATACCCACAGCCAATCATATAAGATTCAGATGCGGTGGGTTAGCCGGTTATCCCACCATTAGAGTTCATGTCAAGAGTGGCAGGTTTGAAATAAGCTTCTGACCGTACAACCAATCTTCTTCTCTGTTGTTGCCGTGGCATCACTGTCTAGTAGATTACTGCCCCGGTTGTTGCCCGGCGGGGGTATTGAGGTAGAAAGGGCGCTGCCGTACAGAGGGGCAATTAGTAAAAGAAAGGAATAGCTTATACCCACGCAGCTTTGGTAATGGGCTCAGCTAGTGTGTTTTTACCAGAACAGAGCAGGCGTAAAGAGGCATCAGGTTGTCAGCGGGGGGGAACGGTTTGGTCGGACAGCGCTGAGGGGAGGCCTCGTACCAGTGGGTCCAGGTCCGGTGTTACACACTAACTACTCCCCAGTTTAACGGGCCGATCAGGCTCTGCTGACCACATTAGAGACACACAGCCCACGGCAAAGCCTCATTACTGTCTCTCCTGCCCTCCCCCCTGTCCCCCTCCTGTGTTTAAACACCATACCACATGCCCTGTCACCCGTGCTTAATTCAGCTGGGTTTGTTACCTTCTCACCAACAGAATGACCATCTGAGGTTGCCAGGCTTCTGCATTACCAGGCCCGGCAAGCAGGCCAAGTTTTTGGATAGTTTTCATAATATTTAAACCCACGTTCGCTCTCACTCTCTCCATTGTTGAGGCACCTACGGCTACGACCGGGCTGCAGTTCTGTGGAAGAAGGAAGAAAGAAATAAGGATCTGGGAAATGAGAAACTTGGAGAGCCCAGAATGTTTTTATTATTATGTTTCATTGTGTCTCTGGTGTAATATTGTTAATATATTTGGTCTGTCACTCCCAGACCTATACCATTTCCTTGCCATCTAACACTGAAGTGTGTTTCACCTCATTGTTTTTATTAATACAGATTTTTGGTAAAACCTTATTTTTTTCAATGCCAATTTCTGTGTAATTTAGCCAAATTGTCCCCAGGGAACCCCTGTTAATGGAAAGATAAAGAGGCAACCATTGTTTTGTAGAAATGACACAGTTTTTTCTCTGAGTTCTCTGAGTATGGAATGATTTGTGACAAAGTGCTGTCATTCGCTCGACTGAGCCCAGTTCAAAGGGCACAGAGACAGGAAGTAGGCAGACGCCTGGTGATCTGCATAGGGCCATGTGTGAGCTGCCACAGCCCGGCATTGCACTTCAACACTTCCTTAATGAGCTCTTATCTACAGGCACGCAGGGAGCACTTCCACCCATCCACCACAATTTATGACCCAAGTTATGGGGAACACAGGGGTCCCAGAAGCGCACACACACACACACACACGAGCGACCCTCCTGCCTCTACTCTCAGCAGATGAAGCTTCACGCTTCCTGTATCCATTACAGAGTTAATTTAACAGATGATGTCTCTCAGTAGATAGGCTCCACTGTCCTACTGTTAGACCACTCAGGAGAACACAAGTTCTGGCTTCTGTTCGTTTAGTGGGAATTTAAACAGAGATGCTCCCGTTTCCTGTTGGCCTTAAGGTGGTGTGTGTGTGTGTCTGCACATGTTTTTTTTTATCTAAACGAGGAAGTATGATGATGTCAGCAGGTCATCACAACATCAGTAAACTCCCATTCCATCTGAGAGAGATAATCAACTCTCCGAGGATTGGAGGAGCTGCGAAACACTCTGACTTGGTTGAATGTGACCTTTTGAGTTGCACCCCAAATGGTGTCCTTTAGCATGTCTGGGTCCACTGCCGAATGATGGCACTATGGAGGACCTAGGGTGTCATTTTGGACGTACCCTTGTTGTTGTTTCTGGGTTGTGTCCTGCTCTTGTATTGGACTGCTGGAAGAAGCTGGCAGGCGCTGAGATAGAGGATGTTATCATTCTCAGTAGACAGATGGACAGACAGACATACAGACCAACAGATGGAGAGACAGACAGACGGACAGACGGATGGAAAGACAGAAAAAGAGAATGAGACATAATCAGACAGACAGAGAGAGAGTGAGAGAGGGGGTGGGAAAGCTAATTGAGAGAGAAAGACAGAAAGGGAGAGAGTGAGAAAGAGATTGTTTTTCTCCATGGTTGCATTTACTATGGTTGTGTCTCCACTCTGTTCCATTGTCAGGGTTACCTCCACAGCCCTTTTACATATAGACCTTTCATTTAAATATTCATTTACATGACAGACTGACAGGGGGTTGTATCAAGGGACGTGTGCTCACAGCGACTTCACCAGCTTTACTCTTCTTTCGTCTCAATCACACTCAATTCAATCACAACCGGAGGCATGGAAACATGATGTGCGCTAAGAAACTCCAGCATCCGGCAAAAAAAAACCAAACAGAAATGACTTATCCGCCACTACTACTCAGTCCAACCTCATCACAGGTCCAGCAATGGTTATGCTTGGTGTCTTCAGGAAACGTAGCATTGGGTCAACGTCAATGCTATATCAGCACCATCTGCTTCCAAACATACTGTAGGTGTATCTGACATTGCTACATTTAACAGAGGAATTTACCCTTTTTTTATTATAAATGAGTAGCAAACACGATGCATCTGCCTGTAATGCTGCTCTGACGGGATTCCTTTGAGAAAGTCATAAAAAAAAAAAGTAGCTTGGGAAACTACAATTTTCTCAAGTTAAAGTTTGTTTACACACATGCCCAACAGACACAACACAGACAACAGATACACACAACAGGCACACAAGCGCAGCACTCACACACACCTCTGAGGTAGAGCTTCATTTACTCCCCCGCCACAGTTAATAGCAGGTAAAAGCTGTATATGATAATCAATGTGACAGCTTTTTTACAACTCTCACTTTGTGTGTGTGTGTGTGTGTGTATCAAAGCTGTCCAGAAGGACTAAGAATCAACACTCCTCAACCATTTAAGAAATGGAGACAGTGAGTAAGAGAGAGAAAGAGAGAGGAAGAAAGAGAGAGAGGGAAAGAGAGAGAGACATGCTTGTACATAAAAAGCTATGAAAACCATGTACGACAAAGACACTCAACCAAAAACAAATTCATGAGGTTATCTTTAGATTTTTCAACATATAACACTGTTATTAAGAACCAGCCACAACCCCCAACACAACACTGTTATTAAGAACCAGCCACAACCCCCAACACAACACTGTTATTAAGAACCAGCCACAACCCCCAACACAACACTGTTATTAACAACCAGCCACAACCCCCAACACAACACTGTTATTAAGAACCAGCCACAACCCCCAACACAACACTGTTATTAAGAACCAGTTACAACCCCCAACACATAACACTGTTATTAAGAACCAGCCACAACCCCCAACACAACACTGTTATTAAGAACCAGTTACAACCCCCAACACATAACACTGTTATTAAGAACCAGCCACAACCCCCAACACAACACTGTTATTAAGAACCAGTTACAACCCCCAACACAACACTGTTATTAAGAACCAGCCACAACCCCCAACACAACACTGTTATTAAGAACCAGTTACAACCCCCAACACATAACACTGTTATTAAGAACCAGTTACAACCCCCAACACATAACACTGTTATTAAGAACCAGTTACAACCCCCAACACAACACTGTTATTAAGAACCAGTTACAACCCCCAACATATAACACTGTTATTAAGAACCAGTCACAACCCCCAACACAACGCTGTTATTAAGAACCAGTTACAACCCCCAACACATAACACTGTTATTAACAACCAGCCACAACCCCCAACACAACACTGTTATTAACAACCAGCCACAACCCCCAACACATAACACTGTTATTAAGAACCAGTTACAACCCCCAACACAACACTGTTATTAACAACCAGCCACAACCCCCAACACATAACACTGTTATTAACAACCAGCCACAACCCCCAACACATAACACTGTTATTAAGAACCAGTTACAACCCCCAACACATAACACTGTTATTAAGAACCAGTTACAACCCCCAACACAACACTGTTATTAAGAACCAGTTACAACCCCCAACACATAACACTGTTATTAAGAACCAGTTACAACCCCCAACACAACACTGTTATTAAGAACCAGTTACAACCCCCAACACAACACTGTTATTAAGAACCAGCCACAACCCCCAAGACAACACTGTTATTAAGAACCAGTTACAACCCCCAACACATAACACTGTTATTAAGAACCAGTTACAACCCCCAACACATAACACTGTTATTAAGAACCAGTTACAACCCCCAACACATAACACTGTTATTAAGAACCAGTTACAACCCCCAACACATAACACTGTTATTAAGAACCAGTTACAACCCCCAACACAACACTGTTATTAAGAACCAGTTACAACCCCCAACATATAACACTGTTATTAAGAACCAGTCACAACCCCCAACACAACGCTGTTATTAAGAACCAGTTACAACCCCCAACACATAACACTGTTATTAACAACCAGCCACAACCCCCAACACAACACTGTTATTAACAACCAGCCACAACCCCCAACACATAACACTGTTATTAACAACCAGACACAACCCCCAACACATAACACTGTTATTAAGAACCAGTTACAACCCCCAACACATAACACTGTTATTAAGAACCAGTTACAACCCCCAACACAACACTGTTATTAAGAACCAGTTACAACCCCCAACACATAACACTGTTATTAAGAACCAGTTACAACCCCCAACACAACCCTGTTATTAAGAACCAGTCACAACCCCCAACACAACGCTGTTATTAAGAACCAGTTACAACCCCCAACACAACACTGTTATTAACAACCAGCCACAACCCCCAACACAACACTGTAATTAAGAACCAGTTACAACCCCCAACACAACACTGTTATTAAGAACCAGTTACAACCCCCAACACATAACACTGTTATTAAGAACCAGTTACAACCCCCAACACAACACTGTTATTAAGAACCAGTTACAACCCCCAACACATAACACTGTTATTAAGAACCAGCCACAACCCCCAACACATAACACTGTTATTAAGAACCAGTCACAACCCCCAACACAACGCTGTTATTAAGAACCAGTTACAACCCCCAACACAACGCTGTTATTAAGAACCAGTTACAACCCCCAACACATAATAATACAAAATTAAAGGTGATATTGTTCTGGTAGTAAGATAAATAATGACGCCATTCTCAGTTTTTTATAATACGCCATTTGAACTTGAGTAATAAAACGTATTTCTAACAAACTCCAACTACACTCGTGACACCACAGCTGGAAACCAGTGTATCCATTATTTAGTTTAATAAGTATTTTGTCAAAACTATCTACTTTTAATAGAAGGATTTGGGAGAATTCTGAGGTATTTTTGTGTTGTTTAGGTTCTGCAGGCGACGTCTCAGTCTCAGCGCTTCGTTTTTCTACAGAGTCAGTGGCATCGCACCACCTTCGGTCCTGAAGTCCGGGGCTTGGCACCAAGTTAGAGCCGGGCAACTCGGCCCTGGTGCTGGCATGTGTCACTGGAAACATTTCTGGACTTTAGGGTAAAACACCAGTGTTTGGCACCAGTGGAAACGAGGCATAAGAGGGGAGCGTCAGAGAAAGTGAGTGATAGGGAGAAAGAAAGCAGGAGATGTTGAGGGAGAGAGAGGGAGAGGGGGAGGGGCTTAGGGAAACCTGCTGTGATCTGGAGCCATATGTTTTCACTGGGGACTACGTGCTAAATGTTACGCTGGAATGTAGACAGTGCGTGGGACGCAGTCCTCCCTCTCCCTCTCTTTATTCCTCCCTCTCTCCATTCCTCCTCATCTTGATTCACCCTGTCTCTATCCTCTTCATGATCTGAATCTCTGGGATCTTTCAGTCTTTCATCATCCTGTTATTTTTTGTTTTTTTGATCACGGTGAGTTTCTTTTCGACACCTCCATTGCCTCCACAGTGGGGAAAACAGGCAGGAGCCCAGCCCTCAGCGACATCCACATATCAAGGGAGACATTAAAATCCCAAAATGGATGGGGACTCGTTTTCACAATCTCTCTTCAAGAGCAGGGGAGCGTTGAACAAATGAGAAACAGCAGCTGTGAAATGAAAAAGAGTAAAGCTAACCTGAACTCATCTCTCCCACAGAGTCTCTCTATATCACACACACACAGAGGGGAAGTAAACCCTATAACAAACTATATTCACAGCACGCCATCTTACTCCTAGTGATTCGGCAGCCCACAGATCCCTGTTTGGTACTAGGCGCCACAGGAAGCTTCTAGCCCAGACTTAACATATAAGCCTTATTCGATATGACTTAGCCTGAAAAAGTGCTCCAGTTATCCTGAATGAAAAATCTCAAACACAAATCCCAACTTGGCCTCATCCTGGTTATGAAGTGTGGTTAACAGCCTGGAGCCCTCAGCGTGGCAGGACCTGGGGTCTGTATGGGGGTGGAGATGTCCTCTACAGGGCAGGACCTGGGGTCTGTATGGGGGGTGGAGATGTGCTCTACAGGGCAGGACCTGGGGTCTGTATGGGGGTGGAGATGTCCTCTACAGGGCAGGACCTGGGGTCTGTATGGGGGTGGAGATGTCCTCTACAGGGCAGGACCTGGGGTCTGCATGGGGGTGGAGATGTCCTCTACAGGACTGGGCCCTTGAGAAAGTCCAAAGGTGGTCGTTCTTTGAGAGTTCAGCCTAGGTGATGGACAACCAGATGGAACAGAACAAGGGAGCCAAATAAACCCCAAAAATAACAGTTGTGTTCCTGTGTTGAAGTCAGGTGCTCAGCGCTGTGAAACGCTTATTCTATTACTGTAGCAGTTTCTTTGTCTCTGCGCCCACACACACTGGCTGAGTTCCAAATAGCATCCTATTCCCTAGACTGAGGAGGCGCTGATCCAATGTATTGCACTACATAGGGGTTAGGGGGCTAATTGGAACACCTCCAACACCCTTAGTGCTCTGCACAATGGGGACATCTATTCATGGTGGCAGGAAAAGGTGTGTGAGGCCAGAAGTACCTCAAGGTGCAGTGTTCAGCTTTTCCATGGCCAGGAGAGAGACAACAGAGACATAACAGAAGTTGCGTTTGTTTGTCATTCTGCCACAGTAATTGAACGGATGTTTGGCCACATGTCAAGCAGCTGGTGTTACTCCGTATGTGCTGTTTTATTTCTGTGGACTAGAACATGCACCTGCGTTATGTACAATAGTTCTGTCGCGGTTTGATTGGTATCGAGAGCCGAGGCATTGGTTGGGAAACTGCTTCCACAACTCTTCAAGAACAAAACCACATTTAGTAACTTGTTCCAACCACTGTTAGGTCACTTTCCATTGGAATGAGATGAAAGTAAACAATAGAAAGGAGACAAAAAATATATGACAGTTCAAAAATGTCTTCTGGGGATCAGTCAGTGTTGGAGTAAACATAAAGGCATGAGGTACTTTTCTGTGGGTTAGGTGTGTATATATGGCCTTTACTCCACGCAGAAAATAATACATTAGATCACATATATCTTTGCAGGAACATCTGTACTGTTCCCCACTGGAGATCTTCAGTTGTAAAATAAATAAAAATATGTCATATTTCCGGACTTTCCAGTTCATTTAATATCTCTTGATTTTCAATAATTGAATTTGGAAATATCGATAAGAAATTGTGCGTTCCCTGATCAAACAAAGCCTACTCTGCTTATATATTTTTTTGCTGATCATGAAAGACTTTTTGGGGCCCATGGATCTAAAACACTGCTGAAGAAGAAACACGGCTCTTGTGGAATAGCGTGCCTCCAGTACCAGCCTAGTAAAAAGGGTTATTAGCCTGAGAAAAATACTCTCCATATGCTCGCTTTGAAAACGGTCTGTTGTTTACATTTTTGCTGGTGACACTTTGATATCTCAATGATTTCTGCTGCTGAAGTCTGTTAAAAGTTTTAACATAATGTGTCCGTTTGGCCTATGAAAGAAAAATTATTGAATCAGCACAAATTAGATTGAGCAATAAAAAGCCACAATCATGGTCTTTGGAAATGGAATGAGTTTGTGACGGTATGTGGGGGAAAACATGAAGGAGGAGTTTATAAGACTCCTAAAACTCCTAGTGTCTGTATTGCAGTAGCGTCGTTTTTCACTGGCTGTCCTCAGGTCTCCAAAGCAATGAATCATAGCTACAGTAGTTCAGGCCACACGTCTTCTACTGATTCGTTACAGGGTTACGTGGACTTCATTCAGATACAGTAGACTTCATTCAGATACGTACAGTAGGGGTTGAAACCTGTATTCCATGTGGATTATCTAAACATACAGAAGAGTTTGAAACCTGTATTCCATATGGATTATCTAAACGTACAGTAGGGGTTGAAACCTGTATTCCATGTGGATTATCTAAACGTACAGTAGGGGTTGAAACCTGTATTCCATGTGGATTATCTAAACGTACAGTAGGGGTTGATACCTGGATTCCATGTGGATTATCTAAACGTACAGAAGACTTTGAAACCTGTATTCCATGTGGATAATTTAAACATACAGTAAATAACTACAAACCAGGATGGTATTGTGATGGACAGCTGTATATGACTGTTATTATGAAAGACAACTAAATATGATTGTCATTGTGATGAGGGACAGTCAAATATGACATATCATGAATGTTATCACTTTTACTGTTTAGAACAGAGATATATTGGCTGTTACTGTGAAGGACAGAGATATATGGCTGTTACTGTGAAGGACGGAGATATATGGCTGTTACTGTGAAGGACGGAGATTTACAAATGTTACTGTGAAGGACGGAGATTTACAAATGTTACTGTGAAGGATGGATACACGGCTGTTCTTATGAAGGTCAGTGATGTACCGTATGAAGTTTATTGTGAAGGTCAGTTAAATATGACTGACACTGTGATAGACAATATGTGACAGTGACGGCGTGATGGATGGGCTATGACAAAATACATGTGTTGCCACATTTAGTTGAAATAACTTTGTGCTATCTATGACAGTTCATACAGTAATACTGGGTCTCTGCAGATTCAATGTGCATATTGCCATGATAGTAGGAAGTCATTATGCTGTGATAAAATATGAGGGTTCTTAAAAAATGTGTAACAATTTGATGAGGCCTCTTTGCCCGTTGCATGAACCAGACTTCAAACACATATCTCCTTTCCTTTTAAGTAACAGTCAAATTAACAGACAAAACTTTAATCCCCAATAATCTCTTTCCTCCTGTGTGGAGTAAGGACGAGGGCGTCCAAAATGGCAGCCTAAATCTCGTATAGGGCACTTGAGGACCTGGTTGGCATTAGGGCACCATCAAGGTAATAGGGTAGAGTTTGTGACCAGTGTGTTACTGACATGGTGTGGAGATATATTATAATGCATTAGGTTTTAATGATATATTCCCCAGAGAGTCAGACTGGACTGAGGCATCAACGTCACTGTTGGATACATATTAGATTTTAGTGAACCACACGTGACACATCGATGTACAGCAGCTGTCATCAGTGTGGACACACCTACTCATTTAAGGTTTTTTTCTTTATTTTTACTAGTTTCCACACAGTAACTAGTAATAATAGTGAAGAAATAAGACTGTGGAATAGCATTTTAAATACTTTAGTAACCAAAAAGGGTTAAACAAATCAAAACACGTTTATAGTTTAGATTCTTCAAAAGTTGCCACCCTTTTCCTTGATGACAGCTTTGCATACTCTTGTCATTCTCTCCTGTATGTTTGAGGTGGAAACAATGAAATACCTGTGAATGATGAATAGGTGTGTCCAGCATTTTGACTGGTATATATACGCACACATACATTCACACACAAACACACACACACGTACACACACAGGTAGTGATGTACCAACTTGGGACAGAGGGTTTTTAATGAGTGTTTTTGAGTGTATCTGTCGCACTATTTCAAAGTAGAATAACACAAGGCTATTTTCAGTGGCTGATTTTATCTCCTGTCCAATCTCTCTCTATCTCTTTCTCTCTCAGCCTAGCTATCTTTCTCACCTGTCTTTCTCCCTCACTTTGAAAGGTTCCCAGCATCAGACCAAGGACTCCTCCTCTGTCCTCTCCAAGCACAATGGATGCTTCTTCTCACTGCAGCACAGGCACTTATGTTGTACATCTAACACACTGCTATCACAGAGCTTTCACAGTCCTGGTTGAGCTGTTTTGTTCACAACGCCAGCAGACACTTCCATAGGAATCGTGCGTGCGTGTGCGTGACTGTGTGGTATTAGCTGATTAACGTGTTAAAGCCTAACAGTTTGGGTGTGATTGCCTTTGTTTTTTTTTATTCTGCATGGATTTAAATATAGCTGACGCTTGTCACGTTACCAGAAGAAGTGCAGACTGAGCAGAACGTGAACGATCCACATCTGTTTTGAGTGGTCTTTTGACAGGGGAACTTATGCTCTCTTTCTACTCTCTGTTTTTCAGCGAACTCCAGTCTACTAGGCGGCGGTGGAGGTGAGTGGGTTCTTGTTTATTCTGGTGGGAACATTCATGGCGCTGCCCATCTTATTAACTTAGGCAAACATTCAAACCATCACCCCTCTGTATGAAAATAATGAATGTCGCATCCTGTCGTTTGACCACTGAGAGATGTTGTTTGGTAGACTGTGTTGTCCTAAAATTGTGCCAAGACAGACCCAATCAGGACCCAGCGTTACACTGAACACGCTAACCATGCAGATTGACTGAGCACTACCCAGCATTACACTGAATACTGTAACTATACTTGAACTATATGATAGTCATGTTTTGCCGTGCTGGTCATTACTGACCTGTCCAGACGTGTCGTTATCAATGCCGTGGATGGAATCTGAAGCGCTCAAATGTGGATAATGGAAGACGGGGGGGGGGGGGGGTAGAGGGATGAGGCCTTAATGGAGCGGGGTAGGCCAGCTGAAACCCAGGGGGGTTCTTTTGGAAATTGTACACTTATCCTGACATGATTGAAATAATAGTTTGTTGGTGGAACGGGTCAGGGGATCCACACGATTAGCGATGGAATTCTGATGCTTTTGTTCAAGGGGGAGGGCGTGATATCCAGGCGTGGTAGAGGCATGAAAACAAGGTCGTGTCTTGAGCCATGTGCCTTATCTGTTATTTGTCTTCTTATCCATCTGGGTCTGGGTGTCTGGAGAAATCTCTCACAACCGCTATCTTGTTTTTTCTGGTTATTTATGTAGTCCCTCTGAGGAGACAATTTGTTTTTGATTAATACATTATATATTAGGGATGCACTGACTCGAAAGGTCTTTTACCCGATAGCTGATATTAATTGCTTCTGATGATTATTTTTATTTCAACAAATGTAAATTCAGTCATACAGACGTACTTTTTTTCAATATATTTAAATAACAAGATACTCTCCACAATAAGTCTAATAGTTAATGTGAAATGTATCAATTATATTCAAAATCTACCAACCCAACAAATCTTGTGACCTCTCCAGAGTCTACTCTAAGTCAAAAATAACACAGATCGAAAATGCTTAACAGTGGTTACCACGACAACAGAGAAAACAGCACCTTTGCAATAAGTCTGTCTAGCGCCAGCAGCTAGCTAACTAGAATCTGACTGGCCTGCTGTAGCTAGTAATTTGACCTCGTTACTAGCAGTAGCAGTTTAAACTCAAACTAACGTTGAAAACCACCATGGTGTGTAGAAAACAATGGCGGAAAAAAACAAGAACGCGGGCAATTTTCATCTACTACACGTGTTCTTGCTGCACGCTTTCTCTCACCCTCCCCTACAGGAGACTGCGCGCGCACTGTTTCTTGTGTGGCTGGTCTGCATAGGGTTTGTTGGATTCATTGGCAGGAGCTGTTTCTTAAGGCGCACATAAAACAGCACCCGCAGCTCAACAACTTTAAGAAGAGTGTTGTAATTCCACAGTTCATGTACTGTATGTACGAAGAAAATGCAATTAGTGTGTCAAACCAAGACGTTACTAAGGACTTTTTATTTTCTTGCTGTGGCAGGCCAGAGTGCCATGGTTCAATGAACGCAGCGGAAACGATCGTGCAATATTAAGAATATGGGTGGTTATCGAATATTACATTTTCCCCATCTGAGATATGTCAGTGCATCCCTAATATATATATATATATATATATATATATATATATATATATATATATATATATATATATATATATATATATACAGTGGATATCAAAAGTCTGCACACCCCTTTTAAAATGCCAAGTTTTTGTGATGTAAAAGAACGAGACAAATATAAATCATGTCAGAACTTGCTCCACTTTTAATGTGACCTATAATGTGAACAATTCAATTGAAAAACAAACTGAAATCTTCGAGGGGGAAAAATGAAAAATAAAAACCTTACAATAACCTGGTTGCATAAGTTTGCACACCCTTAAACTAATACTTTGTTGAAGCACCTTTTGATTTTATAGGAAGGTTTTGAATGAGGAATAAAAGCGTTCAAATTTGCAGTGGTCTCTTAATTCTTTTCGGAGCTGTATATATGCACGTTTTTCTATGTGTACTTGCATGCTGAAAGCTTAGCTACATGTAATCCTGCCCTGTCCGAAGTGGCTCTCATCTTATCTGATGGTTAGACCTGGGCCCTCGTCTCCTATTGTTACTTCGCCTCCGTGTGTGCAGTTCTTTTGATCTCTATCTAGTGACTGAGAGACCCTTAGCACCACGCTGATCTTCTAGAGTGCCTGTGTGTGTGTGTGTGTGCGCATGTGTGATTGAGATCAGATGTCAGAAAGATTAGTATCCAGAACCAAAGTGGACTTGGTCAAGTTCTTGTCAGGGAAGTCTGATGCAACAGTTTACATGGTCTTCTGAAGTGATGTTCCTCTGCTCTTTGGTCCAGGGCATATAGTAATGTTATATAATATTACTATGTCACATCATGTATCACATAATTTAATATATGTGCATATACGGTATATATGCCGATCTACCTTATATGACTGGGTATGGCGTAGTGGTACATGGGAGGAATGCTAAATGTCAGGACTACACCAGCTAGGTGGTCTGCTTTAATAACCTGACTGGAGAGCCCTATAGCCTCGTGCTGTAGTATCCACTAATTGCCCTCCCCTGACATGTCTCCTCTTATATGAACACATCCATACTGGACTGGCACAACGGCCCGCCCACTGACCTTGACTGACACAACGGCCCGCCCACTGACCTTGACGGACACAACGGCCCGCCCACTGACCTTGACTGACACAACGGCCCGCCCACTGACGTTGCTCCAAGACGAAAAATCACATGTTTGTCTCTGTGTCCAGGCAGATGCACTGTGAGAGGATGTCTCTGATTCAGAAGGTTGTGTCAGTCGTCTGATATTGGCGGAGTTGGTGTGCGACTATGAAAGGAGGAATTCAGCACAGAGCCATCTGTTCCACCGTGACTAATAGCCACTACACCACGACACCTCTGATTTGTACAATCAATAGATGTGCCGTACATTCACCCCAAACTCAAGCAGTGTGTTAATATATTCAGTGCTCATGTACCGTTAACTTATATTTCATCATGTGTGCGTTTCAAGAATTTGGTTTTAGGTCCTGAATTTAACTAAACTATTGAATATTTCTGGATACGGTTCTATTGCTCATAAGCTCTATCTCAACCTAAACTATGTCACTATTGTATATTTTTTCTAGGTTCAATCTTTAACTAAACTGTGTCAGGATCGTCCTCTGGTTTTAGGTTATATCTTAAACTAAAGTGCTTTCCACTAATATTGGCACCCCTGGTTAATATGAGCAAAACGGGCTTTGATGTTTATCCAATTGGTCTTTCATTCAAAGTATCCACAAACATCAAACCTTTAGTTAAAGAAAAATTATTGAAAAAAAAAAAAAAGTACAATAAATATTTTTCTTCAAAACTTGTGTGCCACAATTAATGGCACCGCTAGAAATAATTGCAACCACTAGAGTTAAATGTAACTGAAGTACATTTCTATTCATATTTTATGCTTTTAAGTTCACCTGAGTGATTAAGAACACTTAAGTGGCAAGCCATGACTTCCTGTTTCACTGGGGTAGAAGTATGAGGTGACACACAGGGCAAATTCCTATAGTCATCCAACACCAGGGGAAGGACCCAGGAATACAGTAATGATGTGCGACAAATGTTGCACAAATCAGGAAATGGTTTTAAGAAAATAGCTCAATGGTCGAAAATGCCAATTTCTACTACCAGGGACATAATTAAGAGGTTTAAAGCAACTGGCTCAAGACACAGAGTTTCAATTCATGAATTAGGGTTAGGGTTTAGGGTTAGACTCCAGGGGCCTTCAAGAACAACTCAAGGTAAACAGTATTTCAACCAAATATAAATCTAGGTGGAACTATCCCTTTAACCAGGATTAGGCTCTGAGGAATCTGAGTTATCTCTGAGACAACTGGGTCTGCCTCGAGAAGAATGAAATCAATAAAACGAAGCTCCCTGTCTAGATATCCTCTCTCTCCCTATACGTTTCTGTGTTGTCCTTTATCTGAATGTGGCCTGAACGCCGGCTTTATCTGACACCCTTTATCATTCTTAGGTGGCTGCTATGTAAACCGGTTCACTTTACTCCCTCTTTCTCTCATCTTGTACTCTCCTTATCGCCTACTCTCCTTATCTCCTTCTCTAGCTCATTTGCTCTCTCTCCTTTTCCCAAAGCTTACTCTCTCCTTTTATCGTCTGGTATGTGAGGTTCTGAAGTGGACCTCCTGCCATGACAGTGTGTCTGTGTATGTCAGTGTGTGTCCGTGTATCAGTGAGAGGGAGAGAAATAGAGGCACATTGATCTCTGGGTACGTGCTTCTTTTAGAGAGGACTTCAGTTGTCGTGGGCCTTTCTTAACCAGGCTGTATCGGTGCTCACTTGACTGGGTGGTGTCAGTAGAGATTGTGGTGGTTGTCCATGTCAGTGATGTAGCAGTTATTGTTTCGGGGTACTTTATGTTTTTTGTCCCACAATGCGTTGCTTTAGTTATCATGAATCGTATTGTTTGGTTGGTAACTCAGATGAAGTGGCTTTCTGTGGGGTTTTTTCTGTGAATTCTGTTTGGTGTTCTCTCCAAGAATATATTTTTTGTTGGCAATGACCATGTTTCTGGTCTGTTTGAGTGTGACAGTCGAGCTGTAAATTTTTGTGGATAACATTGGGATTCCAACGTTTTTTGTATTTGTCTCTGTTCAAAAATCTTGTTATTTCAACATTGAGTGCTCATAACACCTTCCTGTTTAGGCTTTTTTTTATAAAGCATATACAACGTTGTTAAATGGAAATAAAAACAGAACGCAAAGATATGCAAATCATTAAAAGCCTGTATTCAATAGATAATAGTGCAGAGACAACATATCAAATGTTGACATTTTTATTGTTCCTTGCAAAATATATGCCCACTTTGAATTTGATGCCGACAGCACATTTCAGAAAAGCTGGGACAGGGACAACAAAATACTGGAAAAGTTGTGTAATACATATAAAAAACCTGGTGGAGCATCTCACAACTAATTTGTTTAATTGGCAGCAGTTCAGTAACATGCTTAGTTATTAAAAGAGCAACCTGGAAAAGATGAGTCTTTCGGTTGATAAGATGGAGAGGGCTTCACCACTCTGTGCAAGACTGCGTGGGCAAATATTGCAACAATTTAAGAATAACATTTCTCAATGTAAAGTGTTTAGGGATCTCATAATCTACAGTACATAATATCATTTAAAGATTCAGAGAATCCAGAGAAATCTCTGTACGCAAGGAACAAGGCTGAAAACCAATATTGGATGGCCGTGATCTTTGGGCCCTCAGGCGGCACTGCATTAAAAACAGGAGACCCTGAGACTGTAGAGCAGCTGAAATCCTATATCAAGCAAGGATGGGAAAACTTTTCACATTCATAACTACAGCAATTGGTCTCTTCAATTCCCAAACGCTTACAGAGTATTGTTGAAAAAAGAGGTGATGCAACACAGTGATAAACATACCCGTCCAAATTCAAAATGGCCATATATTTGTCTAAAAACAATAAAAAAATTCTGGTTCAACATTAGATGTTTTGTATACTATTTTCAATTGAATATAGGGATTAAAATATTTCCACATTTTTGCATTCTGTTTTTATTAGCATGTAACATTTTTGGAAACTGGTTTGTATATTGATAATGCAGGCATGACAACATCAGCACATAACCTTTTGACAAGCAAGCCTGCCCCCCCCCCCAATTAATAAATAGGGTTTTCAGACTCTGTGGAGAACGAGTGAAGCACTGTGGAGACAGTGACACAGTCTCTAAAGACCTCATATGCATGTTGACACAGTCTCTAAAGACCTTGTATGCATGTTGACACAGTCTCTGAAGACCTCATATGCATGTTGACACAGTCTCTAAAGACCTTGTATGCATGTTGACACAGTCTCTGAAGACCTCTTATGCATGTTGACACAGTCTCTAAAGACCTTGTAAGCATGTTGACACAGTCTCTGAAGACCTCGTATGCATTATGACAGTCTCTGAATACCTCGTATGCATGTTGACACAGTCTTTGAAGACCTTGGCTCATCTGTCGCTCCTTTACTCTCTCTAAATCACACACACACACAGAGCCTCCATTTTATATCCGTCTGTATCTTTCTCTCTCTCTCTCTCTCATACACACAAACACACACAAACACACACGCGCCTATCCGTCCTTTGAAAAATCCACAACGTGAAGACATCTTGCTCTGCTTCCCATTACTCCATATAGCAGCGCAGCACCCTGAGGACTCCCCAAATGACACCCTATTCCCTACACAGTGCACTTCATACACAATGGACCCTGGAAAAAAGCAGTGCACTTCATACGCTACAGACCCGGATCAAAAGTAGTGCACTTCGTACTGAGCACAAGCTATTCAACAAAAGGCCCAGACAGATCAAACGATGCCGATGACTAGCTGATGTAATGGTTGCTGCGGGCGACATGGCCGTCACCAGGTTGATTGATATGTATGGGGAAAAATGAATGATTCATAGACTGAGATTTTACCCACCCACACACACACACACAGTGTAGTACATAGTCACACACACACACACACACATGCACACTTGATGTTGTAATTACGCCATATGCTGGTGAATCCCCGTCAAACTCTCCAAAAATGAAATCAAAATGGGTTAAGGGAAGGATTACGCTGAGAAGGTTAGTGGTTAGTGGTTAGTGGTTAGTGGTTAGTGGTTAGTGGTTAGTGGTTTCGGGGGGTGTCAGGTGGCGTTGTGTTCAGTCAACCTCCTGACTTATCCCACTAGGCCTTCTGTGTGTTTAGGCTTGCGAGTAGCCGCCCTCATGTGTTACTTCACCTAACAGCCAACCAAGAGGCAGTTCCTGCAGCACTCTCCTCTTTCGTACCGTCCCCTGCCCCGTTTCCTTCCTCCCGCCTTTCCCTCCCTCTTCATTACCACACGAGTCTGAACCTCAATGTGGAGCTCCGTGTTGGAAGGTGAAATGAATGGCCCGATCATTCTGCATCAATTAGCCCATCCATCATCACTGATTGGAAAAAAGGGAGAGAGTGAGGGAAGGATAAAGAAGAGAGGGAGGGGAGAGATCATGAGAGAACTGAGATAGAGGGAATGGGCCAGAGAGAGTGCAAGAGTATGGCACGGAAAGGACCGAGAGAGGTGGATGAAAGAGAGATTTAAAGAGACAAAGAGTGAGAGAGAGAGAGAGAGAGAGAGGAAGAAATGGAGAGAGGGAGGGAGAGAGAGAATGAGGAAGGGATGAAGTCATTCCTGCAGTGCTAGCACCCCTAGACAGAGAAATTAAGCAGCGAGGTACCTGCTGAATTATTCTCTTCACTATGATCATAATGTGAGAGAGTTTATCATCGAAGACCAGGCCTCTCTAATTCCAATGGAGTGTCCTCTAGCTCCAGAACTCTTCATCTTCATAATGATTTATTATGGAGCAATCTGACAGTAGGTGGGCATTCCACAGATAGTCATCATCTAATGAAAGGATGAATCGGGACGTTTCTACACAGGTACCGTTAAGCGGAAAGGCATAGAGGTGTTGTATGTGGCCAGTATTACACAGTTGATGGCTGTTTTACCGCAGAGCAATGCAGAGTGCCTGGATGCAGTTGTGGTGCATTGGCCATATATATATATAACTAACCTGAAAAGTTACTTATTTCTGTTATTAATCAATAAGTAAAACAAATAAGTAATAAGTAAGGGGTCAAGTTTTGTTTGAGTTGAAAAATAAAATCGACTAATAAAATCGACTTCTAAATTATATAAAAGCAGAAAATTATTGATTGCACAATAATTCACCACCTTTAGTCTTTTTTGGTAGCAATTCAAGGCAGGAATCTGTTAGAGTTAGTCTCTACCAGCTTTGCACATTGCTATTTCTTTACCATTCTTCTTTGCAAAATTGCTTAATCTCCATCAAGTATGATGGGTACCTTGGGTGAACAGCAATTTTCAACACTTTCCACATATTCTCAATTGGATTGAGGCCTGTGTTTTTACTGGGTCACTCATGGACATTGACAAACTTGTCCTGGTCTGTGTGCTCTGGACCAAGTTTTCCTCAAGGGCCTCTGTGTTTTGCTCCGTTCATCCTTCCCTCAGACCTGACCATTCTCCCAGTCCCTGTCGCATGGAGAAGTATCCCCATGGCATGGTGCTGCCGCAACCATTTCACAGTAGGGATCGTTTTCATAGGACAGTATGCAATGTTAGGCCTGTGGTTTTATCAGACCATGGAAATGTAATTCACTTGGTCTCGGAGTCTTTCACATGCCTTCTGCCAAACTGTTGAAAGATTTGATCATGTGAAACACTTTATTTGCACACAGGTGGACTTCATTCAACTAACTAAAGACAATTGTTTGCACCACAGCTCATTCGGGCGTGTCATAGTAAAGGGATGAATACTTGTGCAGTCAGTTATTTTTGTTTTTCATTTGTAACAATTTGCAGATTACATTTTTCACTCTGGCTTTGTGAATATTTTGTGTTGTTCAGTGGCAAAATCTCCTAACTAAGTCCATTTTGATTTAATGTTGTAACACAGTAAAATGTAGAAAAGTCCACATGGGGTGAACACCATTAATAGCCACTGGACAGCTATAGGTTTACGACTACATTATAGGGGCTTTACACAGCCGTCCTGTGACATGCCTGAATTCACCAAGCTGTTGTCAGATAGCCAGATATCCCAACACCATCCTCAGACAATAGCTAATGCTGTATATTTGGTTAAATTGTAATTATTTGATAAGGCTGCCTCTCACAAAGGCATATATGAATATAGAGATTGATGCGTTCTGTTCCCCAACACACAAAACAAGACAGACCCTAACAAAGGTAATCCCGTAAGACCAAAATAAAACAGGTGGGGGTTCTATTAATGGATACTGAAAGGTATCCATGGGGGTGGCTACTGAGTGGCAGCCAAACCACCGGAGTAGGGTCTTAACCAAACACCCACCACGAAACGCCCACCAGATCTGCCCCAGAAAAAAGGCAAACCAGAACCATCACAGACGAGACTGTAGGATTGGGAATGAAAATAGAAAGAGAAAACAAACAATGAACAAAAGTTTTACGCTTGGTAAATCCCAAAACGCAGAGTGGGTGAGAACAAACCGAAGGTGTTCCATCCCTTTTATCTCCATTCTGCTGCGGCTCTGTGTGTCAGTGGCTCTTAAATGCCGGCTGGGATGGCGAATGTGAAGGACGTCCTGGCTAATGCGGTGACCAGGACAGGTGAAATATACGCTGAACAACTGAGTCCAACCGCTAACTCTCTGGGGGACTCAGCTAGTCAATAGCTATGTGATTCCCACTCCCGACATTTCAACAAATCCATAAAAGGAAATATATAAATATATATATATGTATTTGTTTTTCTTCACCCCAGACCTCCACCCATACCCTAACCACCTCATCCAGATAATCTATCCTCCTTCTTCACCCTTACCTTTGTACACCTACATCACTTCCTGTCCTGTAGCCTGTTCCAGTCACCTTAAACAGATAGTATTCCCCTCCTTGTCTGGATGTCTTCTCCAAACAGATAGCAGTTCCCCACTCTGTCTGAATGTCTTCTATAAACAGGTCCACTCTGGGAGGGGTGAAGGTTCTATGCCCTGAGGATAATGGTTCACTAAGAGGTGATGGGGAAACCAAAACAGAGCTCTTTAAAAGACACATTGTGACAGCAGATAAGGAGAGAGAGACACTTAAAGAAACAGATAGCACATTATCATAACATTGCTGTAACATTCCCACACCATTACCCTATCATTCTCAAAATAAAGTTCATCTTTTCAGACTAAGCAAGGGATGTCGCTCCTCTATGAAGCAATTGACAGATAAACCATCCAGGTTAAATAAAGGACCCAGCATATTTAATGGGGGTTAACAGTGATAACACTGGTATGTGTTAAAAGTTCATGCCAAGGTCGGTTTGAATGTTATTTCTACACACAGTCCTAAAGGCTGCTGACTATGTCTAAAACAGTGGGATCAGATCCTTCGTTTATGGATAAGTTAAATCAGCACGAATGATGGGTATGTGCAAATGTTTACCACTGTGTTGCATCACTTCTTTTCAAAATACTCTGTAAGCATTTGGGAACTGATGAGACCAGTTGCTGTAGTTTTGAAAGTGAAATGTTTTCCCATTATTGTTTGATATGGGATTTCAGCTGCTCAACAGTCTGGGGTCTCCTTTGTCGTATTTTTTGTTTCATAATGCACCAAAAAAAAATTTTAGGAGACGGGTCTGGACTGCAGGCAGGCATGTTTAGTAACCAGACTTTTTTACTATGGAGCCATGCTGTTGTAATACGTGCAGAATTTTGTTTGACATTGTCTTACTGAAATAAGCGAGGCCTTCGCTAAAAAAGACACCTGGATGGCAGCATATGTTGCTCCAAAATCTTTATATATTGTTCAGCATTAATGGTGCCTTCACCCAAATCACCCATGCCATGTGCACTAATGCAGTGGTTCCCAACTACGGTCCTCAAGTACCCCCAACAGTACACATTTTCATTGTAGCCCAAGCCAAGCACAGCTGATTCAACTTGTCAACTAATTATCAGGCTCTCATTGAGTTGAATTGGGTGTGCTTGTCCAGGGCTACAACAAAAATGTGTGCTGTTGGGGGTACTCGAGGACCGGAGTTGGGAACCACTGCACTAATGCACCCCCATGACATTACAACTGTGTGCTGATAAGAAGCCGGATGGTCTCTCTCGTCTTTAGTCCAGAGGACGTGGCATCCATGATTCCCAAAAATTATTTCACATTTTTATTTGTCAGACCACAAGACAGTTTTCCACTTTTCCTCAGTCCATCTTAAATGAGCTTGGGCCCAGAGAAGGCAGCAGTGGTTCTGGATCTTGTTTATATAGGGTTTCTTCTTTGCATCGTAGAGTTTTAACTAGCATTTGTAGATGCAGAGACGTACTGTGTTCACAGACAGTGGTTTTCAGATGTTTTCCTGAGCCCATGCAGTGATTTCCACTACAGAATCATGTCTGGTTTTAATGCAGTGCCGTCTGAGGGCCTTGTAATATTGCATTTTGGCCTTGTCCCTTGCATACAGAGATTTCTCCGGATTCTCTTAATCTTTTAATGATATTATGTACCATAGATGATGAGTTCCCCAAACTCACATCATCTACGCAATTTTACATTGAGAAACGTTAATCTTATGGTGTTGCACTATTTGCCCGTGCAGTCTTTCATATAGTGGTGAACCCCTCCCCAACCTAATTTCTGACAGACCCATCCTCCCTTTTAATACCCAATCATGTTACTGAACTGTTGCCAATTGACCAAATTAGTTTTGTGATATTCCACCAGATTTAGTTTTTTAGCATTACACACATTTTCCAGTCTTTTGCTGCCTCCTTCCTAACTTTTTGAAACGTGTTGCTGGCATCAAATTCAAAGTGGGCATATATTTTTCAAGGAACAATAAAATGTCTGTTTGATATTTTTGAACTATTTTCTATTGAGTATAGGGTTTCAATTATTTGCACATCATTGCATTCTGTTTTATTTACATTTGACGCAGCGTCTCAACTCATTTGGAAATGGGGTTATATCAAACTTTTGGTGAAGATGGCCCTGGAACTTTAGATGACTTACTGCATATTCTTGTGTTGTTTGTTACATGAAGTCAACAAGGCCATTTGGTTTATTTGCATTGGCAGTTCAGATGCCCAATTCGAGAGGCTGCCACACCGGGTTGAACACGGAGCAATCAGTGTTATCCTTTTAGCTCAAGGGCCGAGCAGCAGAATATTCATCTTATCGCCCTTGGGGAATCAGTCGACCACCCTGAGGTTTACTGGTCAGATCATGCCAGTGTCCAAAACCAGGCCACCCAGCCACACTTATGCATCCCAGCAGGAGGAAGCCTCACATGCAGTCGATCTGGAGTAACTACTGTAGAACATTCTAGTCACGGTACTTCTACTGAAACAAAACATGAGGCCAAGTTAACACAACCAAAACGTTTTCAGTTGACTTTAGAGAAATAGACAGATTCACTATTATGTAAGAGCAGTGTTTTGTTTGAGTGGTCTTGTTTAAGGCGCATTTTAAAGCAGGTTGTGGTCGCACCTAGAATGCTAATGAACATAGGCGTTCAGGTTTTACTGGGGCAAAGCCTTGAGCTGAAAATGTGTTCTCACTATCTTTCTCTGTCTCCCTCACGCTCTCACTCCCTGTGCCTTTCTCTGTCTCCCTCTCTATTTCTGTTGCTTCTCAACAACAAAATAATTTTTTTTATACAGTTCATGGAGCATGAGGGAGCGACAGAACCAGACTTCATGTGTCAGCGCTGATTCCACTCCAGTACACATACAGTAGGGTGAAACACTGTCTTTAGACCTTACTTTACCTCGGAAGGTGACATGTCACAAGTTGCTATTTTTAAAGTGTAAAAATCTCTGAATCAAAATCTGGCCAAACGTCTCATTCAGCTATATTCAATTGTAGTGTAAAAATACTCAAACAGAGAGTGTGTGTTATGGGGGAGTGTGTCTGTATCTCTGTGTGTTTCTGTTATGGGGGAGTGTGTGTGTGTGTGTGTTTGTGTTATGGGGGAGTGTGTGTTTCTGTTATGGGGGAGTGTGTCTGTATCTCTGTGTGTTTCTGTTATGGGTGTGTGTGTGTGTGTGTGTTTTTCTGTGTCCGGTCCTGTGGCCTGAGGCCACAAATAGAGATCAGCCTGAAATATATAAAGCAATGTCTTTGTTGGAGCCCACATCAAGAGTAGGACAATCACAAGGACAACTGATGCGGTAAAAAGGTCAATGGAACTCAAAATGGAATGTCATGGAGACATGTAGGGGGAATGTCACTGAGAAATGTGGAGGGAATGTCACTGAGACATTTAGGGGGAATGTCTCAGAGACATGTAGGGGTAATGTCACAGAGACATGTAGGGGGAATGTCAAGGAGACATGTAGGGAGAATGTCACTGAGACATGTAGGGGGAATGTCTCGGAGACATGTGGAGGGAATGTCACGGAGACATTTAGGGGGAATGTAACCGGGGGAGGACCTGGAATATACAAATATCCAACTAGAAAGAAATTGCCAACATTTATGTTGTTTTAATGTATATTTTACAATATGTTGAGGTACATTGTTACAGTATTCTACCAGGTTAAGTGGATGGTAGTTAGGATACTGTCCACAATCACTTCTAAACCCACAAAAACTACACAATGTAACCATTTCAGACTTTACTAACCACAATGTTGGACTTTTACAATAAGTAAATCATCCTTAATTTGAGAAATATCAAATTAGTTTTAAATGTGCGCCAGTGACATTGTCACAGTGTCATACATTCCACGGGTCCCTTAACCTCCTCAACAGGACATTCAGAGTCTTACAGACTAAATGGAGTTCTAATGCAGAGTTCTAATGCAGAGTTCTAATGCAGAGTTCTAATGCAGAGTTCCGTTATGGAGTTCCAACTTCCAGACCATTCCACTCCACCATGACCCAGCCTTGACCCTAGATACCTCTTCCTAGTTCCTCACCAGCCAGGTCAGTGCCATAACCGAAGGGTCCTCAGTGGAGGTCAGTAGGGAATCAGAACAGAACTAGAGCTGAAGACGCTAAGCTTTGCAGTAACTCCAAGCCATCGGGAATAGCTGTTCCCTCGACATTGTCCCCGGACACACTGACTGCTGTACCATCCAGACTGAGTCCAACAATGTGCCCCTGTAAGCCGTTAGTCTCAGATCTACAACAGCGGGGTCAAATCAGATGGCTAGCAGACACCGCGATTAGTGATTTGACTGCAATAGACCAAACGGGCTGGAGTCTGTCTTCATAGTGTACTGCCATCACCTTGACAGGCTTATTAGGCAGTAATGGTTGGGGATCAATATATAGCTATTACACTGTACATTACCAGACTGCTGCTATGTCAATGTTAAAGTATAGCGGAGCGGTAGACTGATAACTGGGACGCCTCTACGTTCATGGCTCACTATCTCATAGAATCTTATGCTCAAGACAACTTTTAGTATTTGTTTAATCTTTCCATAGATGCTGCCTACCACAAGTTGCACAATTCCACCTGTTAGAAAAAGTTACGATATTTTAAGTAGTTGCGCTTATATCTTTTCTACTGAGACTAGATTTGTCTTTTCTTATTTCTGTTGAGACTAGGTTGCTCTTATATCAGATCTCTTTAGACTAGTTTGGTCTTTTATCAGTTCTACTGAGACTAGATTTGTCTTATCTCATTTCATTTGAAACTAGGTTGGTCTTATAACTGTTCTTTTGAGACTATGTTGGGCTTATACCTGTTGTATTGAGACTAGTTTGGTCTTATCACAGTTCTATTGAGACTGGTTTGGTCTTATCAAAGTTCTATTGAGACTGGTTTGGTCTTATCACAGTTCTATTGAGACTGGTTTGGTCTTATCACAGTTCTATTGAGACTGGTTTGGTCTTATCACAGATCTATTGAGACTGGTTTGGTCTTATCACAGTTCTATTGAGACTGGTTTGGTCTTATCACAGTTCTATTGAGACTTGGTTGTCCTGTTCCTGTTTCCCAGCGACCAGATGTCTATGTTAGCCTGGTGTGGGAGGCTTTATATGAGGGACCCATTAAGATGTGAATGTTGTGTTTGCTGTTGTCACACATCATTGATGTTGTGTGTACTAGTTTGAAATATCCCAGGGGTTTGTTGTGTGTGTGTGTGTGTGTGTGTGCGTTGGAACTAATCTAATGGGGGTTGGAGACTGTCTGTGTACAAGTCTGTCCTTGACACCTCCCATAAGTGTAGACTTCCCCATGGTGGTGTCCTTTAGCGCACGCCACCTCCACCGCCGGCCTCGGACTGTCAGACAGCTCCTGGTCTCCCTCCGCCTCCGTCAGGGCCCGCAGGGCATGCTAGTTAACGCTCTGTGACACACACTCAGTCCCGCTCCCCCGGCTCGCCTACAGGAGAGGTTTTACACTCAGCAGAGGGGGGGGCGCCGGGAACCCTGGAGAGAAGCTGTCATCAGAGGCGGGTGGGCGGAGTGGATGTAGGATGACGAGGGACTGGTGGAGGCGGGGGGAGAAGGAGGAGAGAGAGCGAGAAATGGAAAGAGAGGAACAGAGAGAGCGAGAGATACTTTATTGTAATACTCTCTTTATATATTAAATTCATTAGTTACATACATTTATTGACAATTTGGAATTCATCTAAATCCAGTCCCTTCAAAAGAAGGACACCATACTGCCCCTAACAACAACCAGCCTTGCCTGTTATGACACTGTTGAAGGTGTGAGATGGTCCACTCTCCAGTCACGTCCACCCTGAGAAGCTGGGGTTACTCCCAGGGAATGCGTCTCCTCTGCTCCTCTTTCTCCTCCTTCTCTGCTTCCTTTTTTTGCCCCAGGAATCCTACCCAGGCATGTCTCCTCTGCTCCTCCTTCTCCTCTACAGCTCTTTTTTTTACCCCAGGGATGATTCCACTTCCGACCCAAAGACTTTCCAGGGACTTCATTACCCAGCTACACGCTGTTAAACACACTGCATGAACCAGCAACAGACTCTGGACTCTGACTAGACAAGGAGGAGGACTGAAGAGGTAGAGAGAGGAGAGAGGAGAGAGGAGAGGGGAGGAGAGAGAGAGTGGGAGGGAGGGAGGGAGAGAAGACAGGGGTGAGGTGAGGGTGTGTGAGGATGAGAGAGAAGTGATAGATGGACGGTGCTCACAATAAATGTGACCAGATGATGTGGGTGTCGACGAATACGTGAACTCAGAAATATAACGCCGCAGTGGAGAGAACAATCGTTGTTTTCACTTTTCATTCTGCCATATTCCCATGCATATTCATACATTCTGCTGCAGAAACCAAGGAGATTTCTGGTTCTGAAACTCTTCCCTTGATTCATTTAGTCGTTGTTACACACACCATGTACCAACACACACCGGGATTTATGACATGGAATAACCAGGATGAACTGGACTGAGCCTCCCCCTCTCCTCCCCCTCTCCTCCCCTCTCGTCTTCTCTCGTCCTCCCCCTCTCCTCCCCTCTCATCTTCTCCACCTCCCCTCCTTTCGCCTCTCCTCCCCTCTCGTCTCCACCTCCCCTCCTTTCGCCTCTCCTCTCCTCAGAAATATAAAACAGTATTTCTGTTAGCACGTCCCTATTCTTAGCTGTGTCCGAAGCACAGACAGGAAGAAATCTGGAGAGTGGTTTGTGTACAGTGCCATCTCTAGGAATATGTCTGTGAGATAGTATCCTTAGCTATTTCTCACAATATAAAACCAACACAAAGGCAGTACCAACTGTAGAAATCACACACACACAAACACACACTCACTCACACACACACACACACACATCACACACACACACACACGTCACACACATCACACAAGTACAGAAACGCGAACACACACACAAGTACAGAGACGCAAACACAACGCAAGTACAAAAACACACACACACAACACAAGTACAGAAACACAAACACACACACACACACAACACAAGTACAGAAAAACACACACACAAAACACAAGTACAGAAACGCAAACACACACACACACAAATACACAATGAATCTCCGGTAATATTAATGTGTGTGTTCTGGGAATGTAACATCAGAAGAGAAAATGGATGGCTGTTAGACTGGAATAGAGTTAACAATTAAGATAAACCAATTAAGACTGTCTGCTTCTCTTTCGCTAGTCTGGGTTGATCATGTATAGAGAGAGAGAGAGGCACATCTTCTGGGACAAGATACATTTATAAGAATGAGAGAGAGAGACAGAGATAAAAAGAAAAAGACAGGTAGACATATTAGAGAGAGTGAGTGTGTGAGAGGGGCTTTACAGAGAAGGGGAGGTAGGTGAGATAGAAGGGTCTGGCTGCATACAGGCACTGACGGAACAGAGATACTGGGGCACTGAGAGGACTGGGGCACTGAGAGGACTGGGGCACTGAGAGGACTGGGGCACTGAGAGGACTGGGGCCCTGAGAGGACTGGGGCCCTGAGACGACTGGGGCCCTGAGAGGACTGGGCCCTGAGAGGACTGGGCCCTGAGAGGACTGGGGCCCTGAGACGACTGGGGCCCTGAGAGGACTGGGCCCTGAGAGGACTGGGCCCTGAGAGGACTGGGGCCCTGAAAGGACTGGGGCACTGAGAGGACTGGGGCACTGAGAGGA